>NC_132855.1:37740221-38051721 GCF_048164855.1 Canis lupus baileyi
TCAATGAGGTGGAAAATCAGACTGAATGTTGGATCACCAAAAAATGGTGGTTATGTTGAAGCCTATAAATTTAAACTGCAATGTTAAAATCTTATTCACACTGATTTAAGTCATTTTTAATTTTTTTCTGTCACAGATACAACAAAGACAAAGGTTTAAAGTTAACATGGAAATTTTAAAAACACCCCAAATGGCTATGATGTTATATATTTCTATTAGAAATTTTATTATTTTTCCCATGTTAGAAGACTAATAGCAACTCATTAGAAAATGTTTTACAGCATCCTAAAAAGGCTAACATATATTTTGGAAATCACTGATTCTCCAATTGACTTAAACCACATTTTAAAAATTCTACTATTTATAAAGATGCATATTTGTAAATAAGCCATTTCCTAATGGGTTGTGAAAAGAGAAAAATCAGTGTAAGAGAGACTGGTTAACATGCTAAAAGAACATGATTAGATGCAATGTAGTATCCTGGATTCGATCCCAGAATGACAACAAAAAAGACATTTATAGAGAAACTGGTAAAATCCAGATAAAGTCTGTGGTTTAGTTAATACTATTGTACTAATGTTAATTTCTAAGTTCTGACAAATCTACTATGGCTGTGTATGATGTAGATGAAAACTATTTTTTAAATGCTCTATAATATCTTTGCAATTTTTCTGTACACTTAAAATTATTCCAAAGTAAAAAGATTATTAGTTTTAATGTGACGAGAATATTGGTACCTTCTGTAATTACCTTTTTCTCTACCTTACCTATAACCGCTAACTGGAACACATTTTCTTTTCCAGAGTTGGCCAAAACATCTCCCATCACGTGTGTTCCTTAGCAACATTTCCCCATCAAGAGCTGGTATTTTTTTCTCTATGTCTTGAATATGGGAACACCCTGAGGCTCCTTGACCAAGAGAACATTGTGGAAGTTATACCAAACTGGTTCCCCGGTGTAGCTCTTAGCTGGCTTGGCAGCTTCTACTTCCTGTGTCTCTGATCACTGGTTCTTAGAACCCAGCCACCATTCTATGAGAAATCCAAGTGATGTGGAGAGGGTATGTATAGATAATCTTTTTCACAGCCTTAGCTTGACCTAGCATCTACTGATGGTCATGAGAATAAGCTGCTCTGGACATCAAGCCCAGTCCAGCTTTGTAATGACAGCAACCCCAGCCAACACCTGATTACAACCACATGAAAGAGCTCAACCAAGAACAGCCCAGCTATGTCCAGTCAACCCACAGAACTATGAGAAAGGAAAACAAATTGTTGTTTATTGCCACTAAATCTGGGTAGTTTGTGACGTAGCAAGAGATAACTAGGACACTGGTAATTAACAGAAAGGAAGCTAATGCCCAGATGTATATCCACGGAAGTGTCAGAAACAGAAGGTCTAGAACACAGATCTGAAAAAAATGATAATTCTTCTTTCAGTTTACTATTCTGGCTACTTCTTTCTCCTCACAGAATTTACTGATTATAGCAGTTAAGGATGATAACTAAATTTCAGAAAAAAATACTCAATTGGAACTTCATAGGAGACTCAACTTTTGTATGTTTACCAAAAGTCAAACATATCAGTTCACTAATGCCAATAAATAGTTTCTTAAAATGGACAAGAACTGGGGCGCCTGGATGGCTCAGTCAGTTAAGCACTGACTCTTGATTTTGGCTTAGCTCATGATCCCAGGGTTCTGCAATGGATTCCCAAGGTGGAGTCCCAAGATGGGCTCCCTGCTCAGTGGGAAGTCTACTTCTCCCTCTGCCCCTCCCCCTACGTAGGCCCTCCCCCCTCAAATAAAGAACTAAAATCTTTAAAATAAATAAAATTACATTCCAAAAAAGAGACAAATTATTTCTTTTTTTTTTCCTAAGAAGTCACTTTTATTGGAACAGTGCTACAGAATAAATGTTTGTGTCCTCCCCTGACCCCCACCAAATTCATATGTTAAAACCCTAAATCCCAAGGTGATGGTTTTGGGGGTGAGACCTTTGGAGGGTGATTAGGTCATAGAGGAGTTTCATGAATGGGATTAGTGCCTTTATGAAAAAGACCCCAGAGAGATCCCATACTCCTCCCACCACCTGAAGACATGGCTAAAAAACAGCCATCTACGAACCAGGAAGCAGTCCCTTGCCAGACACCAAATATGCCAGTGCCTTGATCATAGACTTCCAATCTCCAAAATTAAGAGAAATAAATTTCTGTTGTTTATAAGCCACTCAGTTTATGGTAATTTTCTTATAGTCCAAGCAGACTAAGGTAGGTTATAAATAGATAGGCGATTTAGCAAAAAGTCTTTTGGGTTATTTAATTGCCATGAGCAAATTAAATACCCAGGGGTCTTTAACATAATACTCTAAGATGAAAAATGACCCAATCCTCTTGATTCTTACCTCTAAAAATATCTCTAGAAGCTATTTTTCCCCTTTCATCTTCACTGCTGCTAGCTCAGGACTTTGTCTTGCTTAGACCATTACAAATAGCTCCCAATATTCTCTGTGTCTCAAACCTGTTTCCTCTACAGACCATGTCCCATACAGCTACCACAGCTCTGTTTTTTAAACATATATTGGATTATTTTACTCCTTCCACTCAGAAGAAAAATAACTTTCAAAGTTTGATTTGAAAATCAAAGTTCACCAGTTTTAGTAGGATCGGCAAAGCCCTAACTCCCACTCTCACTGTCGCCCTCTCCAGTCCCAATCAACTTTCAGGTATCACTTCTCGCTGTATCTCATCAGGTTTTATTTGCTTTGAAAAATCACCATTTTTCAATATTCTGCTTACGACTGCATAAACTCGAGTTTGATTTCTCCCAAGTTCTGTTTCTATGGGAAAATGCATGCTTATCATCACATGCCTAACTTCTTAAGCCTAATCATTTAGATACCTGGCTCAGATCAGGAGTGAGGAGAAAGTGGGCATATTTTTTTTTTCCTCTACGAAAGGAATGGATACAATTAGAAGTAAGGAGGCCTAAAGCTAGAAAGAGATGTTGGATGAGACACGATCACCTGCTTATAGTGAGGGCTAGCAGAAAGCTCAAGGGGAAGTGAACATGTCCATCGGCCTCTGTGGGCACATCAGCACAGTGGTTCCCAACCTTGGCTGCACCTTAAAATCACCCGGGGATATCTAACCCTGTGAAGTATACTCCAGGCCTATTACCTCAGAATCTCTAGAGGTAGAACCATTGGTAGGTTTTAGAACACTGCCAGGTGATTCCAATGGGCAAAATTAACATCCACTCTGGGAAGACACAGCTGATGAACAAGGACCAAAGAAGAGGGTTCACAGTTCAGATAACTAGAAAGCAATCATATATTCTAGCTCCTGTAAGTACAGTTACAATTTTCTCTGGGAATGCTTCATAGCCTGGGAGCAGGGGCAGATAAAGAGAAAGGTTGGGTTTTTCCAGAGTTGAAAACTGGCAGGGATCAAAATAATTAGGAGACCTGATCTCATGGACCTGAGATGACTGACCACAGGCTCCAGGCTGGATAAGAAGAGAAGTCAGGAAGTGGTGAGAGACTGAGCAAATAATAATCAGCAATTACACAAGCAGAAATGTTGGCATGCAAGAGGAACAACTTGATTTCAGAGAATAGGATTTCTGGGTTTAGGATATCAGATTCAAGTGGAAGCCCCATTCTGAGTGATTACATAACGTTGAGCAAGACCACAGCAGAGAACTGCTAGAGTAGAAGGTGAGCATAATTGGCTGGGAGAGTCTGTGGGGAACAAGGGATTGAGTTAGGGTGTCACTGGGGCTTCATCATAGATGTCAGAGTCACCCAAGAGCTGGGAGAGTGGAGAGAAGCCAAGTCCAGGGGCCCTGGGAGGTCTGGGGCACAATCTAGAGCGAGCAGAAGATGGCAGGTGGTAAGAAGTTTGAAAGATAGCGTCCTTATTAATGATGGAGAAGAGAAACACACTGACATGGCAGGGGGCAGCAGCAGAATGACAACTCTGATCACAGAAGCCAAGTCCTACATGTGTGAGAATGAGCAGCATCTGTCGGAAAGAGCTGAATCTACCCAATTAAAGGAAAGAAAAGGGAGCAGCGTCTTTTCAAACTGTATTTGTTTATGTCACCCTCACCCACAGCTTAATGATTATCAACAGCTTCCACAGCTCTGAAGATAAAGACATTAGCAGGGCCCACAAGGTCTAGCGTGAGGGTCTGCCTAACCCCCTCTTGGCTCTCTGCACATCAGCCTACAGGCCTTTTTTCCAATTTCTCAAAAAGCTATTTACCCTCCCACCAAAGAGCCATTATGACTTGTTCCCTCCATCTAGAACCTTCTCCCTCCCCTCCTCTCTCCATTCAGTTAACTCTTATGTTTCCACTCGCAGCTCAAATGTTACTTCGGGAAGACTTCCTCCAACTTCCACACATGGTCATCTGCTCTCACAGTACCTATTAATGCTATAGTTTTACAAGCTTATTTAGGTGATCATATAATTAAAGTCTGTCTCTCCAACTGGACTGTCAGTTCCAGGAGGGCACAGACTGCATTATCATATCCATCACTTACTCCCAATGCCTAGCAAAGTAACTGGCATATGGTAGACCCACTATAAATGCTGTTGAATGAATGAATGAATACATGAATGGATATGCAAATGAAGAGTGAAAAGGCACGAGATGGAATCTTGATACTATTCTTATAGCAGCCAAGGATAACATTCCTTGAGTGCTTCCTATGTGTGTAATATAGCCACTCATTTAATCAACAACACATCAACCTCTAAAATAGGTTTTATCATCCCAATTTTATTCGGCATTCAGTAAAATTAAATGACTTGCCTCTAATCCCCCACCAGAGAAGTACCAGAGCCAGGATTTAAGTAGAGGTACTCTATTTCGATGTAACTCCAGTTAAGGCCAAATTATTGCTCAAAACAGCAACTCTGGATGTGTGCACATTTCTGAACTTGTATCACTGTGACTGGCTTCCTGCTGGTGCTTTTCAGCATGATATTTTACAAAAGAATGGAGGTCTGGGGCACCTGGGGTAGCTCAGTCAGCTAAGTGTCTGTCTTTAGTTCAGGTCATAATCCCAGGGTCTTTGGATCAAGCTCAGCAGGAAGTCTGTTTTTCCCTCTCCCTCTGCTGCTCCCCCTTCTTGTGCTGTCTCAAATAAATAAATAAAATCTTTAAAAAAAAATTAGAACGGAAGTCCCAAGGGTTGCAAACTGGGTCAATGGAGAAGAATACATTTGGATGGTGGGCTCGATAAAATCGCTGAGAGGACAGGTAGCCAAAATCCTCATGGGAAGTCACAAAAGATCAGAGAGGAGGACACAGCACAAAGGAAGAAGAGATCTTCCTTGAGATGGGAGTTTTATTCCAGTGAAAGTTCAGGAAAGGTAACCAGTTCCTGCTGATGACAAAGTCTCTTCCGTATTTTATGGGACAAAACTCTGAAAGCACCATTTACTACTTACTCAAATACATGAGCTTCTTTTAAGGAAAAACTGGATTCTCGTGGCAGGAACGCCCTGCATGCCTCATGCTCACGTAGAAATAGAGTGGTTTTGAGTTGGGAACAGTATTGAACTGGCTCCTGACATTGCAAACAGAATTCCAACTTGCCCACAATGTCAGATCCAAAGCACATGAACCTCTAGATGCACAGAGTATGGGAGAAAAGAAACTTCCATATTTTTCTTCTAACCTAGTTTTGGTCAAAATCCAAATGAGAGACATTTGCATGCCTTATCAGTTTTCCTAGGGCTGCCATAAAAAGTACCACAAACTTGGGGGATTAAGACAATAGAAATTTATTCTCTCACTGTTCCAGAGCCTAGAAGTCTGAAATTAAAGGTCAGTACGGCCATGTTCTCTCTGAAGTCTCTAGGGGAGAAGGCTTCCTTGCTTCTTTCTAGCTTTTTCCAAGGATTTCCTAGGTTGCTGGCAATCCCTGGTATTCTCTGGCTCGTAGCTTCTTCACTTCAATCTCTGCCTGCATCATCACATGGCCGTGTTTGTGTGTACGTGTATCTCTGTGTCCAAATTTTCCTCTTCTTAGGAAGATACCAGCCATTAGGTGAAGATTCACTCTAACCAGTATGACCTCTTCTGAAACTGATTACATCTGCAAAGACTATTTCCATATAAGGTTACATTCATAGGTACTAGAAGTTAATAGGTTTTTTTTTTTTTTTTTTTTAGTAAATAAACTCCCTTATTTGTTTTTTACATTAGCTGATATTCAATTGCTGTTGCTTAGAAGCACACAAATCCTAATTAGTACAGGAAGACCTAAAGAAAGTATTCCAATATTCTCACTTTTAAAAATAAACATGTTAACTATAATGTAATAAAATAATAAAAATAAATAAACACCTGTATCTCTAAGGAAAATCACCATAATCAATTGGAAATGTAGCCAGCTACTAGGATAGGAGGGGGGGAAAAAAAACCTAAAAAAATAAAGGCATATAAAAATCTGTACCTCCACACCTTTCCCTTAACCTCTGAAAGTCTTTTTTTTCTTGCTCTTTCCCCCTAGTTTTTTTTTTTTTGAGATATAACTGACCAACATGATTGTATTGGTTTAAGGTACACTACATAATGCTTTGATATATGTAAATATTACAAAATAGTTACCACAACGAGTTCAGTCAACATCTACTATAGAAGACACTAGTCAAACTGCAATACATGCTAACCACTCATTCCTCCAGGTAGTCCAAACTCTACTTTTCTACAAATTCCAATTATCAGAATGCAGCATACCTGCATTCAATTCACTTTACCGGAGGCTTTAGTTCTACAGTAAAATTCTCTTTATATTAAAAATAAATAAAAACACAGGAAAAAATATATTGGCTTCTTCTACAAAACCACAAATGAACACAATAATCATTGTTTCTTCAAAAAGTCTTTTTATAATTACTCTGAGAAAAGTTTGTCCTGATGCTAATGAAAAGTTTTCTTTTCTTTGCAAATTAGGAAGCTTAGTAGTTTCTACTACTAGTGTATTTATACTTGGTAGTCTATCCTATAACACCATAGGAGTCTAGGTCAACAATTCTCAAATTTTGATTGTATCAAAATTACCTACCATGTGGGAGGGATACAGAGGGAGATGATTAAAATAGGTGCTATCCTGTATGTTGGCAAAATGAATTTAAATAAAATTTAAAATAAAGTAAAATAGGTGCCTAGGACTCACAGCTAACCTACAAATTCAGAGTTAATGGGGATAAGGCCCAGGCATATGCACTTCTGACAAACATCCAAAGTGACTGTGATATATGAGCACAGCCAGTGAGGGTTTTTTCACCCTCTTCCTCCCTTTATTCTCAGGGGTGTAAAGTTTGCAAGTTCTATTTCAATGGTCTTATGGGAGTTCATGTTCTTTATTGCAAGGTATATATTTGTGAATTTAAATTTAATATTAATAAGCAGTTTATAAGCATTTTACATCTGAACTACTCATTTGAAATAATACTCGTGACTCTAGTTTAGGTCCTGTTGAAGTTTTTTCCCCCCAGAGATGACATACATGCTCAAACAGATGGCTTTATTCATCCTCACCATGTCCCTCAGTAATACACTGTAAGAAACTATTATTCTCTTCAAAAATGAAAATAAAGGCTCAAATCCAAGTCAAACTGAGTGTTTATTAAACACCTTTAATGTTCAAGACACTGTTAAGTATCACCTCATCAGGACAGGTTAAATAGCTAAGGAGGTACATCTCTGAATATGGAAAGGTTAGTGTTCCATTGAAACACTCCCCAGACCACCGACTCACCATCTCCTGCTTACACAGAATTCAACAGTCTGAACAGTCTAATGATTTTAATTGATCAGTAGAAGCAGTTGTGAACAATTCGGAATAAGAGCTCCAAGTTCAAGTATTTTCTTCTTTCCACATTATTTTCCTCATCTTCATTTCACATGTCAAAATTAATTAAAACCTCTCAAATTGAAGACTATAAAGTACCATAAAGAACTATAGTCACTAAGGTGAAAAAAAAAGATACTGGTTTCCATGGCCTTCTACAGTTGAAACTACGTGAAAAATTATTTCGTTGGTTTGAAGTCTTTTGTGAAATCCCTTGCGAGACTCAACTGTTGACTGTGGTTAGAATACATTCACAAGTATAATCAGATTGCATCATCGCCATCACCTGCTCAGAGGCAAGTTGAAGAAACATGTGCTCATGAGGCTGAGGCTGCCTCATTGTCCTACACGCTCATGTGGGCTTGCCAGAGAGATTAGTCACCAGTTTGCAGCTGGTCTCAAATTCAGTTGCTGTGATACAAGTGCAGATGCCGGGGCTTACCCTAATTATACCGCTCCAGTTTAATCTTTCCACTTGTAGCATACTATATATTGGATAGAATTCAAGACTCTGAAAATTGGTTTCAAACAGAAGAGATTTCAAAATCACACATTCGTGACCCTCCCCTATGGCCTGCTAATCGTATTTCATCACTGTACCTTCGGGATCTCCCGAATCTGGCCCAAAGGTGTTTTTGGCTACCTCAGCCATCACTGACTCTCATCAACAAAAGGGCAGGAAAAGCTATTCTTAAAAAATTAAAAAAAAAACATTTTTTAATAAAATAAAAGTTCTGTCAGCTCACAAGGTACTTTTTATGTTTAAAAAAAATTCCATTTTTTCCCTGTTTGGAATTAAACATACTAGCAGATACTACAGAACTTAATCTTAGTCATTGGTTTCCAAATTTGACTGATGATCAGAATCACCCTAGAGGCTTTAAAAAACACCCATAGATCCCCCCAGCTATATACTGAACACACTGAGTCATAACTTAAAGAGGTTTCTTTTCAAATTAATCTATAAATAAAGCTTATGTTGGTGCTGCTTCTAAGAAGAAAGAAAGAATGGGTCTCTGCATATCTCAGGCAGGTCTCTTTGCTGCCTGTTACCGCCTACATGTAATAAGTGCCCTTGTGTCAAGAAGGATGTCTATACAAGGAAATGGGGTAAAATAGAACTTTTAAGACAAAAAAAGAAAGAAAATCCTAGCATCACAGATCCATAGAAGATAATCAGTCCAGAGGATCCAAGAGGATATCTGTGGATATGAACAAAAATGATGAGGGGTAAAACACAAATTTCCAAGAAGTCATAACTTATTAGGCATCTGTTTCAATTTGTTAGATGCATATAGTTTTTTTCTCCAAGATAACTTAAAAGTATGATTTTCAAGGTACACATTTTAAACTTTAGGTTATGCATTTCTACTCTCTTGTTTCTTAATGCATTCATGCCACCTAAGTGGTAAACAGGAATAGACAACCCATGCCTTCACCACACATACCTTATCATGTACGATATTATTAAAAAATTAAAATACGAAAATAGGTGTATGAGTAAAATAAAGTATCTTACAAGAAATTCACATCAGTATATTTCAAAATACCACTGGGGGATACAGATAGCACATTCAAGTTACAGTGAACACATTATTTGAAAAAAAATCACTCTTAAATTCTGCAATATTTCTCTTTCCCAAATGAATGTTAGTTTTACTTTATCATCTGATCTAAAATTTAGAATGTGTTTATTATATAGAAATATGAAGTTAAACATTCTGCTATCACAGGTTATTCAACACAGTGCTAAAATAATCAGTCTCAATTCTAAAAACTGGATTTTCCTAAAGTCTAAAAAGTACACAACTATGATAAATAGAATCTTCAGTAGCTTCAGTTAGTCTGTTTTAATATTTTAAAATAACCAGTAAACATGAAGTTTAGTTAATAGCGAATTTTCCTAAGCAGAGTTTCCTATGACAGAATATGTTAATCTGACAACTATTTATAGCCAGTTATAAATTTAAGCATACAGAACAGTGATGAGATTTAAATAAAACCTTAAGGTCAAATTTCAAACTTACTCTCTCATCTTGACCCAGTTTCTGACCCATACTATTACAAATTAATTTCTTTGTTATTTAATATTTATTTTATCTCTTCAAAATATAACACAAGGTGTCCTAAACAGTCATACTGTCGATGCCCTATGGTGGGAAAATAGGTAGATTAAATGAAGCAGAGGCCATCTTATCCAATGTGATTAGAACTATTTATTTAATAAGCATTCAGTTAAATGGGAAATCACTTAAAAATGCATACATTCACCATTACATTTTAATTCAAAACAAATAAATTATATCATTTTAGGAAAGTACATAATTTGAAGTTACTTAGAAGAAATACAATTTTCCCTGGCATTGTCTCTTTCCATATTATCATCTTACTGAATGTTGATTCAGGCTGTTATTCAGTACAACAGAAAACTATTTCTAGAGCATTGGTAAATACGACATAGTAATTTTTGGCAGTGGATTGCTCTTATTTCCTCCTCTTCTTCATATTTAGATCCAGCCTTTTCTGTCACAACTTGTATGGTTTCTGCATCATCCATAATTTCATTTAAAACAAGCAAACAAAAAAGCTATCAGTTTACCATACATTACTGTCTTACTAATTGACAAAAGCCTTCAATTTGTCAGAGATGATTAAAAACGCATACACAACAACAACAAACTATGTTCTTCAGTATCTCTTGCAATTCAGAATATTCTCAAGTCATAGTTTTCACCAAAGTTTAGTAAATGCTTCAATGGAAATTTTGCTCTGTGCCCTTATTATACCTACAATTTAAAAAAAATGTTTGATGTTATCTATTTTATATGACTGCTAGCTCTTACACTCGTTTTCCAAATTAAAATTCAAAACTTTTTTTCACATCTCCTCTTTAAACACTCCAAAGTTTCTGATTTGAAGGTTACAGCAAGAACATTAAATTCAATGGCAAACTATGGCTTTTAGGTCACTTTACCGAAGATCCTAAGGAGAAGGATGGGAAAAAATTGAAAGTACAGGGAGCACACTCATTTCAGGTAAGTTTATTTTCAAGTGTTTCTATGCTGATGGTACATATTAATGGGGGAAAATCCTATAAATAATTTAGAGAGTCCATTAGGTAAAACACTAAAAGATATATAATATATATTATTTCAAAATTCTAGGATTTGTGAATTTGCCTATAACAAAAACTGTAGTTTGTTAGTTCTAGCTGCATTGCTATCTATGGCAACTGTAAATCCCTCTTTGAATTTTGGTACTTTACTGCCCCATGCTCTGCTTTTCTGTGTCATCAACTTGGAGAACTGTTTCAACTACATGGCATAACTGATCTGCAATAAAACTGTCATTATCAATAGAAAGACATATCATTTTTGAGTTTTTGAACAACAGGTTGATCAGAAGACAATTTCTCTCTACAGCTGTCCAACACCCCAACATCTGACTTTCCCCAACTTTGCACCCATCTGTCACTTGCTTTGACATTCCACAGAGGGAAGATTTGGGGCCAAGGCCTATAATTGCCACCTGATAATAGAGTTCTGAGCCTTTCTTAGTAAGCCCAAAACATAATTCATTGTACAGAGCCTCCGACTGTTTTGTAGCAAATGCGATCTTACAGATATTTGCAAATCAGTCTAATGCAGAATCCTACATTCTTTTCTTATCTCGGCCACACCTATATTGATAGTTCTTTTTTTTTTTTTAAAGCAATTAAACTATGGATTATTTTCAAAGCATTGAACTATGTATGTTTTTATAGAAATAATTACTTCTTCATTACATTCATATTTTTAAAATTAAATTGTGCAGTTAAAGGAACTAATACCCACGTTTAGGAGCAAAGAGTGTGTGACACATGGATGGGACACCACTCCACTCTGCTGGATGAGCAAAAGCATGTCTGCTCACCAGAGAAGAGCCTATACACTGTCAATATTTAGGGCTACATGGAAAAGTTGGAGAATATTGATCAATTTGCAAACTCACCTAAGTGGAGGTCAATTAAGACTTCCCTTCTATACCATTCTTTGAGGAAATCATGGGACCCTTCTTAAAGTAATGAACAAAAGAGGCACTGAAATGGAAATGAAAGTATTTTGGAGGAAATTAAAAATGAAATTTGATTTTCCAAGTCTTTGTCAAGGACCAATCCTATACTTCCAATTTTTACTTCAAAGATACAATGCATCATTATATTTTTAAATAAAGGTTCTGGGAAAAAATTGGTGCATATATAATTAAACAGTAAGAGTCAATCACAGAATTTTTAATCTTAATTTTTAAATTTTATTTATTTGAGGGCAGCCCCCCATGGCTCGGCGGTTTAGCGCCACCTTCGGCCGGGGTGTGATCCTGGAGACCCAAGATAGAGAGTCCCGCGACGGGCTCCCTGCATGGAGCCTGCTTCTCCCTCTGCCTGTGTCTCTGCCTCTCTCTCTCTCTGTCTCTCATGAATGAATAAAATCTTTAAAAAAAAATTTATTTATTTGAGAGAGAGAAAAAGAGCAGGCAAGAGTAGAGAGAGGAGCAGGGGGGAGGGAGAAGAACAAGCAGACTTGGCACTGAGAGTGTAGCCCTACAAAGGGCTCAATCCCACAACCTGGAGGTCACTACCTAAGCAGAAACCAAGAATAGGGGGCACCTGGGTGACTTGATCAGTTACACATCTGCCTTTGGCTCAGGTCATGATCTCAGGGTCCTGGGATCGAGCCCCCCATCTGGTCTCCATCTAGCCCCTCATTTAGCCCCCTAACAAGCCCCAGATCGGCTCCATGCTCAGCGAGGAGCTTGTGCTCTCTCTCTCTGGCTCTGCTTATGCTCTCTCTCTCTCTCAAATAAACAAAATCTTTAATAATTATTAATTATTTTATAGAAATAATTACTTCTTCATTACATTCATATTTTTAAAATTAAATTGTGCAGTTAAAGGAACTAATACCCACGTTTAGGAGCAAAGAGTGTGTGACACATGGATGGGACACCCAAAAACAAAAAAAGGAAAGAAAGAAACCAAAAGTCAGACACGTAACCAACTGAGCCACCCAGGAGCCCCACAGAATTTTTAAATAGAAAGTTTTACTTAGTGAAATAAACTCATTTTTCAAATCAGATATACAATAAATGCAATATTTCCATCTTGATATAGGCAATATTGTATTTCCATTAATAATGAAATCTGACAACCAGAATTCTACCAAACTAAAATAGCTAATGTTGACTATCCACAAAGCTGTAAGAGGCAGAGAAGAACCTACAAATGCTAACAAACAGGCAAGAAGTTTTCCATTTAAATTTGATCAGGTTATTGTTCTTTCTTTAACAACAACAAAAGCTTCATCTAATGTATTACTTCAACAAATCAAAAATGAAATATGAAGATAGAAAGAATTTCAGCAACAAAAATTAAAAATTCCTGAATGGAATTTCTAGCAATATTCACAGAATAGATATATTAACTTGAGGCTTTAATGATCCCAGAAAAAAAAACCAAAAACCCAGCTCACAAGAGTACACAGCTGTTTGGAAGGTCAAATGAAATCAGACATGTCATTGTGCTCTGAAATGTTTAAAGTACTGGGAAGAAATCTTACGTCATAAAATTAACCAGTATATATTAATTAGTAAGAATGCCTAATAACAATCTCAAAATTTATATTTTAGGATTTTTTGAAATTTTCAACAATGCTACCTTTCTGAAAGTTATTCTAAGTAGTCTTTTAATAAATATGGGTTCAGTAGAATATTCAGCTTTACAAAATTATCCATGAAAAAAGGAGTTTTATGCCAGTATGGAAAATGCTGAATATTATAAGCCAAGGTAGTTATTTTCAAGACAATAATAGGTTTAAGGCTATAAAGTTGTTGCAAAATATCTTTAAGCATTTTATTTTATTTTTTCTTTTTCTTTAAACATTTTAAGCCAAGAATTTCCCAAACTTAATTTAAACACGTCTCCTTTTTTTTTTTTACCAACTATTAACATCCCCCCAAAATAGTAAATTTTAATGTTTCAAATTTAACTCAAATATTACTGTCTTCTCTTATGTCCAAATATGAAAGATTTTAGATCAATTTTACCTTTTTTTGACCTACTTACCTTTTGTCCTCTATTTTATATACAACACGCTTTCACCACTAATTCTAGGTAAAATATATATTTATATTAAGCTACATGTTAAAAAGCCAGCAATGGAGTCATCTAAAATCCAATTAAATACAAGAAGGTAATAATCAAGTGCATTAAAGAAATAAAAATCAAATATCAAAATTAATAGCATTCATAATAAAACAAAAACAGTAAATATGTGATGATCTATCACATACATATCAGAAGATTATGAAATGAGACAAAAAAATACAGAATTACTTGTTCTTAAGTAATAATAAATCTGGTCTTGAGATGGAAGTATAGAAGACAATAAATAGGCTATAGCCAGGATGTAACAAAGCTTGAGCTGTTAAAAACAGCTTTAGTAACAGCAGGTTTTTCTTACAAGCTGTCCATACTCTAAAGTACTAAACAGGTAAGTGGAATATAAAAATCCACCAAAATAGAATTTATCCTCACAAAACTTAAAAATTATCCTTTTCCCCACAAAATATTCTATAAATGTCAGATACCAGACTGTGAATCAAATCTCAATACATTTAAAGACTATCATTTGGGCCATATTCTCTGACCACAATGCATGGAAGAAAAATCTTCACCAAAAACGTAACCAAAACAAAACATCTCATACACTTGGAAATCTTAAAATACTTTTAAATAACTCAGGAATGAAGTATAGAAATTGAAAAATATATAAAATTTAAAACTAGTGGAAATAATACAAATTAAAATTGGAAGCTACTAAATAGCATTTGAAGGGAAATACAGACCATTTTAATGACTACATTAGAATATTAAAAAGTTAAACATTAATCAGCCAAAAGTAAGCAACCAGCCTAAGAAGTAGAATGAAACTAACCAAATAAATCCCAAAGAAAATGGGGGGCCGGGGGCAGGGAACCCAAGGCAAAAACAAAAAACAATGAAATAGGATATACAATTCAACAGAGAGGAACAATAAATTCTAAAGTCCATCTTTGAAAAGACTAAAAAAAAAAAGAAAAAGAAAAGGCTAAGGAAAAATAGCAAAGGAATAAATAAACAATATTAGGGGGAGAAGTACAACATAACAACAAAAATCCCAGGGATTAAAAAAGAAAGAAGAGGTTATTTTTAAAAACTCTCTGGCAATAAACTGTGAGGTTTTTTTTTTTAAATAAGCAATCTCCTATGAAACTATAACTTACCATATTGACTCCATAGATTACTCAATGATTATTAATAAATTCATTCAGTAGATAAAAAGCTACCTACTAAAGAAACACGAGGCCCAGATCATTTCACAAGTGATTTCTACTAAAATCAAATCTTATACAAATTTTTCCAATAAATTGTTTTCAAAGTGAGGAATACTGAGGCTTCTGGATGGCTCAGTCAGTTAAGCATCTGACTTCAGTTCAGGTCATGATCTCAGGGTCCTGGGATCGAGACCCATTTAGGGCTCCATGTTCAGTGGGGAGTCTGCTTGTCCCTTTCCTATTTCCTCTCCCCCTGCTTGTGCTCTCTCTTCCCCTCTCTCTCTCAAATAAACAAATAAAATCTTTTTTTAAAAAATAATACTTCCCACTTCACTTAATGAGTCTAATATAACCCTGAACGAAACTTTTCAAAGAGAGCTCAAGAATGGAAAATCACAAATCTCACTCATAAAAATGTGTTGCAAAAATTCAAGCCAAATATAAGCCAAGTTAATCCAGTAATTTATTTTTGAAATATCAAAAATAAAATATACTTTGACTTCACTTCAGGAATGCAAAGTTGTTTACACATGAGAATTAAAGGCAAAAAATTACTTGATCAAGATCTTAAAAAGGCATATTTAATAACACTGCCAATTTTTATTTTAAAAACCGTATCACAAATTAGGAGTAACCTGATAAACAGTATATGCTGTATTTACTAAACATTGCAAACATTATAAACATTCTCTTCATGATCAAAAATGGAAAAAAGATGCTTACTTCCACATTTCAACACACTAGATGTCCTAGATAATGCAATGAGATAAAAAATACAAGCCATGATGACTGCAAAGAAAGAAACAACCTCCTTAGTGTTCATGATTACCTACTTAGACATTCCAGAAGAATTTAAAGATGAATTATTAGAAATAAAAACTTTATCAAGATGGTTGCTACTGGGGCAGCCCGGGTGGCTCAGCGGTTTAGCGCCACCTTCAGTCCAGGGCCTGATCCTGGAGACCTGGGATCGAGTCCCAAGTCAGGCTCCCTGCATGGAGCCTGCTTCTCCCTCTGCCTGTGTCTCTGCCTCTCTCTCTCTCTCTCTGTCTCTCATAAATAAATTAAAAATAAACGAATGAATGAATGAATGATGGTTGCTACAAAAATCAACTGCATGTTTTTATGCTAGCAACAAACAGAAAACGCAGTCTTGAAAAAGAAAACATTTTCAGAATGGCAATGTAATGGAAACCCATGTATCCATGACGTAAGAAATAGAATCTATTTAACCTTGAAGTTGCCCCATCTCAGGCTCCTTTACCCCTACTTCAGAGGCAAATTTTCTTGAAATTCTGTATTTCTCATTCTTTTTTTTTTTTTTTTTTTTTTTAAGATTTTACTTATTTGACAAAGAGAAAGAGAGCACAGGCAGGTGGAGCAGCAGGCAAAGGGAGAGGGAGAAGCAGGCTCCCTGCCAAGCAGAGAGCCTGCCATGAGGCTCAATCCCAGGACCCTGGGATCATGACCTGGGCTGAAGGCAGATTCCCGACTGAGCCACCCAGGTGCCCCTTCTCATTCTTTAATATTGCTAACCATAGTCATTTATATCCCTAGTTTAGTTTTATATGTTTCAGAACCCTCTATTAAAAGAATCACAATGACAATGTGCATACGATGTTCTTCAGCAGTTTGTCTTTCTCATTCAACATCATATATCTGGGATTCGTCCATATTGCTTCATGTACCCTGAGTTGTTTCATTTTTATATGACACTCAATTGTATGAGTATAACACAGATTATATACCTATTCTGATGATGAACATCTGGGATGTTTTCTATGTTTTGTTTTGTTCTACCATTAAAAGCAACACTGTTACTGGACATTTGTAGGAAAAAAAGAAGAACTTTGACTCAGGTCTAACACTTTATACAAAAAGTACTCAAAATGGACCACCTGCTTAATGGTATTTTTATGATAGCAGCCCAAAGGGACTAAGACAGCATAAGCAAGAGGAAAAAACATATCTGGTAACATCTATCACTTTAATGACCTTCCCCCAGCTAGTCACCAGACAACATGACAAAATATAATACAGGGACACATCAACAGACCCATGTTTGGAACAATTTCTAAGCAAACCCTAATCAACCCATAAGCCTCACTTTGTCCTTGCAATCTCAGCACCTGACTGTTCTGTCAGCTCCAAGTCTCTCAATGGTCCACCTTCTCTACAGAGTTTCTTTTGTTTTTCCGCATTCTACCCTCCTTGGTTGGTGCTTTTTGAAATGAACACCAACCTCTGGCCTCTCCACCTTATTCTCAGGGCTTATCTTCATAAAAGATGGTGAGATGGCAAAGGATGAGTCCTCCTGACTTTCACTGATGAAGATCCAGAACTGAACGAGTTTCTACTGTTCACATCTACAAAAATTAATCTCACTTAAGTCTACATTGGATACAACCTGGACATTATATAATTATTAGCACATACATAATGCTGATATACTTGAGAATATGGATAGAGAAACAAAAAATATGGAAGTTCATTTCAGACAAAAAGGAAAGAAAATTCTTTAACCATCACAAGAAATTTGTAAAATATGTGAGAAATTATGCAAGGTGCCAGAAGACTGGGTTTTGAAGAGTTAATTAGCATTTTTGAGTTTAGGGCTCTCTTTCTCTTCCTCTCTCTTGCCTTTTCTTCCCCTATCCCTCCGTCCCTCCTATTCTTTCTCTCTTCCTCTCTTTCAGTTGGTTAAAAAATTCTTAAAAGAGATCTATACAATATAACTGCCTTCATTTGTATTACACAAAATACACACATGTATTTGGTATTTTGCACTATCTTTCCTTTGACAACATTTCACAGCAAAAAAAAAAAAAAAGCCTTAATATTTATGCCCACTGTAACTATTGAAACACTCTGCTTCCATAGTTGCTCATTTCAATCAAATTAGCTTAGTATGTACTGATTGTAAAATACAATTTTAAGATGGCCAAAACATCGAAAAGTATACTATTATATTATTCATAGAATTTGCATCTACTTTTGAGTTCTACAAGGGACAAATATATTGACTCATTTTAAAAAGTGTCCTTTAAATGTTTTAAGTTATAAAGCCTGCAGGTTTGTAAAAGATAACTATCAATTTCTTAATAGAGTGTTAAACCTGGTCCCATTATATCCAAAATGGTAAATGCTGTCACAAATACGTGGGTGATTAAATCAGGGTCACTGTCACTTGGGTAAACTGTTCAGTACAGAAACAATTTATAATATATATACCTCTATGAACTAAAGCTGAGCAATCAATAATTTTGTCTTCCTTCGTCTACAAGTAGCTTATTCAACATTAACTAGTAAATCAAGGGTGAAAGGAAGGGTTGTAAATCACAAAGAAAAGATTCATTTTACTCTTAATTCCCACTTGAATCTATGTAAAATGTTAAGTTACAGACAGTTAAGGAGAAGCTGTTGTTTTTGAATATGTAATTGCTATTTAGATGATAATGGCATGGATGTCACAGTAGAACCATGATCCAAATTTGAATAAGGTCTTAATGAAGGAGGCGAAGAGAAGAATGAGGAATGAAATACAACAGTGTCAGCAACAGACCTTAATGAAGCAAATCACTCTCAGTACCTTTGTAATTCAGGAGGAGCCGCATAAAAAAAGTGGCAACTGAAGGATCAAAAGCAGGACCTTTGCAAACCAAACATGCTTAAAACATGACATCACTGTCTGGGCAACAAGGCATTGTGGAGAGCAGCCCCAATGTTTGGGTTTTACAGCTCAGATCGCAAAATAACTACATTAAAAGATCTGGCTAGGCAAACCAGTTTCCTTAGAAAGCATCTTTATATTTCAAGTTAATGACATTTCTGAACAGAAAAAGAATTTCAATGTCCAAAGATATCTTGGCTGATTTTTAAAAAGCACTAGATGTTAACACTAAGGATCGTTTTAAGGCAAAATTAAGCTGATTTCTGGATCTCATAAAACTAAAGAGGTCTTTTTTTTTGTTTAAGTTCCAAACTATCATCTGTTCTTTTATTATGTTAGATTTATGAACCATACAATGCATTCTACTTAGTAAGTGATAGAATCATTTTACATATTCCTACTCAAAAATCAATTTCGCTTTTGCAAAATCGCATTAAGGCAGTGTGGGAGCATATGGCATTCCCACTGCCAAATGGAACATACGTTTAGCATGTTTAAATGGTTTACCAAAGGTAACATTGATGATGGTGCTAGAAACGGAACACAAGCCTTCTGATTTCCAAGGAAGTCATTCAAGGCAAGTAAAAAGTGCTATAGTTACAAACTTGATTCCCACGCAGGTATTTTCTCATGTCTTCTAAGTAGCAATAATTTGATGACCAAATCTATTCCACCTGAACATTGCAGGCAGGTCAACTACCACGCTGGATATAGTTTTTGCTGCACAATACAAAGAACCACAGAAACTGATTTTTGCCTACCTATCCCAACTCCTCAAATATGTGCAGAAACAGTAATCCTACTATGCAAAGCATGCTAGCGCAATCATTACCGTTATGTGCTTCTAATGAGAAAACAATGCCTCAATACTAATTAATAAGTGCCCTGACACAGTCATGTTACTGTTTCTAGGGACTAACTAAAAATGATTTGACTTCAAAGATAGGAATGGTATAAAAACATAAGCCCAGCATTAAGAAAGATTCACTGTCACCTCCCTGGGCCACTGCTAGGATCTTAGGCACCACTGCAAATGTCTGCACTGTACTGAATTATTTTTAAAATCTAAGTTAAGATGGTCCATCCGAAAATAACAGAAACAACACACAGGATGTAGAACATACTGGTTAAGAGCACAGACTCAAGACAATCTAGTTGAAAATCCCAGCTCTGGCACTTACTAACTGCAATCTTGGGCAAGTTACTCAACTTCTCTCACAATTAGCTTCCCCATCTGTGAGTTGGGGATAACAGAACTAAGTTCTGAGAGCAGCTATGAAGACAAAATGAGTTAAGATCATGTATTGTCACTCACTAGTGTGTGGCTTTAGAGGAGTTCCTTAAGCTTTGCATACCTCATTTTCCCCAACTCTAAAAAATAACAATACCTAATGTTTCTAGGTATTTCAACTGAAGCTTTGGAGCACGCTTTAAAAGACTAAAAATCTGGGACGCCTGGGTGGCTCAGTCGGTCAAGCATCACTTCTACTCAGGTCACGATCCCAGGGTCCTGGGATAGAGCCACGCCTCAGGCGAGATGTCTGCTTCTCCCTCTCCCTGTGCCCCTCCCCTTACTTATGCTCTTGCACTTTCAAATGAATTAATTTTTTAATTTTTTAAAAAAAAGCATTTCTTTAAAAAATAAAAGGACAAAAACCTTACACATACTGTTAGCATTCTTATTAGTTTTAATTTCTCTTACTAGAATCACTAAACATCATGTACTTCCTATGTCCCACTGGCATTTCCTCAACTTATCCTTTACTCCTCCCATCATAGCGCCCTAACCAGCAGAGCTAGACTGCTGTGCTGACATAAGCCTCTCTGTTTGCATCTCTTCTAGTCTTCCCTCAACCCTACATCAGTAATTCACTTCTTAGACTCTTTTGATCATCTTTTTATCTGACTTTTGTTCTACTTCAACACAGATTTTACATATTTTCACTAAATCTCTCCTTTTTCTTTCCCAAATCACAAACCACACACAGACACTAATGAGCATCAACTTTCTTTTCAACACCCAGACTCCATGAGAACACTTTGAATGGCAACTTTCATAGCTTATTCTAGGGAATAGCGATTTCACCTAGGTTTTCTCCACACAAAATAGCACCAAAGATTTTTTTTTTTAAAGATTTTATTTTTTTTATTCATGAGAGACACAGAGAGAGAGGCAGAGACATAGGGAGAAGCAGGCTCCCTGGGGGGAACCCGATGCAGGACTTGATCCCAGGACTCCAGGATCATGACCTGAGCCAAAGGCAGATGTTCAACCACTGAGCCACCGAGGTGTCCCAGCACCAAAGATTTCTAATAATAGATTATAGAGCACAAATACATTTTGGTTTTGAATATGTGCAACGGCTTCAGCCTGAATTAGAATTTGTTGCTTTATAATGGAAACACTCAAATGACTATTACCAAAGTAATAGATTAAGTATAGTACTTAGAGCCAGATGAGTATATAAAATATGTATTAAGCATTTTGTGATGACACACTGAACATGAATACTGCACAAAGCATGTGACCCAATCCAATTATATTTACTTTATGGTCTAAGTGGAGATCTCACCATTGCATAGAAAGTTTTAAAAAAATAAAGACTGGTTTACAAGATGTGAGAAGAGGTGCTCCCTTCCATGTACAATAATAACAAGGTCAGGGATCCCTGGGTGGCGCAGCGGTTTGGCGCCTGCCTTTGGCCCAGGGCGCGATCCTGGAGACCCGGGATCGAATCCCACGTCGGGCTCCCGGTGCATGGAGCCTGCTTCTCCCTCTGCCTGTGTCTCTGCCTCTCTCTCTCTCTATCATAAATAAATAAAAATTTAAAAAAAATAACAAGGTCAGAGAGAATGCCAGCAGTCCTGTGTTCTCTGGCTTCTGTGCTGTCATCCCCCTTCTGGACATAGACCTTCATGCTGAGTTAGTCCACATCACTTTCCATTCAGATAACGAAACCATCCAGGATTGGCCCCATCTTCCCTATTTTTCTACTCAAATAAAACAGAGCACTATTTTTTCCATTGATGACCTTTTTGTAATGAAAAACTATAAATGAAACTGACATTCTGGTACAAAAGCAATTCTCCAAAGCAGCAGTTCTTAAACTCTGTCATCTCAAGATCTCTTTACACTCTTGAAAATATTGAGGACCTCAAAGGGCTCTCACTTATGACAGTTATTGATATTTTATCATATTAGAAATCAAAACTGAGAAATTTAAAATATATTTATGATTTCATTTAAAATTATGTTTTGGGGGCACCTGGGTGGCTCAGTCGATTAAGCATCTGCCTTCAGCTAAGGTCATGACCCCAAGGTCCTGAGATGGAGCCCCACCTCGGGCTCCCTGCTCAGCAAAGAGTCTGCTTCTCCGTCTCCCGGTGCCCCCTCTCCATTGCTTCTGCGTGTACATACCCACGTGCGCTTCTTTCCCTAATAAGTAAAATCTTTTTATAAATAAATAAAATTGTTTTGCATGTTAACATAAATAGCATGCTTTTATTTTAAAAAGCTGTATTAAAAAACACAAAAATGTAGTGAAAAGAGAGGCATTATCTTACATATTTGAAAATCTCCTTTAATTTCTGAATTAAGAGTGGACAGCTGAGGGATGCCTGGGTGGCTCAGTAGTTGGGCGCCTGCCTTCAGCTCAGGTCGTGATCCCAGGATCCGGGATCAAGTCCCACATCATGCTCCCTATGGGGAGCCTGCTTCTCCCTCTGCCTGTGTCTCTGCCCTTTTCTCTGTGTCTCTCATGAATGAATAAATAAAATCTTAAAAAAAAAAATAGAGTGGACAATTGGGTTATCCTATCTGCTTCTGCATTCAGGCTGTTGTGATCCACTGTTTGCCTGGAGTATATTAAAACCCAGGGTCACACAGAAATGCACTTGGAAGAAGGAAGACGTCCTGGCCTTCATGAAAGTATCTCCTTGAGAACTACTATTCTAGGAAGGTCTGTGTAATTATATATTAAAACATCTTACTGGACAAACAAGAAATAAGTAAGAAAAAAAAAAAAAAACCGGGGGATCCCTGGGTGGCGCAGCGGTTTGGCGCCTGCCTTTGGCCCAGGGCGCGATCCTGGAGACCCGGGATTGAATCCCATGTCGGGCTCCTGGTGCATGGAGCCTGCTTCTCTCTCTGCCTGTGTCTCTGCCTCTCTCTCTCTCTGTGACTGTCATAAATAAATAAAAATTAAAAAAAAAAAAAAAAAAACCTTCTGAGGCACCTGGGTGGCTCAGCGGTTGAGTGTCTGCCTTCGGCTTAGGGCACGATCCCCGGGTCCTGGGATCAAGTCCCGCATCCGGCTCCCCGCAGGAAGCCTGCTTCTCCCTCTGCCTGTGTCTCTGCCTTTCTGTGTCTCTCATGAATAAATAAATAAAATCTTAAGAAAAAAAAAAAACAAAAAAACTTCCTAGGGGCTCACCCTCAGCCTCTGCATTGGTTAAGACAAATTCTTGGGATTATCTGTATTGTAAGCACCTGCATTCTAAGGTGATTCAAAACCTGAGTGAGGACCTCTGGAATTCAGTACTGGTTAGAAAAGATGTTTTTTTTTTTTAAATTAATGGGCTATTTCTTGCCATGTATACGGTTAAATCCATACAATGGACAAAGTTTTTCTTTTTCTTTAATGAGTGAAAAATCAGAGTTCTAACAAGTTGGTACTTCACATTAAAAAATGAAAAATTCTACAGGTGAAATAAATTGGAATGATAATTGATTCTTTATTCTCACTCTTGATAGAAGGCCAGTTTAAACAGCAACCTTTCACAAGAACAGGAATTTGTCATTCAGTAATTCAAGGAACTGACATGATTCTTCTTGGAGAAGCCTCATTTTAGGCACATTTTCAAAACCTTAGCAAAAAGCATTACAAACATTGAGTGGGTTTTAATCGCCATTTTAGTAGGCAACGGTAATTATTTTTGGCAAATAAAATAAACTACAGCTGTGCCCAATTACATGAAGAGTCATTCACTGAAAGTTTGGCAAGGAAGAATTTTAAAAGCAGGCAGTAAATTCAGGGTAGCGCTACCAGAAGAGCGGCTGATGGCATTCTCCTGAAATTCTGCTATGGCTGGTCTTATGGCTTCAAAGAACACATAATAAATTTATATTCCAAAGGGACTGAAGAATGAATAGAAGTAAAAACTGAGTGCTTTACCCCTGCAGCTAGGACAGAGAAGTTGTAGAGGTGGGCCTAGCAACTGTGCATCAACACAAACTATTCAGCTTGTCTGTCAGCATTTTTTACAGAAAAGAAAACGAGGTACTCATCGTCAGGTAGGATGGATGGTCTAGCAGCTTGAATTAGGATCAAATTTTACTCAAGGGAACACATTACAGAGATTATAGTAGAGGTCAGTGGAAAAATAAGATTCAATTTAAAGAAAATCACTTCAAAAACTACTTTAAAATATTTGCCTAATACATTAAGAAATACATGGCTTTCATTTTCAAACTTGAGAGCTATTTATTTGGATTTTTTTTCAAGATTTTATTTATTTATTCATAGACACAGAGAGAGAGAGAGAGGGGCAGAGACACAAGCAGAGGGAGAAGCAGGGTCCATGCAGGGAGCCCAATGCGGGACTTGATCCCAGGTCTCCAGGATCACACCCTAGGCTGCAGGCGGCGCCAAACCGCTGTGCCACCGGGGCTGCCCCTTTATTTGGAAATTTTAAGAAATGTTTAAAAGGCACCGAGAGAAATGCAAGGAGTAAGAACCAAAATGAGAGTAGCTGTTTCGAGTATTAGTGGAAAAAAATACCTGAGTATTTGTTTTTTTTTTTTAAGATTTTATTTTTTTAGTCATGGGAGACACACAGAGAGAGGCAGAAACATAGGGAGAAGCAGGCACCCTGCTGGGAACCCGATGCAGGACTCGATCCCAGGACCCTGGGATCAAGACCCGAGCCAACGGCAGACAACCACTGAGCCACCCAAGCTCCGTGATGCCCGAGTTTTCTATCAGAACCACTCGAGTATGACTGAAACCCAGCTTTCCTGCTTCCCAGACCAGAATTGTCACAATATATTACAGGCAAAAAATAAGATATAATAAAATACATAACATTAACACCGTACTAAACTATTTCTGTCTTTGATAGTCAGTTTGGGAAGCACAGGACCACTGGGCCCTGAACAAGAATATCAATTATATTACCAACTTTGAAAGAGTGAGTTAATGGAGAGCTGGGGTTTTATTTTTATTTTATTTTATTTTTTTAATTTTTTATTTATTTATGATAGTCACACATTGGGAGAGAGAGAGAGAGAGAGAGGCAGAGACATAGGCAGAGGGAGAAGCAGGCTCCATGCACCGGGAGCCCAACGTGGGATTCGATACCGGGTCTCCAGGATCGCGCCCTGGGCCAAAGGCAGGCGCTAAACCGCTGCGCCACCCAGGGATCCCAGAGCTGGGGTTTTAAAATGTGACGTGGCCTATCATTTCTGTACCAATATTATCAAATGCCGTATTGTTAAAGCCAAGCTATGAATAATTTAATCCATAAAATCTGGCTTTCAATCACGATAATGGAAAGAATGGAAAAATGAGATGAGACACTCATATTGGGATCACTCTTCTACCTCGGGATCCCTTGCCTCAAATTCAACTGTATGGGAATATATCTCTATATACCTTTTCTGCCTGAGTTTCAATGCAAATTTCAGCTTTACAAATCATGACCTCCTCTTGCTGAGAAAATTCATAAAAGAAGAGAGGTCAGAGATAGAAAAGGGGAGTAGAGCCAAGAGCAAAGAAACAGCAGAAATGGTCACAGCAAAATCTTAGAGAAAGAGAAGTGGCAGAAAGTAAACACAGACAGGTATCCTCAGAAGGCAAAGGATTGGAACACAGGTCACAGGAAGAACAGTTGTCGTGAAGGAAGCACAGTGAGACCCCCAACTGCAAAACCATGGACAGGTGAAGCAGAGCGAGGAAGCAGGTTGGGAGGGGAGCTCCTATTTGTGTTCTAGTCATCATCCTAATCACACTTCTCTAAGGCCAGGATCAGGAAGCAGGACCTACAGGGCAGGAGATAAGGTCCACCTGAATCAGGAAAGCTGGAGGGCACAAAACATTTAAATGAAGGAGGGTAGGGACTCCAACAACAACAACAACAACAACAACAACAAAAAGCTACTTTATACATACTTTATCCTCATAAGTAAGTTAGAGAAAGACAAATACCACTTGATTTCACTCCTATGTGGAATTTAAGAAACAAAACAGATGAATGTAGGAGAAGGGAGGGAAAAATAAAATAAGATGAAACCAGAGAGGGAGATAAACCGTAAGAGACTCCTAACTATAGGGAACAAGCTGAGAGTTGCTGGAGGGACAGTAGTAGGGGATGGGGTAACTGGCTGATGGGCATTAGGAGGGCACATATGTGATGAGCACTGGGTGTTATATGCCACTGATGAATCACTATATTCTGCGCCGAAACTAGTGATAGACAATATGTTAATTAATTCATTTTCAATAAAATTTTTAAAAAGAAAATACTTTATCCTCAACAAAGCAACAATGCAAATTTACAAGCATGGGAGACAGTAATCTGGGCAAGTTCCTACCAAACAAAGCACAGTGAAAATGGAAAGGAGCAGGGCAGTTTCCAGTCAATCACTTACTGAAGTTGTGTAAAATGTCAGGCAGATTGTCTTCAGCACGCTTTACTGCTTTCATTCAGTAAGTGCAAAAACTGTCACAGACACAGCTCCACCTGAAGGCCTCCAACCTTGGTTTCCCCTTAGGGTTTTGAGGTATGGGCCACAACTCCATCCTTCTGAGAATCTCCAGGCCCCAAAGCTCCACAGTGAGGGAGGAAACTCTCTGGTCCATTCATTTAAAACTATATTATATATTATGTATTTAGAAGGTAAGATAGGTTCCATTCTACCTCACACAGTTTTCTCCATGAGGAACAGAACATGCTAATTCAATGCCTGACACACAAGTGAAATGTTAATCAAATCTCTGCAGAGATCCAAGTGTGAATTACATGATTTTTTTCTTACTATAAACTTTTGGGTTTGGGGGCTCCCCCTCCCCAGGAATTACTTCAGTGAGCATCTCTAAATATTTTGAAAGGCTTATAAATAAGTGGGTAAAATATCACCACCTTTCATGGGAAGAAAATACTTTATTTTTATGTTCACTTTACTTCAAAACTTTCCCTATCTTTAAATATAGTTTTCTGGATATAATCAGATGAGAAGTCAGCAAAAGATTTATTTCCATGGATGTAAATAGTATTATTTATTGCCCAGGGCCTAGTTTAGAGGTTTTACTATACAAATTCATCCACTCTCTCTCCCTGAACTCTAATATGAACACCTAATATTTGCAAGGTATTATATGAGCATTTACATCGTAGAGCCTCACAAGTTGTATTTCCCCCAAAGTTGTGGAAGTGAAAAATAGATCTGCCCTCCCTCAACATAGCTTTAGGGCAAAATATGAAAAGCCTGGAGGAAGGAAGTAGTCTTTCTGATCCTAAACTTAGAACTAGATCTATTTCCAAGATGACCTTCCAGATTGGAACATCACATCCCCAGACCACCCTAGGGATTCAGAGAGTTTCTAAAGTGAAAATTTCCAGTGCTCCTGCTTAGGTCACTCTGGTGTCACTATTTTTAAACAGTTCAAGATTATCCTATTTTAATGTGAGATTAAAACAAATCTATACTTGGAATACATAAATTCTTGTAAAATTCTAAGGAAATCAAAATCTTAACTGGAGACCCAAGTTTATGAACGGTTGGTTGAAGCATAGACATATTTAACTTTCAAATCATCAGAAAAAGAATCTAAGAGGCCTAAAAACTCATGCTATCACCTTAAAAACAAAATTACCCTAAGAAGAAGGAGAAGCACAAAACTACCCTCAGAAAGGTCTGACCTTCCCATAATCAGTGAAGTCAGTCACCCCATCATGTTGGAGGAAACTGACACCACAAAACTCATCACTGACATGCTGCAGAAAAATTCAAGGTCTACTTTTGGGGCTGCTTGTCACGTTGAGAAGTGTTCCATTTAATACAAGATTCTCGTTCACCTCACCATTAAATAATTTCTCAGGAAGAGAGGTGGTTAAGAATAATGAGGGCCAGAGAAGCAGGGAGGGGAGAGGTCACTACCAAGAGAACTCAGGAAGCTAAAGCTGCGTGAGCACCTACAGGTAAAACCTGGCTACCTGATAGCTCCAAAGCTTGGGCCCAACTGCCCAAACAGGATCTCCCATCATATGATCTACCACAAAAAAGGAAAAATATTCAAACAGTTTAAAGTCTGCAATGATTCAATCTCAAACCCTTTGTGTTAAATCATGTGGATCTGGTTCAAGAAGTGATAGTGAAAGAAAAGGCTAAGTTCTAAAAATTGAAAGTCGACCTCACAAACATTTCTCATTTAAAACTTCTACCAATCTGGTTGAAACTAATGGCAGAGAGGGAGGCAGAAATGCAGCCACATGTATTTAAAAAAAAAAAAAAACAAACTAAAGAATTAAGTCTCCATAGTTACTTTAAAAATGAGAATTGTTATATATTGCAACCATCTCATTGAAATTTGACCTCTTACTTCATTAACTTCACAAAAAAAAAAAAAAAAAAGATTTGATGAAGCTTAAGGCAATTCACAAAAAATAAAAATCCTTTCACCAGCATGGTGTCTAGCCCATGTGCACTCAATTAAGTATTCGAGTAGGTACTCAATAAATATTTATTGAATAAATGATCAACTTACTGGAAATTCATGAATGGTTAACAAGGATTCTATGAGTCTCCTGAACTTATAGGTGAAATACTGGGCCCATGGGTACACGGGTATTTTTTCAACAGATACTCATACAGTCCATATCCAAAAAAGGATATGGCTTATTTTGAGTAATGGATGAATTATTTATCTTTCAGGCAGCCCACTATTAATATTGCTTGTTACTGAGATTTTGATAAGAACTTGACAACCAAAAGATCCAGATAACACATTTTCTGGATAGAACTAGAAGTACAGAAATTCTCTATTTCTAATTAAAAGCAGAACTGTATGTTCTGACAGTGAAATGAGCAGAGGGGAAGACTGATAAGGAATCCACTGCAAGCAACGGCAACTCCTCAAGAAAAAGGCCATTTAACAGCCTTTACAAAGTGGGCTGAAGGAACATCAAAATTTCCCCACAAAACACTTCTGGTCTCATTAAACTGAGTCATTTAAGAAACCAATGAACTCTGATTCCTCTCCAACTGATGGATGAATATCCCCAGGAGTTATATGCAGCACATGAGAAGATACACAATGATAAAGGAAAAACACTGCAAATCTTTTAGCATCTAATTTATTATTTGATATTACCTAAGTAAAAGCATTTTATGTTAAAACAATCACAGCTATATTGTACACTGGGTGCAAAATTCACATGAGCTTAAGGTAACCCTAGCTGTGGGGGAGAGGGGGGTGCTTGAAGTCAAGCGCCTGCACTGAAAGCTTTAGGGGGTTCATAGTCAATGCTCCTTCATCACTGGGGCACTTTGGAAGAAAAGTTCAAGCAGAACTGCCATGGAGAGGCCATAGTAAGTGTTCAAGTTGGATTTTGCATTTGCCATTTTTTAAAGTCTCTGAAGGATACACATAAGATGTTTTAAGCAGACAACTTTAAGGAAACCCTTTAAGATGAAATAGATAAGTTATCTGATTCGTAGGTCTTTTAGAGATAAGCAAATTGAACACTGCAACTTGTCTGCAAGTTGCAACACTGCAACTTGGTGTTTGCAACACTGCAAGTGTTTGCAACACTGCAAACATGGTGATTCTGATGTTAAAGCAATAAATATTAAGCAGTTCTTCCAGATAAAAATTAGACAAGGAAGTAGATAGTGAGGTACTTATCCAAAAAAAAAAAAAAAAAAAAAAAGAAAGAAATCTATACAATCAGTGCTGTTGTAGAAGATTTTAATCTCTCCCTTCAGTCCAGCAAAGGATCAGGTACACAGTTCATTGAGAGGAGGCACGTGCTCATCAAGATTTTAATGGGTGAAAAAGTAAGATTTTTTAAAAATAGAAAGAAGTTCAAAACAATCTGATTTACTCTTGCTGAAAATTACCTGATCTACCACAAGAACATTCCTAGAGTTGGCTTGGAACACAGTAAGACACAAGTGGAATAAGGAAACGATGTTTATGGAGCATGCTAAGTTTAGGTCATTGCTGGTTCCATTTTGCATAGTCAAATGCCCAGGAAAAATCAATAAATCTGTGACCAGTCTTATACTGTTCTGTACAGATTTCAGATGGAATGTCTAAAAAGGGCAGTCTTCAAAACAAAACAAAACAAAACAAAACAAAACAAAACAAAACAGGAGAGTCTACATCGGAGTCTAGCCTGACAGGCCCAACCCATGAAGTTATTAAGGGTGAACTAGTTGGCAAGGATCAGTGCCCACTAATCAAAGCTGACTTTGAGCAGTTCTAGAGGCAGAAAATCTTTACAGAGTACTTTATTTAGCTTGAGCTTGTGAGTCATTTGTTCTGTAGGAAGGAGTTACTGGCAACAAATGAGGAAGAGCCTTGAGATCGATAAATTTCAGGCAGTTGACATCAGTTAATAGCTGGGGAAAAATATGTTTCTCCATGATCAAATGGGATCTGAATTTCCACAACTTTACTTACCAAATTCATACCACAAATTATTCTACTCTCAAATCTTGCCTCATGGCCAATTCCAGGGGCTAATAACCTCAGGTCTTCTAAGAAGTATTTTTTTCTAAAAAAATCATGATTTTATATGTATAAGCTTGGGTTTTCTAAGAAGTATTTTTTCTAGAAAAATTATAATTTTATACTAAGAAACATCTAATAATAAACTAATTTTTCCAAATTATCTTTATTGCAATAATTCACAAATCAGATCATATTTGGTTGTTTGGTTTTTTAACCTAATTATTATTAATTTTTAAAGATTTTATTTATTCATGAGAGACACAGAGAGAGAGGCAGAGACATAGGCAGAGGGAGATGCAGGCTCCCTTGTGAGGAGCCTGATGTGGCACTTGATCCTGGAACTCCAGGATCACGCCCTGAGCTGAAGGCAGACACTCAACTGCTAAGCCACCCAGGCATCCCTAACCTAATTATTCTTAACAATTTCAACTCTAAAAGAGTTTCATATGAAATCTAGCAGAAAACCAATCACACTGATAACAATTTTATCAGGAATACATGGAGATACAATAGGTTAAAAGAACTCATAGAAAGGTTGACGATCCATCTCTCTTCCACACTCTTGCTTTACTAAATCCAACTGTGACTGCATGAAATGTAATATGAATAATGTTACTTAATTTATAAGCAATGATTATGATCATGTGAGAAGACAGATGTGGAAAAATAAAGAACCTATAGGTGATACCTGACTGATCATTCCCAACACATGTAGATATAAAACACACTGGGTCTACTAAGAACTAAGAGTTGAAGGTCCTTGTCAAGATGTACATGCTCAGAAGCAAGGTTTCTTTATTCAGGCCCATGGGGCAAGGGGTCAGAGTCTGTAGAATTCCACTGCCAGAAATTCAATGTGTTAGGGCAGCCCCGGTGGCGCAGCAGTTTGGCGCCGCCTGCAGCCTGGGGTGTGATCCTGGAGACTCGGAATCGAGTCCCACATCGGGCTCCCTGCACGGAGCCTGCTTCTCCCTCTGCCTGTGTCTCTGCCTCTCTCTCTCTCTGTGTCTATGAATAAATAAATAAAATCTTAAAAAAAAAAAAAGAAAGAAATTCAATGCCTCCTAATGCCAAAGAACATGAAAAGCCTGAGTGTTCTTGCTGAGGCTAACTATTAGGAAGTTCTATGCCTAAAAGTAACGAGGAAAGAGCACGGTTGAGAAGCATATAACAAAAATTAAATGGGCAGAATCAAAATAAAAATCAACTTATTTGGTCTAGAAAAAGATGAAGGGACAAAGTTAGCATATTTTTCCCTCTCCACATCCTTTCTTAACTAATGGACCATATCCATTCTTTGCTATGAATCAATCCTAGAATTGGCTGGGCTTGAAAATTCTGTCCAAGATAGGCTGTGGTGGGGGAAATACTGATGACAAGTAAACAGACTACTGTATCCTGGCCTGCTTGGGAGCAACGGTGCTTTCCTCTACCTGGAAAATATGCCAAATTCCTTCTTCATTAATGTTCACATGTCATTCAGAGATAAGCTTCCAACTACTTCATAGTGCTCTTTTGTGGGTGTGGAAAAAAAGAAAAGGTTTAATTTCTTTTAAAATTAAAGTTTCTGGGGTGCCTGGGTGGCTCAGTCAGTTAAGTGTACAGCTCTTGGTTTCCACTCAGGTCATGATCTCAGGGTCATAGGATCCAGAACTGAGTTGGGCTCTGCGCTCAGCGGGGAGTTAGCCAGAGGCTCTCTCCCTCTACTTCTTGCTCTCCTCTCTCTAAAATAATAAATAAAATAAAAGTTTCTGATATATTTGCTATAAATGCCTAATGCCTCAATTAAATAAATTAAATAAAAACTCAGCCTTCAGCCAAGACATAATCAACAGACATTCCAGATCAACTGACAATAAGGGCAATTTAAAAAAAAGAAAGAGAGAGAGAGAGAGATTGTATCTTCTTTTTCAGGGAGACCTTTTAAAAATAACTGACATGCAAAAATAACATGTGATTTTAACTTTATTAACTAAACAATCAATACAAAAAACCACTGTAGAGGAGAAATTATTATATATCTTCACAGTATAAGTTTAAAAGTTTAAACTCAAAATTCCAGAGAAATAATCATGCAAAAATAATTGAAGAAAAGGAACATAAAACTTCACATGCAAGTCATTAAAGTTGCTGAGTAGACTTTAATAAAGTAGATAGGGTACAAGTTTATGCAATCCAGTGAAAATGATAGTTTACATAAGCAATTTTTTAAATGCAATGAAATGTCACCTTAAAATTGACCTTCATGCTTAAAGGATGCCTCCTAATACACTAGAAGTTCCTGATACACATGAAGGTATTTAGGGATACCTTCATGTGTAAGAGGATCGTCAACATCCAGGAAAATGTGAGAGAGAAACTCAAAAAGCTGATTAACTTCTTTCCCCAAGATATAATTTCCTCTTAAAATTAATTTAAAAATTATTAAGTTATTGCAAATGAGTGAAAAGTTTAGGATGAGATGCTCTTATATTATTATACCCTGGCCTAAATCTACCAAAATTATATATATAATTATTAATAGAAATATTTTAAGAGAAGCTAAGTACTTATATTTACTCACTAGACATTCAATTAACTGAACTATAACATGGATACAGGATGCCCAATGCAATTTCAGTAGTAGAGTAAATGCACTTGTATTTTTGGGAGAACTACCTACTCGATGAGAGAACTAAATTCAGAGACCTATCTCTTTGAGGATCCTTTTGACTTTGGGTTTTTATAAGTACAACACGTTCATTACAGTAAATATGACTAGTCAAATTTGTAAATATAATAAAAAGAGAAAAATTAAATCACCTCAATTCATAAGGTCCATTGGTAAATAAACATTCTTCCTTACAGAAATTTTTAATCACATAAAATATATATAAGAAAAAGTTTCATGTTATATAACAGAGTATTATTCAGTCATGAAGAAGAATGAAATCTTGCCATTTGCAATGATATGGATAGAGCTAGAGTATAATGCTAAGCTGCCTGTCACCTTTAAATTTTGGTAATGATTATAAAACTTTTTCCTCTGTGTTCATAAGTATTTTAATAAAAGATTTGTCAGGTTAACTTGCGTCTACTAGCTAGCTAAAAATTTAACAACAACAACAAAAATCTTCATACTGACTTTTGTTTCACAGGTGCACTGATTTCTTGCCCTCTTGAAGAAAAGCTCAATGCATCAGAACACACTTTAGTACCATCAATTTATTCCGACAGAGATTAGAATAAATTGAGGGATTTGTCACAGTCTCTTTAAATATATAGCACAGAAAAAGTATTACTGGAATGTTAGGCTATTAAAAACAAACAAAAACATTGGAGATAAAAATCTTATTTCCTCTTTCATTCACTAGATGAGGAATCTGTGTCCCAGTAAAGTGATCTGAACTGTGTAAGATTAGAAAAGAAATAAGCAGCAGAGCTTTCATTTTCTTCAAAATGTGCTCTCTCCCCATAGTTAATGTCATGAAGTGTCTGAAGGTCAAAATGTTCTCTGCAGAACATTGTGAAATACTGATATTTTAAATTCTATCATACAAACTATAATTTTAGACAAAATTTTAATGTTTACTTCTTCTAAGTTTAAATTGCTGTTAATGCTCAATTTATTTTATTTCATAGGTTATTAAATAAAGTAGAAAACCGTGACTATGACTACAAATGCTCAAAGAACAAAGCAGCCAAGGAATTAAATATGATTGTCTGTTTCCAAATTATTCCTTTGTTCCCACTCATACATGTTAACTGCCTAGTACCTGCTTATAAAATCAATGGTGGTTCTCTCTAGAATGTAAGGAAAATTTCAGAATAGAAATGTGAAATTCCATCAGCTTATTTTTTCCCATAGAGCACCATGATGCAATTTTGTCAGTGTAACACTTCTCCTGTGTTCCAGGAAGGTGCCCACGGAACACAACCCAAGAAACACGGCTTTGTACCACGCTGAGCTCTACATGCTTCAAAGTCCTGTAACCTTGGGGACCTAAAGGAGCTGAAAGAAACTGCACTCTTTTAGGGAATGGAAAACATTTAAGTACATCTGAACTCAGAATACTAAAATATATCTGGATTCATTAGCATATTTTTGTAACAGGTAGAAATCATAATTGAATTTTTGTGGTGGTAAATTTAAACCACCGTTAGCAATAAAAAGATGCCCACAGGCTGGAAAGGCATTTATATCTCACGGTGAAGGGAATGCTTTTACTATAATTGGTTCATACTGTAATACGGTATTTTATATGAGGTAGCTTCTATACTATATTTACCCTCCTTTCTCTCTTTAGCAAACAAAAGAACTTACATAAAGTATTTTGAATATATAACTCTCAAGCAGAAAGATTTACATAGGAGGTTGTTCAGGATTATCCCTAAAATCTCTTTCAACACCTAGTAATTATATGCTGCATCATTCCCATCCTTCAATGGGAAAAATGTAATAAATTGTAGCTCAATTTACAATAAAATAATGCAAACATTTAAAAGTAAGATTAATGAACTTTTTTCATTGCTCTTAAAAACTCCTCTTTAAAATTTGACACACTGAGCATGATTGACATGCAATTCAAGTAAAAATATAATATATAATTGGTTTTAAACTTTAAATAGTGCCTTTGGAACTATGAATTTGAGATGATAAAAAGAAACATATACATTTTAATTTTCCTCCCAAATTTCCATGTTTAAAAAAAGGATTACGATTTCATTTATTGCCTTCAGCATTTTTGGAAATGGTACATTTCTAAATATATAACACATAAAGATATGTGAGTCATATAGGTGAGTTGCTCTAAGACTATATTAAGTTTAAAACTGTTATCGTTAGCAGGATTGCTGACTTTATAAAATAGCTGGTCTGGATTCGCACAGGAATCTCCTGCCTAGCATAAGTAATCCATTCCTGAAAACTCGACTTGTAGGAAAATGCATCAGGAATCCTATTTCCCTTTCGTTTCGATTGGAAAAATTAAACTATGTTGTACATCAAACTAAATTTACCACCAAATTCCCTAAAATACAGCAAAACCCACAGAGAGGTAGCAAACTCTTATGTAAGTTATGTTACACTTGTTTCCTGATCACCAAATAGTTAAAATGATTGTTCATCAATCAGTGGCTTTGTAACAGTAACAGAGCCTCCCCAGGTATCAGCAACATCCAGGATGCACATCCTTTTTGATGCCATGAGCTGTATCTTTCCAAATGTTTACACGTGACTCTGACAACCTATTCATTTCATCTGCAGTGAAACTCAAGACTATTTCCATACATTGTTTTGCTAAAAATTAAGCTTTGGAGGGCATAAATACAAACTTTTCTTATATACACATCAAATGAAGATACACACACAAATATAAATATATGTGTGTGTGTGTGTGTGTGTCTGTGTGTGTGTATTGTATACTATATTTACCCTCCTGGGTAAAGGAGTCTGGACATTATAAGTATACCTGTCAAACATCAGTCCAGACATTCTCAGCTGCAAGTAACAGAAGCCTATCTCAAAGTGGCTTATACTTTAATGAGGGAATTTACTATCTCACCCAGGAAGAGGTCCAGAGGTTGACAGATGCCAGGCTTGTAAATAGATCGGTTCAACAATGTCATCGTGGACCAAATTGCTTTCTCATTTTATTCTGCCATCTTCAACATGTTATCTTCTCTGTCTTGAGCTACCTCCCCTCAGCAAAGGTGGCAGTGGTGTATGCAACCTCATCAGGCATCTCATCCAGATAAAATAGCTGCCAGGGGAAGAGAGGCCAATTCTCCAGTGTCTGCCTCTGAGCCCCTTAGCTGACCTTCCTTCACATCCAATCAGGCAAAAATGCCATGGGTCCATTCGGAAACTAACTGCTGGCAAGGTGGATTGCGTCATGGTGACTGGCTTAGACAAATTAGAACTGAGCTCCCAGGGCTGGTAATAAAGCCAGTCTCTCCTGAAACACATGGTCATGAAGACAAAGTGAATACTCAGAAGTGTGGAAGAAGGAATGAATATGGAATAGGCAAACCTGCTCTAAGTGCTTATTTCGGTTTGCATTAATATTAGTGTAAATTAAGTCCAGGTGATAGGTGACATAAGTTCAACAATGATCCACTTCCACTAAACAAAAAAAACACCTTCATAGAAGACTTTACCAAAAAAAAAAAAAAAAAAAAAAGTTTTCTAACCAAATACTAAATGATCTCAAAGTCATTCCAAAATCTGTTGACAATATGTAGATTGAGGATCTGCTTTATGGAACTCATTGAAGTATTAGGTAAGACGCACAGCAGACAAGATGCCTAGGAGGAAGTTATGATCCAAGTAGTAAAACATATAAAAATAAAAGTTTAAATAACATTATAGAATGGTGGTAGAGGAGCTACTACAAGATACTATGTGATTAAGAAGCAAACAAATGCTAGGAGAAAATGTATACTATAAGATCAAAGAGAGAGCTATCTAGAAATCATAGAGACCTAGAGACAGAATTTCATGTGAGATCTGCAGACTGACCAGGATCCAAAGTGAAACCGGTGAGAAATCCTCTCCAAGAACATGCCGGCCTGTAAGCCTGGGAGCAGAAACCATCCTGGTTAGAATGGTGACAGATCCATATAAAAGCAAATCAAGAGTAAACTGTCATTACTCATTACTAATTATATGTTTACTATAACAAGTAAAAGAGTTCTCCAGTCACAGTCTGGGATCTGTACATTTCTATTATCATTTGCCTGCTTTTAGTTTTTCTAACAAAAAAACTAATTGCAATACCATGTCCCGAATGCATCACTGGAAAAGTATACACATACTCATACCAGACTGACAAGACAGAGAAACACCAACACACTAATGAGCTGTACATAATGATATAAATACTTGATGTTTGATTGTATTGTTTTGCAATGTTGCTTAATTTTTATCTTTGTAGGTCTTGCCACTTAGGCTGTAACTTCCTTACAGATATCCCATCTGCTGTGTTATCTTATATTATAGTAATTATTCTCTAATTTTCTTTTAGCTGCTCATTCTATTTTCTGAAGCCAAAGTAGTAAAGGTGGCCAATGAGATGTGACACACCTCTGATGAGGACTATGCTACCTCTGACATTAAAATAAAAATTCCCTAAGCTCACACAGTCCAAGGGGCTGGTAAACATTCGTATATATAGCAACATCTAGGAAAGTGATTCTTTAACCTTCTTAGGGTTACAGACCCTTGAGATTCTGATGAAATGGAAAGACCCTTCCTCTCAGAAAAATGCAAATACAAAATTTTGCCTATAATTTCAGGAGGCCAAACTACTCCACTCAGCCCCCCAAAGTCGTCATGGCTAAGAACTCCTAACATAGGGAGACCAACAGGGACAATGGATGATTATCATAGTTATCAGCTCTTTCAACCAATCCATCAACAAACTATTTTAAGAGTTCGTTTTCCTTTGGTGCTGCCAAGCATATTTTCACCTTGCATACCAGGAAATAATAGATGCCTGAAATAAAAATAAATTATTACATAATTTTAGAACTGAGCTATTTGAGTTAGAATACTAAAAAAATTCTGAACAATGGCTCCTTTAAGTCATTTATACTGTAATGTAAGGCTTTAGTATACATAATACTTCTCATTAAAAATGACTAATGTATATATGTGTATGCATAAAGAAAATATATGCATATATAATCATAAAAGTATGACTTTTTAATGAAAATATCAATTTTAGGAGATGCCTGGGTGGCTCAGTGGTTGAATGTCTACCTTTGACTCAGGGTGTGATCTCGGGGTCCTGGACTCGAGTTCCGCATCAGGCTCTCCACAGGGAGCTTACTTCTCCCTCTGCCTGTGTCTCTGCCTCTGTCTGTGTGTCTCTCATGAATAAAAAAAAATAGTATCTTAAAAAAAAATACCAATTGTAGGATATCAGTTTATACTTTAACTGATAACCACAGTGTAGCAGAAATTCTTTTTTTTTTTATTTCAACATAGTTGACATACATCATTATATCGGTATCAGGTGTGCAATAGAGATTCAACAATTCCATGTATTACTTAGTGACCATTAAGATAAATGTACTCTTAAACCCCTGCACCTATTTCATTCATCCCCTACCCACCTTCCCTCTGATAATCATCAGTTTGCTTCTCTATAGTTAAGAGTCTGAATTTTGGTTTGTTTGTTTTCTTTGTTCATTTGTATTAAAAAAAAAAGATTTTAAAATTTGAGAGACAAAGAGAGAACAGGAGTGGAGGGAGAGGGAGAAGTAGGCTCCCCACTGAGCAGGAAACCTGACTCGGGCTTGATCCCAGGACCCTGATATCATGACCCAAGTCAAAGGCAGATGCTTAACCAACTGAGCCACCCAGATACCCCTTGTTTGCTTTGTTTCTTAATTTCACATACGAGTGAGATCAAACGGTATTTGTCTTTCTCTGACTGATTTCACTTAGCATTATACCCTCTTGATCCATTCATATGTTGCAAATGGCAAGTTTTCATTTTACACACATTGTGTGTGTGTACCCCACATTTTCTTTATCAATGGACATGAGCTGCTTCCATAATTTGACTATGTAAAAAATGCTGCAATAAAGCTAGAGGTGCATATATCCCTTTGAATTAGTGTTTTCCTATTCTTTGGATATGGTCACATTCTATTTTTAATTTTTTGAGGAACCTCCACACTGTTTTCCACAGTGGCTGCACCAGTTTGCATTCCCACCAACAGTGCACAAGGGTTCCTTTTCCTCTACATCCTCGCCAACACTTGTTATTTCTTGTCTTTTTGATCTCAGCCATTCTGACAGGTGTAAAGTGATATGTCATTGTGGATTTGATTTGCGTTTCCCTTATTAGTAGGAGCATCTTTTCATGTGTCTGTTGGCCACCTGTATGGCTTCTTTGAAAAAAATGTCTATTCAGGTCCTCTGCCCATTTTTCAATTGGATTGATTTTTTTGGTGTTGGGTTATATAAGTTCTTTGTATATTTTGAATATTAACGCCTTTTCAAATATATCATTTGGAAACATCTTCTTCCATTCAGTAGATTACCTTTTTGTTTTGTTGAGAGTTTCCTTTGCTGTCCAAAACTTTTTACTTGGTATAGTCCTAAGTTTATTATTGCTTTGTTTCCCCTGCCTGAGAAAGATGTATCTAGAAAGAAGCTGCTACAGCTGATGTCAGAGAAATTACTTCCTGTGTTCTCTTCTAGGAGTTTTGTAGTTTCAGGTCTCACATTTAGATCTTTAATTTATTTTGAGTTTACTTTTGTGTATGGTGTTAGAAAGTGGTCCACTTTTGTTTTTTTGCATGTTGCTGTCCAGTTTTCCTAGCACCATATACTGAAGAGACTTGTCTTTTCCCCATTGTATATTCTTGTCTCTTTTGTCATAGAAAAGTCACATGCATTGCTTTTTTAAAATGCTGATTCTTAGGCTAGCTCCAAAGATTCTGTTTCACTGGGTATGGGTAGGCCTAGGAATCTGCAGCATTCTTAATAAGGAGCAAAGCATCCGTGACAGAGGAGGTGCTCAAGAGTATTCAATTAATGATCACTACTATAAGAGGACTCCATCACACAAATATAAGATGTTTTCCTTCTGGCTTAGTTTATTACATAATGCTATTCTGAGGTAACACCATAATTCTATCAGGATGTAACAAAGGAAGAAGATACATTTTTCAGAAATTCACATTTATGTAGATCAATGTTTTACCCTTAGCAATAATCCTTCCCTTTTAACATGCTTTGGTTGCGTTCAAAGGAAAAAAAATAGATGCTGAGTAAGACAACCACTAAAATATGAAATAATACTGTCATATTATGAAAATTACCAGAAAACAAACACTCAGGTCTTCCAACCCTATCTGAATTACCAGTACAAAGTATAATGTTCATAGTGTGCATTTTACTGTGATTCTCATTCTCATTATTTCCTCAACTGAATGAAAGATAAACTTTTAAGTTCAAATATAAAAGCTACTATCACAATTTTTCAGTTAAATAGTCTTAAATGTGGAAGATATAAGCATGCTGAAAGCCTCTAAGGAAATGCCAGAGGAAACTCATTTATGGAATACGGTGTGAGTGCTTAAGCTGTTTCCCTACTAGCGTCATACTAAATAAGTACCCTCAGGGAAACAGCACCAGGGGAAACCAGCCAATGACCCCCAAATGGCTATACTACAAATATGGCTGCCTGAAGGCTTCAGTTCAAAGAAAAAGTTCCTTGGAGTTGTTCTAAAGAGATTACAGGTGTTAATCTGTCAAATAGATGTGCTATGGCTAAAGACCAAAAGAGTTATAGGCCATGTGGAATTCACATCTGTATAATTAGGTTAATAAAATGCTTCTCAATTGCTCCACTGATTTAAAAAAAAAAAATTTTAGATTCCAAATATATGACTTTAAGAAACTTGAAGCTTTCTGCTTCTTTACCTATTTAATGTTTGAAAGGAAGTGTGCTTAACCTAGAAGTGTTGTGGTTTTATTTGCTTTTTGTTTGTTTATGGTTCAAACTACAGTGGAAGAGAAACCGTAAGCCTGTATTTTTATGAGGTCCTTTTCAAAGTGTTTGATGGTGTAAGAGCACTAAATTACAGAGAATAAGTATCAGTGGTTCTCGGCCCTACGTGCACACTAGTAGTGTCTGGAAATGCTGAAAAAAACAAACAAACAAACAAACAAACAAACAAAAAAACTCCTGTCTGGGCCAAACCCCAGGCCTGTCTAACCAGAATGCAGGGATTCTGGAGGCCCCAGCACCATTATCTTTTCAAAGTGCTCCCTAATGCACAGTAGGGTTCAAATCAAGGAGGCAGAGAAACAGACCATCCGATTGACATACTGAGCCCCAGTACGAATGAATGACTTTCTCACAATTAATTGTATGAAACAGAGGGCTCAGTTCTGCTTCTCAGTATGGTCCACACCTCTCCTTTGCCCCATGGTGTTCCTTCTAATCCATGCAAAGAACTGAGACGGGGGTACACCTTACCCAGGACAGCCTTGCCTGAACACTTCTAACTCCAAAGTGTCAGTAGGTGAACAGGGTGAACCAGAATTAGGAACCAATGAACATGAAATTTCTGTTATCCATTAGACATCAAACTCCACATTTCTTAATGGGGAAATGCACAAGTGCATAATGAAGTTAGTTGAAACTTGTTTTAGAATTGGAAGGTCAGAGTAAAAATACAAAGATTGCCAAGTAAAGTAACCATAATTTGAGTTTTTTGGGGTATCACAATACATGGGTAAAGAGATATTAATAGGGTCAGTTGTTTTTTTAATCCACACTCGATTTTTGTAAATGATTTGGTATACTTCTGTTGTAAGAACAGGGAATAAAAATAGGAAGCACATGCTAAAAATCTGTTTCAATTTTGTCTTTGTTGTTTTAATTAAAGCCTTCAGTCCCAGAGAGATTCAAAGTGACTTATTGTCCCACATCCCATGGAATATAAATTTTTACTGTATACAGTTACATTTCCACTTTTAAATAAAAGAAGGAGCACAGAGAGATTATCCAAAAATTCCATATAAAAATGGAATAGTTTGGAATGCCTGGGTACTCAGTGGTTGAGCATCTGTCTTCAGCTCAGGGTGTGATCCCAGGGTCCTGTGTAAAATATTTACACAGTATGCGCTGAGACTAAAGTAGACTAAGTGAGCCTGCTTCTCCCTCTGCCTCTGTCTCTCATGAATAAGTAAATAAAATCTTTAGAAAAAGATGGAATAGTTTAACTTTAGTGTGTATACATGGTTTGAATGATTCTGAGGAAGAGGAATTCCATAGGAGTCAACCTTCAAAATAACCCATTACGTTTCAAAATCTGATTTATCATTTCAACCAGAACACAGAAAGTGAGACTAAGTAACATATTTCAATATCGACCCTTAAAAGATGAAATCCAAGCTGCTGAAGTGCTAAATCGTGTGTCTCGATTCAGTTTTACAAAATAATTAGCCTGATGGAAACTATGGGTCCTCATGCCCCCCACTTTCAGAAGCACCTGAATATTCTGAAAACCATGATGAATGATAGTTGTACCATAACCTCTGCCCTTCCATCTCAGGGGCTGTCCTTGCCCGATTTCTCTCCACCTGCTCCAAAGTCCTACTCAGTAGGACAGCAATGTCAGCAAACATAACATCTGTAATCTAAATTATTCTTTTTCATCTTATATTGGGGGGGGGGTGTTGCTGTTATTTTTCCTTCTTTTTGCCATAACATAATAAGCTAATTCATGCCATTGTCTTAGTTTTGGAAGGAATTATATGCCAACATCTAGGCAACAGATACCCTTTTCCTTAATTTAAAATAACTATGAGGTTGCACAGTACAGTAGTAAATTTGTAATCAACTTAAAGATAACGTCTTAAAAGTACAATTAAACATGTCATAACACGAGAAAACCCTGGTAATTACAAATAGTACCACGCTTGCTGGGGTTTTAAACAGTAGTATAAAACTAAGAAAAATCGCCACCCAGTGATGCAAATGAAAACTACAATTTGTTTTTGTGTAAAATGAGTACCCTGGAGGATTACTTCAACATCATTACTGAATGAACGAATAGCTATTACCTTCCTATGTGAATAGGAACTGGTTACAAGGGAAAGGATGTTTTTCTATGAGGCTTTTTTTCCCCCTTATTCTTACTCAGCACACTCGACATTTCACAAAGGCTAAAGCTTTAGGAACCTTAACAGGGAAAAAGCTTTCTGTCTAAAAGTGAGCTAATTGTATAGGAACAGCCCAGATATTCCTATTATCAACAAAATGCCTTAGCTTTGCCGGGATCCTCAATTTCAAGTCACAGGGTGTTGACTTTAGCAACTCAGCGATGCCATCTAATCTTTATGACCTAAAGCCAATTTGTGTTAAGCAGGAAGGCCTGCCTAGGATAAAAGTTACTCTCAAGTAGGAAGAGAGATAATTTTTATACCTTTAACAACATAATTTTAGCAACAGGTTATAAAGACCACATACAAAGATAATCTAACAAATTCTGTAGAATCTGTACTAAGAGGCAGTTGTTGCCATAAATATAATTGTTTCTAAATCTTTACTTAGTTGTATCACTTCCGAAATACACAAAGTCCACCATACACATTTATTTTCCAGCAATGTATCTATTGTATGTGCGGACAAAGAAAGTTATGTGGATATATGATAACCAAAATATATGTGTGCAAGTATGGGGCATGTTAATAAGGGCATTTCATATCTACCATTTGACCTATTTGGCATTTTCTTTTTTTTTTTTTTTTTGATTTTTTTTAAATTTATTTATGATAGTCACACAGAGAGAGAGAGAGAGAGAGAGGCAGAGACATAGGCAGAGGGAGAAGCAGGCTCCATGCACAGGGAGCCTGACGTGGGATTCGATCCCGGGTCTCCAGGATCGCACCCTGGGCCAAAGGCAGGCACTAAACCGCTGCACCACCCAGGGATCCCTATTTGGCATTTTCCAAAATATTTTACACAGTATGCGCTGAGACTAAAGTAGGTATTACATTTGTCAGTATGCAATCACATGATAAAATAGAACAACTTAGCAGAACAAATCAGCTTTAAAAAAAGAGGTTACCATTCTATTTTTAAAGACAGCCTACTATATTCCTAATAATCTGTCCTGACTTTTACTAGTCAAATCAATTAAGTCCCTGTCAGAGCATTTTTTACTAACTAAATATGTATACCATCTTCCAACCTCAACCTCATTAAGGAGATTATAGTTGTCTGCAATACTTAAAAATATTTAAAATATTACATACTGAAAAGTTTGAGGTAGCCAAAATTAAAGCCCAACTTTATGAACAACAACCAACTCTTTTAGTTAAAAAATAAAAACAAAGAAACACAATACTTGCTCTTTAAAACAATAAGGAACACAATGTCAAAATTTTTTAAAGAGCTTAAAATGTCTTAAAATTTAAAATATTATGACATTTTAAAAAAATGGGTAGCTTAGTGGTTAAGAGGATTATGTTCCAAAGTTAGATTGCTTGGACTGTAATTCCAGATCAGCTATATGCTAGCTGGAGGAACTCAGAAAAGTTAAGTCCTCACCTATAAGTGGACATAATATTACCATTTCACTGACAGGGTTGTTCTAAGCACCTTACGCATGTTAACCCACTTAATCTTCTCAATAACTCTATGGGCTGGCACTATTATCATGCTCATTTTCTAAATGCCCTGCCACCCCTGGAGGTTATATAACTTGCTCAAAATGGTGAGGGGTGGCAAACATACCACCCCAAAACATGCCACCTTGGCATCAGGATTATTCTGAGCTCAAGGCACTTGAAAAACAGTAGGTGCAAGAAGGGCATTCTGACCCCACTTCCTTCCTGAAAGCAGGAGATAAAACCCCCTATAGAAGATGCCAGGAGGGAAGAAACATTCCTATCACTGGAGGGGGAGAGTCGAGGCCAAGAGAACTTCATACAAACAGACCCTGTCACAATAACTCTTATCTTCCATTAGTCTCCCCACACACTTCTCTTTTCCACAATGGCCTCTTTGTTCAACCTCGTATATAAGCACACAGGTTTGGCCACTTGTTTGGGTCTTCATTTCCCTAGGGGGGCTCCCATGTACCTGTAAAAACCTGTACGTTCTATGCTGTTAACACGACCTATGTGTATGTGCTTCTCAGGCCTACGCAGAGGCCTGAGGAGGAGGGGGAGAAGTTCAGCCTCCCCTCTCATGGAGGCTCTGGCGAGCTGTAGAGCCACGATACAGAGCCAACGTGTCTGGCTCGAGTCAGGATTCTTACCCGCACCTCACTGCAGTGCCTCTGAGGTGTTCCTGAGGAAGAAGGGAGGTGTTGTGACGGATGAAAAGAGAAAGACGACACAGGAAGAGAGAGCCAATGCTGAGGCTGACTGCTATCACAACTTCAAGAGAGTGACTAAGCTCACAGAATGGTAGGGAGACGCAGGGATTTTTCATGCCAAGTGGTGAAGGGGTAGAGCTTTTTACCTGGATGGAAATAGGGCTAACCACAGACAAGCATGGACACTCATGGCAGCTGAAGGATGAGAGAGCCGAACAGACATGTGGGGGACTCATCTGGCTTGGAACATTTGAAAGCGGGCCTACCACCAGCTGCATTTCAAAACACACCGCTGTCCTGGAACTACAAGGGTCGTGAGGCCTCCTCATGACTGCCAGGGACACCAATGTTGCAGGTGAGGTACAGCGCAGGAACAGAACCTACCCAACTCAGTCCCCCATGGTCCTGGGAAAATGCCCTTAGAGTACAGCATATCAGCTTTGGGGAAGAGCTTAGGCAGATCGGATGGCACAGCTAGAACATGAAAGCAGATTAGAGTAATAAAGTGCTGGAAGTTTCCTCATGAGTTAACAAATATGAAAGTTTCTGTGACTTCTGAGACTCAGCTAAAGAGCACTGTTTAAACCAGAGCCTCTTCTAGAAGAGAAAAAGGTCCACAGCAAATAAGTTTCACCTGCTGTGGCAAACTACCCCAGAAACTGGGCCCCGTTGGTCTAGCTCACTATAAGTGAAGCACCTACATGTTTCGAGCTACCAGACACTTGGAGATTTTAGAAAAAGCAATAGCTGGAGCGTTTTCAGCTGTGATTAAAGCTCACCCCTGATATGCTGCAAAGTGGCAAGCCACAGAGCCAGAGAGGTGAAGAAGACGTATAAAGAGTTTTTGAGGGCCAGCATTAAAAGTCACATGTGCTCTCAAAGATGTCTGGACATAAACTCACAATCCTTTGATGGCTATTTGGTTACAAAAAGAATAATGTTTATTTCTAGTCATGAAACAACAGAAAACAGCCAAGTTCTCTGTATATATGTGAAGACTACAGAGGAATACAGAACACAGTTTGGAAAACCAGGCTTTGTTGAAGCAAATTTCTGAGAGAAGAGTTTCTTATGAAAGGGCCTAAAGAAGCAGACCAGCGGCATCACTGAGGTTCAGTTAGTGAGGCTATTCCAGGAGGTAAGAGGGGGCAGCACCGGCAGCTTTCAAGGAACAGAAGTTGGGACTGATGCAGTCACTTCTGACCTGGAAGCCACAGCACAAATACCTGACATGGCAAGAAGGGCCAGATAAGCAGTCGTGTGCAAGGCACTCCCATTTATACCCATGAGAAAGTTCTCCAGAAAAACCACCAGCCCTGGTCAAACAATGCCTCACTATTTTGCCTCAGGTGTAGGGGATCTGGGCAGAGAGAAAACAACTCTGACCACCCGAGTTATTGCCCCTGTCCCAGAACATATGACGCAGATTCAGAAAAACTGCCAAAAGGGAAAGGGAATTTGCCAGCACTGCATATTCTGGCCTGCCAGAACTTGACTGTGGAAAAGATGGGATATTCTAAGGTAATGTTTAGCCACAAGAAAACTCTTAATCTGCTCTCCCAGAGATTAAGGCCTAGAAATGGAAGAGGGCCAGATGGGTGAAACCCTTGTGTCCTTTCTGTGAGAGACCAGATCCCAAAGAGAAGGGCTGAAGAGGCAGAGACCTGCCCATTTATACTTCTAAAAGTGTTGGGAAAGAGGCATGGTATGAACTCTAGCTCTGAGAGAGCCAAAAAAAAAATTCAGGATCACTCTTAAATCCAAGAAGCCATCCTCCATGTTTCAAGACATATAGAGCATTTGCCAGTGCTAGGGGAACCCCATCTGACTGGACTAAGATAGAGACCATAAGAGGGGGGATCCCTGGGTGGCTCGGTGGTTTGGTGGCTGCCTTTGGCCCAGGGCACGATCTTCGAGTCCTGGGATCGAGTCTTGCGTCGGGCTGCCAGCATGGAGCCTGCTTCTCTCTCTGCCTCTCTCTCTCTCTCTGTGTGTGTGTGTCTATCATAAATAAATGAATAAATCTTAAAAAAAAAAAAAAAAAAGACCATAATAGGTAGGAAACGAGAATCTGGAAAGAAAGATACCTGAGAAACATCCCAGGGAACAAATAACCTACAAGTTCATGTAAATCCTCTCAGGAAAGGAACTGAATTTGGTGGGAGGAAGTCCAGAGTGGAAGAGGATGCGTGCTATGTGGGAACACTAGGTGTTGGCTCACCACCCTCTGGGGAGAGAATTTCTCGGAAGAACTATACAAAAACTGCAAATCTCTTCTTCAGGGGAAAGACATAACAACATGAAGGAAATGTTATTTTTCAGAATTCCCTTTGGAAAAAGCATAGTATTTGTTTGAAAGAAATTTTTCTAAAATTTATAATAGCAGTGTAAATCATACCAAATTATCATACTAGCGGTATCAATTTTTTAATAGAAAATAAACCAGTCTTAACAAACATTAGGAGACATGATTTAACATATTTTAAAAGTATACTTTATTCAGTAAATTTTTTATTGGATGCCTAATTTAATTTCAGATGCTAATTTAAGAACAAGGTTTGGTACTATTTATAAAACAGAACTTGAATCTATCAAGGATCCTTCAAGACATTTGGTTTTTCACAATTAAAAAGGCTGACCATTTAACATATACGGGAAAAAAAGGGATGACTTTATATATTTAAAGTATACAGCCAAAGTAATATATAAGAAGTGTATGACTTGATGATAATATTTTAAGTGATTGATGACCTTTATTTTTATAGATATTTTTATAGATTTCTTTTTTTTTTAAAGATTTTATTTATTCATTAGAGACACACAGAGAGACAGAGGCAGAGACACAGGCAGAGGGAGAAGCAGGCTCCATGCAGGGAGCCAGATGTGGGACTCAATCCCGGGTCTCCAGGATCGTCACCTGAGCCAAAGGCAGACGCTTAACTGCAGAGTCACCCAGGCAATCCCTATTTTTATAGATTTCATATACATAAATGAATTCTGGAATTAGTAGGAAATAATTTTTAAAATTCATCACATAAGTTTCAAGCAATCTTTTAAAGTAAAAATAATTTAACCAATTAGGATTTTGTTTCTCAAAAAGACTCACCTAAAAGGACAAATCCATCTGCTTCTGTGTCTGGTACAGAGGGCTTTTTAGATTCCGGAGATTTTCTGAAGAAGTGAAACATCGCCGCTGTCTGAAACAGAAACACTATATAATGTCAAGGTCAGATGAAAGTGTAAAACTCTTACACTTTTTTTTTTTAACTCTTACACTTTTTTAATAAAAAGCCAAACATAGAGATATCACAATAATTACTTTTAGGAATTCTATTACCAGACCTAAAAACATAAGCCCTCTCCAGGTGTCAGAAGAGAACCCAGAAATTAAGGGGCATGGACTTCTAGGACAAAATCATGTATGCCTTGAACCATGTAACATCTGAACATGCAGGAAATAACCCAAAGAATTATACATGTAAAACTAAACATGCAGGAAATAACCCAAAGAATTATACATGTAAAACTAAAATCAAAAGATCACACCTGAATATGTAAGGATCTCACTAACTATAAATAGAGGACACTCGATTGAGTAGAGGAAAAACAAAACAAAATAAAAATTTGTCCAGGTTTCCTGCCGTGTCATAACCAGCTTAAGCATTTTAAAACTGAGGCCATGGGCAGCGCAGGTGTCTCAGTGGTTTAGCGCCACCTTCAGCCCAGGGCATGATCCTGGAGACCGGGGATCGAGTCCCACGTCGGGCTCCCTGCATGGAGCCTGCTTCTCCCTCTGCCTGTGTCTCTGCCTCTCTCTGTGTGTGTCTCTCATGAATAAATAAATGTTTAAAAAATAAAAAAAATAAATAAAACTGAGGCCACCTGAAAAAAGAAAGGAAGGCACTTGAAATATCCTCTGCAGTTGGTTACCTGATTCACACACTCAAGGACCAACTGTATCCATTGCAACCAACTTTAAATGCCCATCAATGCAGATCTTTGTGTTGGTAAGATTGTGTGCCCCAACACACACACCCCACTTTCCTCTTTCTCCTCCCATCTTTGTACATTCAGGAAGGACAACAATTCCTAGAAAAGAACTGAGAAGGAATTTGGAGGGAACCTGGGAGGACACCTCACATCTGAGGACAGTCCCCATAAGCAAAGCAACATAAGTCCTGGTAGCAGCAAGCGCTCCGCATTTTATGTTTCATATATTCTACCCATACCAGAAAATCAAGCAGGGAGGGTAAAGATTTTATCTGAGCAAAAGCCTTCTGGAAACTGAGAACTGTACTGGGGTTTGTGGAAGTCGACCTGCCCTGAGCTGTGGACCTGTGGGGACAGTAATGGAGCTTATCTGTTGATTAGAAAACATATCTAGCTGCTTTTACTTTTAAAGGAATAAAAACTGGAGAATAACACAAGACATGTGATCAAGAAAATAGTTCAGTAAAGGAAAAGGAACAGCCTCTAAAATCCTCAAAGAAAACACTTAAGAGGATACAGTGATGGGTCCAAAAGAAAGGTCTGGAAATAGTTCGGCATTCTGGGCAAAGCACAAGGAAACACGGGCTATACAGGATTGGTGAGAAATTAGATTAGATGCTTTTGCGGAGTAAGATGAACACAACCCCCTGCAAGAAGGAAATGGTATCAGAGAACTGGTTGGTGTACAAGCAAGAATGGACAAAAATAGAGCTCAGATTTAAAGACTTGAAAGACTGGAAAAGGCAACTAACTTCTCAACCCAATGAAACGGAGAAGCCTCTGAAGAAACAACAGCTGATTAAAACTCAACCTCAAGTAAGCATCAAATCAAGAGTACAACCATTAACACCTGATATTAAGACTTCAGCCCGGATCAATGTGGCATGTAGTCAATTCCTTCACTTGGGGTAAAATGGTTCAGGAAAAAACAGAAAAAGAAGGTAGTCTTCAGCTGAAACCTGGCAAAGAAAAGGTACCCCCAATAAGGAAATAGAGGGCACCTGTGGGGTGGAAAAGCTGAGGAATGTAGCAAATCTGAGAGATCTCTAGCAAAAATTGTAGGTCTGGCCTTTGACACATGAAGCTAATTATAATCAAACAGCTAAGAAGCCAACAAAATGTTTGAGAGCTATATGGCCAAAATGACTACTACCAATCTGGATTAAAAAAAGACCCAGGCACCTGTATGGGTCAGCCGATTAAGCAGCCAGCTCTTGATTTTAGCTCAGGTCATGACCTCAGGGTTACAGGATTGAGCCCCACTCCAGGCTTTCACTCAGTGCAGAGTCTGCTTGAGATCCTCTCTTTCTCTCTCCCTCTGCCCCTTTCCCCTCACCCCCCAAATAATTTTTTTTTTAAGGAAGACTATGACTAGTGGATATTTAGAACAGTCCTACAGACAGGAACTTGCCAGAGAGAACTGTTCAGACCCCAAAAACTGCTCAGTGCCCACTTCAGTGGTAGCCAAGGAAGTTACTAGAAAAGGAAGAAACTCCAAGAGGCTGGAGCCAATGGGCATGGAGGACAAGGACTGGGGGGCCTCTCCCAGGAAAAAGAATTTGGTCATAATTAATGGGCTTCCTCCAACCCAAGGTGGGGGTCCCCCCAAAACCCTGCTCAGTTCCATTTCAGGATCACTACCACTCCATAACTACTGAATACCTCCAATTCATCCTCTTTCTGAATGAGAGTGGTTTGGGCAGTATGGTTTCCACCTCCCCCAGAGTAGGATGGGATGGAGGGGATGGGTCTTTTTAATTCACACCGTCTCCAGACCAAGAGATGGCACACTTGGACCTGATGGAGATACTGGACTTCAAATGTGAATGGGCAGTGTGGGCTACAGCTCTGGGGGAGGGGTGGGTTATTGTGCCTACAATGAGGAGAGCTGGGGATGTGATGACCACAAATGAGAACCATGGAAACATAAGGGTTGTTCACTGGCTCTCTGCCTTATGGAGACAAAGGACTGTAGTTTTGCTTCCTGCTTGGAGGGAGATGTGGCCACATAGCTTGCTTAGTTCACTGTGTCACATGCCATTAGGGTGCTACATCAAGGAGTTTTGTGAACACAGAGAAAAAAAAGCCCTTTGGAAAGAGTTTCCTGCTCTAACATATATAGAAAAGCCTTCTAATAAAAGGACTCAAATTTCCAATACTTTCTCATGTCTGGCCACAAAACAGAAATGGAACATGGAAATTATAAAAGTGGTTCTGATAAGTCAGGTTCAAGCCCCCAAAGTCTAAATATGTTGTTATAAAAGCAGACCAAGGGGCATCTGGAGGGTTCAGTCACTTAAACATCTGTCTCTTGGTTTCGGCTCAGGTCATGATCTTAATTAAGCATGTGGCATCATGTCCGGCTCCATGATCAGTACAGAGGCTGCTTCAGATTCTTTCTCCCTCTCCCCCTGCCCCTCCCCACTCACATGCTCTCTCTTTGAAATAAATAAAAATCTTCAAAAAAATAAAAAAATAAAAATAAATAAAAGCCAGACCAAACTCAGGTGTGGTACAAGAATCTTTTTCTTTAATTCAAGTATTTGGTACAGAATTTATAACTTAAGTAATTAAGTAAAGCATTTAAGTTTTTCATGACTTAAAACTTCTAATTTAAACTACATACAGGCTGCATCTGTTTGTTGCTAGCGTGACTGATTGGCAATGCATATTATAATCCCTTCCCTTAGAACACTGTAAACATTAGAAAAGGAAGGATAACATGGATTCCGTGAGTCAAGAAACTTCCAGACATGGAAGAAACAGACCAGGAGTAAGAGAAAGGAAGTCAACACAGAATGAAAGAACTCAGAATGGCAGCAAAGAATGGTTTACTATAAATATCCATCTGAAACAACTCTAAAATTATTACAAAAGTACCGGTCACCCTCATGCCCATCACTCCATCAATCTGACCACCACCTTGACTCTTTCCTCAAGATGCTTTTTCGTGAGAATAAGGTTCCAATTTTACAATACAAGTCCTGGGATTCCCTTGTATGACCAATACTACTGCTGACACTAGTAGTCTAATTCCACCAGGTATGTAAGATCAGTCTAACCATACATCTTTAAGAAATCACTCCATGCACGAAAAGATGCTCTAATGTATGACCTAATTATCTTTATCCCATGACATTTTTTCCTATCATTGAAAAACACACACAGCAGTGCAAAAATGTATCCTGGTGAGCTGGCAATACCATTCTAAGATCTGCCCTCTATGAACTATTCCTGGGGTGAGAGAGCTGTGTGGGGCAGATCACCACCCCAGCAGCCAGACTGAGTTGTCCTACCTATGACTAGAAACAAGGAAGGCAAGGGGAGCAACTAAAACACCCCTAACATTTATTAAATTCCTTCTGTGTCAGTCGTTATTACCAAATTGCCTTATGTATGTACCCTATCTCCTATAATCTCCATCACCTTGTCCAGTACACTTAAGTAATGGCAATGTGTAAGTGAAAGGATCGAAGTAAAGTAGATTAAGTATTGGCCTAAGTCTATGTGGCTGCTAAACAGCAGAGCTAGAACTTTAAACCACGTCCTTTTGCAACTAAACTGAAAGCTTTTCCTGAACGAAGCAGCACAGGCAAGGAGTCCTTAACACTTAGACATTTGTGTTAGACTTTAATGTAATATTTCCTAGAATTAGTCACATACATTTGATTAATTCCATTTCTGACTTTATCAATCCCTTCTTCCCAAGTCTTGCTCAGCTCTAGGTTTTGAAGGCGTAACTAATTCCATAACATCTATATTCAAGAACTTCCTTTATTTTGTATTTATATTTTATAAACATCTATTAAGGGCTTAGGCCAGATACAGACCAAGCATTGTAGATGCAGCACCCAACTTATATCCAGGAGGAAGAATAACTGCAGCCTCAGCCCACCATATTTCTGAGGCAGTCCTTAGCAAACTTAAGAGTAATTTAAGAGCTCCATCCCCAAAGTGGAGGAAGTCGGTAATAATCCTGTTGCCTGAAGCCTAATGAATCGTGACCTAAGTACCCAGGCTTCTGATGTGCATGGCCTTGACAGCTGGATTTTGGCTTCGAGTTCCCAAGCATATTCCAATCTCATTTCCTTATTTACAATTTTCAGTATCTTAAAAATTGTCTATAGTAAGTGAACAACAACAACAAAAAAAGCCAATATTTACTCTTAAAATCCATTACTAGGAGCACCTGGGTGGCTCACTCAGTTAAGCGTCTGCCTTCAGCTCAGGTCATGATCCCAGAGTCCTGGGATCGAGCCCCACATCCAGCTCTCTGCTCAGCAGGGAGTCTGCTTCTCCCTCTCCCTCTGTCTCCCACTCTGCCCACTGTGCTCTCTCTCTCTCTCTCTGTCAAATAAATAAAATATTTTTTAAAAAATCCATTATTAGCCAGCAGCAACACTTTTGCCTGACTGAGCTGGGGCCCAACTCAGAATGAATGTCTCCTAATTCTCAAATATGGGAATCCTCTAGCAACCTGAACATAGATGAGGGATGAAGAATTCACCTGCCCATCCACAGACTGGGAGGAAATACCTGCAAATCACATATCCATTAAAGAACATGTATCTAGGGGTGCCTGGGTGGCTCAGTTGGTTAAACATCTGCCTTTGGCTCAGGTTATGATCCTGGGGTCCTGGGATCGAGCCCTGCATCAGGTTCCCTGCTCAGCAAGGAGGAGACTGCTTCTCCTGTGCCCTCTGCCCCTAACCACTGCTCATGTTCTCCCTCTCTCTCCCTCAAAAATAGACAAAATCTAAAAAAAAAAAAAAAAAAAAAAGAATGCATATCTAGAAAATATAAAGAACTCTAAAAATTCAATAATGAGAAAAAAAATAAAAACTGGGCAAAAGATATGAACAGACACTTCAACAAAGAAGATATGTGAATAGCAAACAGTCACATGAAAAGATGTTCAACTTCCTTAGTCAATAAGCAAATGCAAATTAAAATCTCAGTAAGATACCACTAGATACCGATTAAAATATTTCAAATTTAAAAGGTTTGCCATGCCAAGTGTTGGCAAAAATGTGGAACAACTGAAACTTTTGTATACTGCAGTAGGCATGTAATAAAGTACAACCACTATGAGTAATCATTTGGCAGCTTCCTGAAAACATAAACATACATCTACCATATAACCCAGACCTGCTCCTTCTAGGTATTCACCTAAGAGAACGGAAAGCATATGTTCACACTTGTATGCAAATATCATACAGCTTTTTTAATAAGAGCCCCAAACCAGAAACAACCAATGTCCAAAATCAATAAATGGACACACTGTGGCATAACCATAATATTATTTAGCAAAAAAACGCAATGAAGTCCTAAGACATACTCCAACACACATGAATCTCAAAAAAAATTAAGTGAAAGAAGCCAGACAAAAAAAGAGTTTATACCGTATGATCCCATTTATATGAACTTCTAGGAAATGCAAATTAATATATAGTGACAGAAAGGAAATCAGCAGTTGTTTGAAAAATGGGGAGCAAGGCAGAGGGATGGAAGGAGAGATTACAGAGAAGGAAACTTTGGGGTTGATGAACATGTTCATTAGAGTGATTGTGGGGGCAGTTTCAGGAGCATGAATCTATCTCAAAACTCATCAAATAGGGATCCCTGGGTGGCGCAGCGATTTGGCGCCTGCCTTTGGCCCAGGGCGTGATCCTGGAGACCCGGGATCGAATCCCACGTTGGGCTCCCGGTGCATGGAGCCTGCTTCTCCCTCTGCCTGTGTCTCTGCCTCTCTCTCTCTCTCTCTCTCTCTCTCTCTGTGACTATCATAAATAAATAAAAAATAAAAAAAAACTCATCAAATAATACATTTTCAATATGTGCAATTTATTTTGTCAATAATAACCCAATAAAATTAATTTAAAAATTCATCATTAGCACAATATCCTAGAAGTCATATAAATGTTTAGTTCACCATGATTCAGGAAACTGTCTTGCATCTCTTAAACCCCTGTGTTACAGATACAGTCTTTGTAGAAAAGAAAATGCTTCTTTTCTCTGTGCATTCACACAAAACCGAGAAATAAAAGGACAGTGTCTTCACTTTTAATGATATACAAAGACTGCATATAAACAGGCTAGCCTGATCACTAGAGCAGATCCCATTGCTCTGAAGGGGCAGAGGGTAGGGCAAGTAATAGATTTATTTTTCCCTATTATCCTAAAGCTTACACTTTAAGTATAATACAAAAGGATGAAGGCAACCTGGTTTTCTCAATTTGTCTTCTTTCAATTACAACAGACTACTAGATAATGCAAAAATGCAAAAACACTGCCATTCCTATCTGTGATTCATCAATAGCAGCTACTTGACTGTAATGAGGATAACACACAAGTTTCCCCTGCTATCCGAAAGTAGACTGTTTCTATAAAAGCTTTTTATAAGCCAAAACGGCAGAAAGTGAAAAAGCATCACTAATCTGTATGGAAATTTTTTTTACCATTCCCAGGCCTCCAAAATAACTTCTCTTAAGCTTTTCAGGTACCTTAGGACACATCTTGCTAAGGAAGGGATATACAAAATAAATCCAGATAAAGCACAGATGCTCAGGGACACAGCTGAGAGCTATGGGGGCTGGATGCTGAGATGCTCCCAGAAGGAGATGGGTGGGGCCCCTCTCACTGCTGAGCACACACACTGCCTCCGTAATAGCTTGCTGCCAACAAACACCGAGACCTATTTTTACTTTTTGCCTTTTTCATACAAGTGGAAAATCCTCTCTAGACTTGTTTCAGTCAGCCACAACAGGTATGAAGGTATGTCTTTCATAAGAGCAGAGTAGTATAATATGAACTCTGAAAAAGAAGGGGATACCTGTGTGTATGCACACATACATATGTTTTTTCCCTTCATATTTGCTCCAGAAGGATTCCAGAAGGATGAGTGAGAATGAGAAGAGCCCTAATGGACTTCACAAATAGGTAGCCTTGAGTTCAATGTCACCTGCAGGGTAGGGCACAGACGCAAAACAAGGAGAAGGCCCTTCCTGTAAGAAGGGTCACTATGAACAAACAGCACAGAGCGTTTGGAGGACAGCAAAGGGATTAACCTCAACAGAGGCATGTGGATAAACTGCAGAAATTAAGGCTGCAGGGGTGCCTGGGGGGGCTCAGTGGTTGAGTGTATCTCAACTCAGATCATGATCCCAGGGTCCTAGAATTGAGCCCTGCATAGGGCTCCCTGGTCAGTGGGGAGTCTGCTTCTCCCTCTCCCTTTGCCCCTGCTCATTCTCTCTCTCTCCTTCTTTCTCTCTCAATGAATAGATAAAATCTTTAAAGAAAATTGAAACTGCAAAAGAAAGGTGGAGACCAATCATTGAGAGGGCTGAAAAATCAAGAATATGTTAGAATATCCACAGTAGCGGATCAGGATCTATTTAATGTTACTGCACCGTCTACGAGGTTGAGGAAAGGAGCCGAAGAGGCTGGTGGAGAGCAGAGTCAAGAAGTTAGAAAGTTGTAGCAAAATGGGATTGGATTAAGATAGGAGACATTTGAACTAAAAAGATGTGCAGAAATGTGGAGGAGGACCTTGTGACTCCCCAGCTCTACAAAATGCAGATGGAATGGAATCAATACAAAGCGAGTGAAATCTCAAGCCTGAGGGACTGACGGAAGTAGTATTATGAAGAAAAGTAGGAAAGAGAAGCTCATTTTAAGAGAAGAAAATATAATGAATTCTGTTTTGAACAAACTAGATGTAGGGAAACGAGACTTGCCCAGGTGTAAACATGTAAACAGTTGGGAAAATAGGACCCAGTGACCCAGAGAACGGGACGTTGTTAGCATGTAAGTGGTAACTGAAATCATGAACATCAGTGATTTTTCAAATGGAAAATGTAAAAGCTCAGGAATTGAAGTCATGATCTCTAAGATCTCAAATTATACTATAAAAATGCATCCCCTTAATTGTCACCAGAGTGGCATGTACACTCGCTTTTCTTCACTATTTTCAAAAACATAATTGACTGTCTTATCAGGATTCAGATGTTAAACTCGACTATATTGTTTCAGGTTTCAAAACTGCAGAAAACAACTGGCCTCTTCAGCATAACCCGGGGTGGTAAATTCAAATGCCAAGCAGCTAAGTCTGTGTGAAGCCAGCCTCCTGGGAGATAGGGGAGAAGGGGAGAGAGCGGCCAGTCTCCCACAGGCACTTCCAGAGACGGAGGGAGGAAGAGAGATATCCAGGGAGCCACGAGGAGGAGCCCTTCACCAAAACAAGGCTTGTGAGGGCTGGATCCAGGAACCAGCTAAAAAGAGCTTTTGATGGTTTTGAGGTGGGAAAGCCCTGACTCACAGTTTCACTCACTGCTATGGCCAAGCTAAAAACAATAATAAAAACAGAAACAACCACGAAACACAAACAGGACCAGGCTGAAGCTGTAGTTAGCTCATCTCTCCCCCAAGCAGATGATCCCAAAGCATCTACAAAGCTCAGTGGAACACAGCCTTGAAAGTCTAAAGCTGCCTCATTATGAAGGGCCTGTTTTAATGCCCGTGAGTGGGACTAGGATCCTAGGCCCCCCAACTCCAGCTCCTGCCGGCCCAGTCCTCTTAGAGAACCTTTCAGCTGAAGTGATTTATTTTTCCTCATTTTTTTAATAAATCATTGTAGCTGATATGATTTACTTATAATTCTTTAATAATCTGTTTTAATATCTATATATTCTTTACAGTATGTTTTTTTACTGTATTTGTTTTATACTATCTTACTCTGTCTATAGTTCTAATTTATTTGTTTCTTAAAAAAGAACTAGCAGGCTTTCTATTTATAAAAGTAATTTCTATTTTGTGTGTGAAGGGGCAGAGGGGATGAGCATGTTTATGCTTTAGAAAACAAAAATATGGAAAAATATACACCAAACCTAATACCTATTGTCACCAAGATGCATGACCAGTTTATACTCACAGTACAGTTCTTTTGTAGTATTTGCATTATGTTAAATGTTAAACCTAGGCCAGGAACGTGCATAATAGCTTAAACCTAACTGACATAAAGAAAAACTGAGAAAGGCTTTGGAATTTAGTGGACATTCTGGCTAGCGTACCCAACTTTCATCTTTGACTAGGTTATATCACCACTCTGTAGGAGGTAACTTGTAGAAAATGGATAGTCACGTGAGTAATTCCTGTCCACAGAAATGAATCTGGTAAAATGCATTAATTACTGCTCTGTGGGATAGTGACCAGTTTTGCATCCATTTATAAATTCAAAATTCCTGCCTTTGACTACAAATGTGTGGTGATACTTTGAGTTCTCTTTTGAACCAGTCATAATATCTTGCAAGTTCCCTCCTTGATGAGTTTGGTAGTCTGACAGATTTTACATTACTATGAGAGAGATGATTTTAACCTCTTAAAATTTATCCACTAACTTTGTACTACCAATGATTACCCAAAGGTTTGCCTTTGTTTTGTCATCCCAGATAGGTTTTTTTTTTTTTTTTTTTTTTTTTTGAACGTTTGTGACATTGGTGTCATGGGGGAAAGGTATGGAAATATGAGGATAAACAAGTAGGGAGCAAGGAAAAAGGCCTTTAAGCTGATGTCATAAACAAGCTCCCCGGAAGTCTAAAAGACAATTAATTGAACATTAACATAAATTTTATTTCCACTTCTCTAATTTTATGCTCAAACCATCACCTCTCCCCCTCAAAAAAACACTCAGGAGACAAAAAAACACAAAAAATTTAATCTTGGATCTACAGCTATTTTTCAAACTGCTAATTCCAACCCTTTAGTAGAAGTAAATTCAATTTAATGGGTCGTGGCCACATTTTTTTTTTCACATTTTTAAATGGAATGAAATAGGAGAAAAAAGAAAAAAGAAGATGAAGAGAAAGGGAAAGGAAGCAAAAAGATCATCAGAGACTATCACATTTGCCAAATAATGGTTTATGAACTTTTGCTTTTGGTGCTAGGTCACGATATGAAATGTATTTCTTAGTGTGAGTTGCAGGCAAAAAATTTCAAAGCCACTAATTATATTGCAGTGCTCACATAACTCTGAAAAGACCAAACATTATGTACCCCCTTGCATTTTTAAAGGTAACATCTAAAAATTTCCACTGAAAATTATAATGGATGTAGTTTATAGCACACTATGATTATTCAAATGTTGAAATAAAACTTATAACATTCTTTTACACTTATCCAATGGAATATGAACACCAGAGCATTTTAATACACACCATCAACCATTTAAAAAAACACATGAACAAGTTATTTTTTAACAGTAGGAAATATTACATTGTTCTTTTTTCTCCTTGAACTAGTATTTCCATTCCACTTCAGCTGGTCTGGAGCAGCTCAGAGATGTACAGCAGCGCAGCTTTTACAACATAACCGGATGAATACAAAGTAGTGGTGGCAATCTCATTTTGAAGAGAGCTGTCCTTTAATGTAACACTTTTAACCTTTTCGCTTGTCACCTAACTGGAAAATGACATCATGTGCATATATAACAGCCATTAAAAACTGAAGGGAAATGATTTAATAAAACTCACTTCCCTAACATGACTAATATAGTTGCTTTTAGCAAATTGATAAGTTTTACAGGTATGATTTTTGGCCTAAACAGAATATCTAAAATACTTAGAAAGTCGGAAGATCTTGAGCTACAAATTGATAATTATACAGCACCAGGTAAAACAGGATTCTGGAAGAGCGCAAAGAACTCCAGAGAACTTCACAGTGAAGATTTCACACAGAGGCCAAGTTGGGATTTTTTTTCTTCATTTTGTAGGGTTTCTTTTCTTGATCTGGGTTGGGGAGTTTTTCTAGTTTATCTCCACAACTTAGTGACTTTTAACAGTTGGCTTTACTTGCCATGGAGAACAGCACAGAGGCTTCCTCTGATAATCTCAACTGCCAGCTACTCATTAGCTCCACTAGGAGCTGTTTGCAATCATTAGCTGTTGCTATAATAATAAAACCCTGCTATCCTGGAAGCATTACATAATCTGAAATTACTAATTTTCTGGAATTTTCTTTAGCAGAATTACTTTTCAAGCATATGACAGTCATCTTGAAAAGTCACAAGTTGGCCCAAAAAGGTTTTAGAACAGAACTTTCTTTCTCATATCTTTTTTATTTACATCATTGCATACAGTCTAAGGGTAAAACTGACCTCATGCAATTTTACTCTCCTCCATTACTCTGTAAATAAACATGACCCCCAAAGTCTCTGTTAGAATCATAAGGGAGGTTTTGTGTAGTTTTATTGCTGTTGTTGTTGGATTTGGGGATTTTTGTTGTTGTTTTTTTTTCCCCTTCTAATTAGCTACCCTATTATTTTCAGAGTCAAGACTGGTATCCTGGCAGTGATAAGTACTGGCTGCTTTTTCCCCCTCCCCTGTCCTTATTCATGAAAAAATAAATAAAAATAAATTAAACCAGCATAATAATGTCTCCCCTAATTCTACTAATATAGGAAGGCAAAATCTTAGAGGAGTGAAGACAGCAGAGGAGTAGGGAGACCCAAGGCTTGCCTCCTCCCTGGAACACAGCTAGATAAAAAACCATCAAGTCATCCTGAATACCCAAGCAACTGATCAGAGGGCTGAGAAAGAGTAAAAAATGCACAACTAGAGCTGAAAAATAAACAAAAAAACCAAACCACCACATCATGAAAGGTAGGAACTGCAGAGAACTGATTTGGGGAAGATAAGAGATGTGGGTGCTGCGATAGAGAAAGAATCCTAATTGCAGAGAGAGGAGTGAGAGAGAAAGAGTGGAAGTGGGCACACAGAGAATTGCACAAGAAAAACTATTCCCCAAAACCACTGACTGGGCAAAGGAAAGGAGAGGGGTAGACTATCGCAAGTTTTTATAAAAACAGTGGAGTGCAGAGTGTGAAGTTTCAGAGGCCACAAAGTGTGAAGTTTCAGAGGTCTGCGACATCACCAGGGTCATGCCTGGGTCTTAGCAATGCTCCGGTGGGTAAGGAGAACAGAGACCTAGGATTGTGCAGGGAGGTCTGAGGATCCCCTGGGTTCACATGGAGAGGCAGTTCCCCAGTTAGAGTACATTTAGGAGAGGGGGTGCTGTGACCTCTCTAGGGGCAAGGTACCCAGAGGGCACCACTGAGCTGCCCCATTGGCTAGCATCAGAACACAGGCACCGAGTCTTGGTATCCTTTCTGTTACACTTTTTGCCATAAACTCCAAGCCACTGTGTGGTTGCACACCCGATTTCTGGGACAAACCTGTGGGCAGCTACGGTGCAGCCAGACCCTCCCCCAGGGGATCAGCACGGGTCCTGCCCACCGGGATCTCTAAAATTTGGAGTTTGGGAACCCAGTCCATGCCTGAGGTGAAACATGGGAGTGCAGTGCCAGTTGGCAGGCAGAGACAGACACGGTGGACACAGAAATGACACAGGAGACACAGGAGAGGTGGCTGTGTGCTCTCCTGGGAGGGCTTCCTGAAGGGTGGCAGGTGCCAGCTCCCCATCCTAGGAGGAGAGAACAGGGCAATGCCACTTCCACCTCGCCCACCAGTGCTGAAAAACTTCAGGAAGCAAAAGGGCACCACCTAGTGGAGGCTGAAGCCGCTCACACCAGGCCCCGCCCCCTTGTGTGCTGTGAGCCCATCTCCAATAGGGCAAGATCACCTGAGAACCAGAGCAACAGGTCCAGCATGAACACCACAGGCACCAAGTCTACAGATCAGAGTGCTGCAAAGCTTCAGCTCTAGGGGAAACAGGATCTCCCTTCCTTTGTATTGTTTTTTATTTTATTTAATTTTAAATTTTTTTTGAATTTTCTTTTTATTGTATGTATTTTTTACTTAATTTACTTGTATTTTTCATTTTCTAAATTTATTTTTTAAAATTTTTTTTTGGATCCAGATGCTTTTAACAAGCTGATCAAAACACATAGGATCTAGCTTCCTCTTTTTTTTTTTTTTTTCTTGGACATAATGACAAGATGGAAGAATTCAACCCTAAAGAAAGAATAGGAAAAAGTCACAGTGAGGAACTTAATCAATACAAATATAAGATGTCTAAACTAGAATTTATTTATTTATTTACTTATAAAATATTTTATTTATTTATTCATGAGAAACACAGAGAGAGGGGCAGAGGGAGAAGCAGGCTCCATGCAGAGACCCTGATGTGGAACTCAATCCCGGAACTCCAAGATCATGCTCTTGGCCAAAGACAGGCGCTAAACTGCTGAGCCACCCAGGGATCCTCTAAACCAGAATTTAAAACAAGTATAAGGACACTAGGTGGGCTTGAAAAAAAGCACAGAAGACACTAGAGAATCCCTTACTTTAGAAATAAAAGAACTAAAATCTAGTCAGGCCAAAATTAAAAATGCTATAACCCAGATATAAACGTGAATAGATGCCATAACAATGAAGATGGATGAATCAGAGGAGAGAATTGGTGATATAGAAGATAAAATTATGGAAAATAATGAAGCTGAAAAGGGAAAGAAAAGTATTGGATCATGAATGTAGACTTACAGAACTCAGTGACTCCTTAAAACATAATAACATTCATATTGTAGAAGTTCCAGAAGATGAGAAAAAGGGGCAGAAGGTTTATCTGAGCAATTTATAGCTGAAAACTTCCCTAATCTGGGGAAGGAAACAGACACTGAAATCTAGTAAGCAAAGACAACTCCCATTAAATTCAACAAAAGCCAACAATCACCAAGAAGAATCATAGTCAAATACACAAAATATACTGAAAAGGAAAGAATCCTAAAATCAGGAGGAAAAAAAAAAGTCCTTAATGTACAAGGTAAGATAGATAAGTTCACAGCAGATCTGTCCACAGAAACTTGACAGACCAGAAGACAGTGGCAGCACATATATTTAATGTGCTGAATGGGAAAAATATCCAGCCAAGAATACTTTATCTACCAAGGCTGTCATTCACAAAAGGAGGAGAGATGAAGAGAGATAAAGACATTCATAACCACTAAACCATCCCTGCAAGAAATATTAAATGAGACTATGAGTGGAGAAGAGACGACCAAAAGCAACAAAGACTAGAGAGGAACAGACAACGCTAGCAGAAAAACAAACTTTAAGGGTAATATAACAGTACTAAATTCATATCTTTCAATAATCACTCTGAATGTAAATGAACTAAATCCTCTAATCAAAAGACACAGGGTATCAGAATGGATAAAAAAAAAAACAAGATCCAGGGCAGCCTGGTGACTCAGTGGTTTAGCGCTGCCTTCAGCCCAGGGCATTATCCTGGAGACGTGGGATCGAGTCCCACATTGGGTTCCCTGCATGGAGCCCGCTTCTCCCTCTGCCTGTCTCTCTGCCTCTCTCTCTCTCTGTGTGTCTCTTATGAGTAAATAAATAAAATCTTAAAAAAAAAAAAACCCAAAATCCATCTATATGATGCCTACAAGAGATTCATTTAGACCTAAACACACCTTCAGATTGAAAGTGAGATGGAGAATTATTTATCACGCTAACAGACATCAAAAGAAAGCCAGAGTAGTCATACTTATCAGACAAACTAGATTTTCTTTGTTTTAATTATTTGTGTGTGTGAGAGAGAGAGAAAAGAAGAGATGGGGGAGGGGCAAATGAGAGGGAAAAAATCTTAAGCAGACTCTGTGTTGAGTGTAGAGCCTGATGTGAGGCTGGATCTCATGATCCTGAGATTATAACCTGAGATGAAATCAAGTGTCCAGTGTTTAACCAACTGAGCCACTCAGAACCCCCCAAACTAATTTTCAAACCAAAGACTGTAACAAGAGATGAAGAAGGCCACTATTATTAAGAAGATCTAACAACTGTAATTATCCATGCTGCCAACTTGGAAGCACCCAAATGTATGAAACAATTAATAAAAAAAAAAACATAAAGAAACTCATTTATAATAATATAATAATAGTAGGAGACTTTAACAGTTAAAACCATGGACAGATCATCTAAGCAGAAAATCAACAAGGAAACAATAGCTCTGAATGACACACTGGGGCAGATGGACTTAACAGATATATTCAGAACATTTCATCCTAAAGCAGCAGAATACACATTCTCCAAATACACATTCTCTTGAATGCACATGCAACATTCTCCAAAACAGAATACATACTGGGTCACAAATCAGCCCTCAAGAAGTACAGAAAGACTGAGATCATACCAGCCATATTTTCAGACCACGATGCTATGAAACTTGAAGTCAACCACAAGAAAAAATTTGTAAACACCACAAACACATGGAAGTTACAGAACATCCTACTAAAGAATGAATGGGTTAACCAGAAAATTAAAGAAGAAATTAAAAAGTACATGGAAGTAAATAAAAATGAAAACCTGAGAGTCAAAAACCTTTGGGATACAGCAAAAATAGTCCTAAGATGGAAGAATATTGCAATACAGGCCTACCTCAAGAAGCAAGAAAAGTCTCAAATACACAGTCTAATCCTACACCTAATTGAGGTAGAAAAGAAACAGCAAATGAAGCCTGAAGTCAGCAGAAGAAGAGAAATAAGATTAGAGCAGAAATAAACAATATAGAAACAACAATAACAAAAAACCCAGTGTAACAGATCAAGGAACCTAAAAGCAGATTCTTTGAAAGAATCAATAATCTTGATAAACCTCTAGCTAGACTTGTCAAAAAGAAAAAGAGAAAGGACCCAAATAAATAAAATCACAAATGAAAGACAGTGGTCACAACCCACACCACAGAAATACGAACAAGTATAAGAGAATATGTGAAAAATTATATGCCAACAAACTGGGCAACCTGGAAAAAATGGACGAATTCTAGAGACATACAAACTACCAAAGCTGAAACAGGAAGAAATAGAAAAACTATTCAGACCCATAACTAGCAAAGAAATTGAATCAATAATCAAAAATCTCCCAATAAACAAAAGTCTAGGGCCAGATGGCTTCCCAGGGGTTCTACCAAACATTTGAAGAAAAGTGAAGAGGCGCCTGGGTGGCCTCCGTCAGCTACGCATCTGCCTTCAGCTCAGGTAACGATCCCAGAGTCCTGGGACTGAGCCTTGTGTTGGGCTCCCTGGTCAGCAGGGAGTCTGCTTCTCCCTCTCCTCCCCTGCTCGTGCTCTCTCTCTCTCTCTTTCTCAAATAAATAAAATCTTTTTTAAAAAATAGAGTTAATACCTATTCTTCTCAAATTGAGAAGAAAAAATAAATTTCAAAAAAATAGAAATGGAAGGAAAATTTCCAAACTCCTTCTACAAGGCCAGCATTAGCTTGACTCCAAAACCAAAGACCCACTAAAAAGGAGAATTACAGGCCAATATCTCTGATGAACATAGATGCAAAAATTCTCAAAAAAATAGTAGCAAATCAAATCCAACAGTACATTAAAAGAACTATTCACCCCGATCAAATGGGATGTGTTCCTGGGCTGCAAGGGTGGTTCAATATTCACAAATCAATCAGTGTGATACACCACATTAATAAAAGAAAAGAATCTTATGATCTTCTCAATAGATGCAGAAAAAGCATCTGACAAAACATAGTATCCACTCTTGATAAAAACCCTCAACAAAGTAGGGAAAGAGTAACTAGCTCAACAACATAAAGGCCATATACAAAAGACCCAAAGCTAATATCATCCTCAATGGGGAAAAAATGGAGAGCTTTTCCTCCACAGTTGGGAACAAGACAGGGATGTCTACTTTCACCATTACTATTTAACATAGTACCGAACATCTTAGCCTTGGCAATCACACAACAAAAAGAAATAAAAGGCATTTAAGCTGGCAAGAAGAAGTCAAACTTTCACTATTTGCAGACAATATGATACTGTATGTAGAAACCCAAGAGACTCCACCACATAATTGCTAGAACTGATACATGAATTCAGCAAACTCACAGGACATATAAATCAATGTACCGAAATCTGTTTCATTTCTATATACCAATAAAAAAGAAAAAGAAAAGGAAATCAAGGTACTGATCTCATTTGCAACTGCACCAAGAACCATAAGATACCTTGGAAATAAACCCAACCAAACAGGTAAAAGATCTCTATGCTGAAAACTATAGAACACTTATGAAAGAAATTGAAGAGGATACAAAGAAATAGGAAAACATTTCATAATTATGGATTAGAAGAAAAAACATCGTTAAAATGTCTATACTACCCCCAAGCAATCTACACATTTAATGCAATCCCCATCAAAGTACCACCAGCATTTTTCACAGAGCTGAAACAAATCCTAACACTTGTACAGAACCATAAAAGACCCTGAAGAGTCAAAGCAACACTGAAAAGAAAAACAAAGCTGGAGGCATCACAATTCTGGACTTTAATCCATATTACAAAGCTGTAATCATCAAGACATTATGGTACTGGCACAAAAATAGACACAGAGATCAATGAAACAGAAGAGAAAAATGCCGAAATGGACCCACAACTAACTATAAGGTCAACTAATCTTCAGCAATGCAGGAAATAATATTCAATGGAAAAAAAATTCTCTTCAAAAAATGGTGTTGGCAAAACTGAACAGCAACACACAGAAGAATGAAACTGGGCCACTTTCTTACAGCATACACCAAAATAAATTCAAAATGGATGAAAGCCCAAAATGTGAGACAGGAAACCATCAAAAATCCTAGAGGTGAACACAAGCAGAAACCTCTTTGACCTTGGCTATAGTAACTTCTTATTAGACATGTCACCAGAGGGAGTAGAAACAAAAGCAAAAATGAACTATTGGGACTTCATCAAGATAAAAACCTTTTGCACAGTGAAGGAAACAATCAAAACTAAAAGGCAGTCTATGGAATGGGAGAAGATATCTACAAATGACATATCTGATAAAGGGTTAGTATCCAAAATCTACAAAGAACTTAACAAACTCAACACCCAAAGAACAAATAATCCAATTCATAGGCAGAAGACATGAGTAAACATCCAGATGGTTCAAAGACACATGAAAAGATGCTCAATATCATTCATCATCAGGGAAATACAAATCAAAACCACAATGAGATACCATCTCATACCTGTCACAATGGCTAAAACTAACAACACAGGAAACAAAAGGTATTAGACAGGATGTGGGGAAAGGTGAACTCTCTTGCACTGTTGGTAGGAATGCAAACTGTAGCCATTCTGGAAAACGGTATGGAGGTTCCTCAAAAAGTTAAAAATAGAACGACCCAAGTATTCAGCAATTACAGTACTAGGTATTTACCCAAGAATACAAAAATACAGATTCAAAGGGGTACATGCACCTGATGTTCACAGCAGTAACTATGGAAAAAGCCCAAATGTCCACTGACTGAAGAATGGATAAAGATGTGAGATAGATAGATAGATAGATAGATAGATAGATAGATAGATAGATAGATGAGTGGAATATTACCCAGCCATCAAAAAGAATGAAATCTTGCATTTGCAATGATGTGGATACAGCTAGAAGGTATAATGCTAAGTGAAATAAATCAGAGAAAAATAAATACCATGTGATTTTACTCATATGTGCAATTTAAGAAACAAAACGGATGAACATATGGGAGGAGGGGAAAAAAGGAGAAAGGGAAACAAATCATAACAGACTCTTAAGATAGAGAATAAACTGAGGGTTAATGGAGGGAGATGGGTAGGAGATGGTCTAGATGGGTGATGGATATCATCATGGGTAGGTAATGCTCATCCTAACAAGGACGGCACTTGTTATGATGAGTACTGGGTGTTGTATGTAAGTGATGAATCATTGAATTCTACTCAAGAAACCAATACTGCATTGTATGTTAACTAACTAGAATTTAAAATTGGCAGTTGGCGGGGAGGGTCAGGAAGGAAGGTAAAATCTCCCATTACATTAAACCAGGGTTTCTCAAGCTCTTCACTCTTAGTATTTGGCCAGATAATTCTTCAGTATAACCTGCTCCTCTACAGATGGGTGTGATTACCTACCTAATCATGTGATGTACTCCAGTCAGCAGACATCTTAATTTCAAGAGGTTTTATTTTTTTAATTCCCTCTTTAATGTGGTGACATGTGAAAACTATAGATTTATTTTTTTCTAAAGAAAGATGCTAAGTAGTATGGGGAGATACAGAAATTTAGAAGATAAAGGTGCTGCGTTTCAAGAGCTTAAACAAATTTCACTTAGAATTTCTATCATTTGGATCTTATTCACTGACCAAGAACTTAATTTTGAGTCAAGTTTTAGTGTTACCCTGACTCTTCTAATGTAATGATACAATAATAAATTTTTATGTTTGAGAAGAGCTACCACATAATTCTATATAACTGCCACCAAAAAAAAAGCCATTCAAGAATTTTTTTAATGATTTTTTTAAATTAAACTGTACCCCTGACATTGGACTCGAATTCACAACCCCAAGATCAAGACTCACATGCTCTACCAACTGAGCCAGCCAGGTGTCCCAAAACTACTTAAGTTTTGCTTTAAATAACAGATTTCTAGTAACACAATACGAATTTCTAACCACTGTACTCAACGTTGCTACTCTGAAATGAAAAACATTCTGAAAAAGACTTCAGACAACTCTATCAAAAGGCATCTCCTGGGATACCTGGGTAGCTCAGTGGTTGAGCTTTTGCCTTTGGCCCAGGGCATGATCCTGGGATCTAGTCCCATATCGAGCTTCCTGCATGGAGCCTGCTTCTCCCTGCCTGTGTCTCTGCCTCTCTCTCTCTGTTTCTCTCACGAATAAATAAATAAAATCTTTTTTTTTAAAGCATCTTTTCACAAAAAAATAGCCTGGGGCATATTTAAATAATGTTCTATGGGAGAATTCTGTCTTAAGGGAGAATGGTGTAAAGTCATACCTCTTTACAACTCTCTACAGCACAGGGAAACCTAGAATGAATTAAAAAAATAGATTAAAATAATAATAATAAAACCTTCAGGGCAGGTTTTCAAATTGCTCTATCTGCTCACTTAAATATATTTAACATACAACAGGAGCCAACACATTCAACTTCCAAAAGGACTCACTCCCAAAATTGCCTATAAAAGTCTGTCATTTTCTTTTCTTTTCTTCTCTTTTTTTAACTTACAAACAGTAGATTTATATTTCATAATTCTGGAGGCTGAGAAGTTCATGATCAAGGTACCAGCAGATTCACTGTCTGGCAAGAACTTGCTGCCCGGTGCAAACAGGGCGGTCCTCTCCCTGTCCCCTCACAAAAAAGAAGGGGTCCTTTGACTTTCAAAACAACCTAAATGTATCATCACAAGTCTTTACTTCATCTCTAAATAAAAGCAAACTGTTATGGGGTGCCTGGCTGGCTCCATCCATAGAGCATATGACTCTCGATCTTAGCATCATGAGTTCAAGCCACATGATGGACCTGGAGCCTACTTAAAAAAATAAATAAATAAATAAATTGCTAAAATTCAGTTGCTTCTTCAACTGCTCACTTTTTAATTCATTCAACCAAGATGTTCTGAAGGCCAAATACCAGCCAGGCATGGTGCTAAACCCTAGAGGAGAAAAAAAGACAAGGCACTTTCTCCAAAAGAAGAAGTACCCAGTCTAGATGCTGCATCTTGACCTGCTTCTCTATCACCTCTCCCATGCCAGTGGGTACAAAGCATGGTGCTGAGTCCTGTGTAAAACTGGCACTAACACTGTAAGTGCCTAACAAGTTGCTAATAGTCTAGTCATAAAGTACTATCCGTCTTAAGACTTGTTTCAGACTTCTGAGAAAACAAGAAAGCTGGCTGTTTTACCTCCTTCCTGTTTTCATCAAAATGCACAAAAAGAAACATAAGATAAAAACTGGCAATAGCTCTGTCAACCATATGTCAAAGTCTGACTCAAATTTCCATGAATCACACAATCAAAGGGACCAAGAAGTCCAACTGACCCAGAATTCATTACTATGCTTCCTGACACATTTTATATCTTTTGAAATCCTATCTAATGAATGCACATTCTAAACCAGCTTATATTTGTTGATTGTGTGAAAGGATGAAGAGTATTTGTGGTAATGTCTTAAATATAAATATGCCTTTTTTTAATGTATGCCCAAGCCAACAAAAGACTAAAGAAATCCTATACAAGCCAGAAAGGATATAAACCTACAAATCCACAGGAGTATATGCAAGTCCTAAAGCTACTGTTTACCCAGTGGCCACTGCTGTTTTCTGATGGCAAAAGTCTGGGTTTTAATGACCCATGCTCCACAGGGACAAGGACAACCTCTGGGGCCCAAACACCTAGAGAAGTAGGAAACACAAATCTGTGAAGAAACAAACTCTCAAACTAAATCTCAAAGAATTCACCAAAAACTTCCAAGAAACATGAGCTCATAATCAAAAATTACAATACAAATGAAGAAACAAGTCACAGCAAGGAAAAGTCAACAGAATCCAAAACCCTACAGAATGAGACCCATAAAGACCTTGGGTAGCAAAACTAAATTATAAACAGATTTATCATATATTCTGTAATATTTGAAGAAATAAAAGGAAACCTGAAACAATGACAAAAGAATATCAATAAGAACCAAACAGGAAAGAAAGAAAGAAAGAAAGAAAGAAAGAAAGAAAGAAAGAAAGAAAGAAAGAAAGAAAGAAAGAAGAAAAGAGAAATAAATAAATTAAATAAATAAATAAATAAATAAATAAATAAATAAATAAATAAATTAGGGCATTTAGATAGAGCAAATGACTCACAACTGCATAAGGAATTAGTAAACTGGAAGATATGAAAGATATTATCCAGAATTCAACACAAAGAATCAAAACCAATGAATCCTAAAACAGAGGTCAACAGCACATGAGAACATTCTTCTTACTTCTGAGTTCCAGAAGGATCTAGATTATAGGAGAGAGGCAATGTTCAAAGCAATGATGGTTAAAAACATCCCAGTACTGATAAAGACAAAAATTATCAGATTCCTGAAGCACAATATATCAGCCAGCAAACTAAATGAGAGAAACCCATATCAGGATACATTACACAGTAAAATTGCAGAACACCAAAAACAAACTAAGGATCACGCCAAAGACAAACTGAGGATCAAGCAGATAAAGAGACATGACAGCTTACAACATAGTCACAGTTCTAAGGAAAACTATTAGAAGGGTAAAACAACACAAAAGTAGTTTTGAAAGAAAGTAACTGTTTGCTTAGAACTCTATTCCACAGAAAGAAGAGGCAAACTTATCTTTTGAGAACAATGATAAAATAAACATATTCAGAAAAACGGGACCAATAAAGTTTATTACCAAAGATTCAAAAAGAAGAGAAATAATACCAGAAAAAAAGGGTAAAATGTAAAACGAAGTTATAAGTGATAAATATGTGAATAATTCCAAGTAACAGCAACTGCATAAAGCAATAATGATGCCAAGTTTGTGGAGTTATAAGAAATCAAGACAGAACTAAAACTCTAGACAGCAGCATAAAAATAGGAAGGGGTGAGACACCTGGGTGGCTCAGCAGTTGAGCGTCTGCCTTCAGCTCAGGGAGTGATCCCAGGGTCCAGGATCGAGTCTTATATTGGGCTCTTTGTGGGGAGCCTGCTTCTCCCTCTGCCTGTGTCTCTACCTCTCTGTCTCTCATGAATAAATAAATAAATCTTTTTTAAAAAATAGGAAGGGGTGCTTGGGTGGCTCAGTCAGTTGAAGCATCTGACTCTTGATTTTGCTTCAGGTCATGATCTTGGGGTCATGAGGTCAAGCCCCAAGTGGAGCTCCACCCTCAGCACAGAGACTGCTTGGGTTTTTCTCTCCCTCTCTCTCTGCTCCTCTCCCTGCTCTCATTCTCTCCCTTAAAATAAATACACACATTTTTTTTTTTAAATAGGGAAAAAGGTAAATGGAGATATAGGTTCTTTGCTTGACACAAAGTAAAGTAACTTAAGACTTTAATAGACATATTAAAAGATGACCATAAAAAACGTAAAAGCAATACACAACATTTGAACGAATACAAAGGAATAAAATGGAATTAAGGAAAAAAATTAAAAAGGCAAGTCAAAAGAAAGCAAAGGACAAGAAAAAACAGACAACAGGAAAAGAAGAACACACAAGATGCACAAAATGATTATAGAAACAAATCTAAAAATATTAGTAGCCACAATCAATGTAAATAGAGAAAAGAAAAACTAAACCTCCAGCTATATGCACTGTTTACAAGGGACACATCTAAAACAGGAGGACATAGAAAAGTTGAAAGTTATCAGGTCAACACACACCCAAATACAAGCACCCTATACAGTATGAATATTTTACATGAGAAAATATAACAGAAAAGTGGCAATGCACTCGTGATCTGCCAAACACCAGTGTTGCCACAGAAAGGAATCCAGCCCCACACCTTTGGGCACTTCTGTCACAATGGACACCTCCTAGTGAAGGCAGTGCCTTGTTAAGGGAAGGGAACCACTGGGCCACACAGGCTGCTATCAGCCTATTCTTCCCTAAAGCTGAGACCTGCCAAGTCAGCTTTCTGATAGGCCACAGGAGAGAGAAAGAAATGAGCATCCACACCCTGTCTCCCCCTGGTGAAGCACAGGATGGAAAAAAAGATACAAATTCTAACCAAAAGCTGTGTCTATAGAAGTAGCTGACAAAATTAAAGTCAAGCTGAAAAGCATGCTTTGAGATAGTCGTTACTTCATCTCATCATTTTACTTCAAAATCCGTACCTTGTATGTGTCGAATAATGAATCTTCAAAAATAGATTATACAAATCGTCAGAATAAGGCAAGAGAAACAAAAGCAAAATGAATTATTGAAGCTTCTGCACAGCAAAAGAAACAGTCAACAAAACTCAAAGACAACCTACAGGATGGGAGAAGATATTTGCAAATGACGTATCAGATAAGGGGCTAGTATCCAAGATCTACAAAGAACTTCTTAAACTCAACAGCAAAGAAACAAACAATCCAATCATGAAATGGGCAAAAGACATGAACAGAAATCTCACAGAGGAAGACATAGACATGGCCAACACGCACATGAGAAAATGCTCTGCATCACTTGCCATCAGGGAAATACAAATCCAAACCACAATGAGATACCACCTCACACCAGTGAGAATGGGGACAATTAACAAGGCAGAAAACCACAAATGTTGGAGAGGATGTGGAGAAAAGGGAACCCTCTTGCTCTGTTGGTGGGAATGTGAACTGGTGCAGCCACTCTGGAAAACTGTGTGGAGGTTCCTCAAAGAGTTAAAAATAGACCTGCCCTACGACCCAGCAATTGCTGCTGGGGATTTACCCCAAAGATTCAGATGCAGTGAAACGCCGGGACACCTGCACCCCGATGTTTCTAGCAGCAATGTCCACAGTAGCCAAACTGTGGAAGGAGCCTCGGTGTCCATCGAAAGATGAATGGATCAAGAAGATGTGGTCTATGTATACAATGGAATATTCCTCAGCCATTAGAAACGACAAATACCCACTATTTGCATCGACATGGGGGGACCTGGAGGGTATTATGCTGAGTGAAATAAGTCAATCGGAAAAGGACAAACATTATATGGTCTCATTCACTCGGGGAATATAAAAATTAGTGAAAGGGAATAAAGGGAAAGGGTAGAAAATGAGTGAAAATATCAGTGAGGGTGACAAAACATGAGAGACACCTAACTCTGGGAAATGAACAAGGGGTAGTGGAAGGGCAAGTAGGCAGGGGGTTGGGGTGACTGGGTGATGGGCACTGAGGGGGGCACTTGGCAGGATGAGCACTGGGTGCTATATGTTGGCAAATTGAACTCCAATAAAAAAAATTTTTTTAAATCATCAGAATCAAGGAGAAACTGCCACTGCTACTATCTGTAAGATACTTTTATTTATTTTTTTAAATATTTTATTTATTCATGATAGAGAGACAGAGAGAGGCAGAGACACAGGCAGAGGGAGAAGCAGGCTCCATGCCAGGAGCCGGACGTGGGACTCAATCCCGGGATTGCACCCTGAGCCAAAGGCAGGCGCCAAACCACTGAGCCACCTAGGGATCCCCTGTAAGATACTTTTAATACAATAATCTCAATTTTTGAAACATTAGCTAGACAAAAGGTAGATGAAATAGTTGAATACTGCAATTAACTGGGCAGCCCCAGTGGCGCAGTGGTTTAGCGCTGCCTGCAGCCCAGGGTGTGATCCTGGAGACCCGGGATCGAGTACCACCTCGGGCTCCCTGCATGGAGCCTGCTTCTCCCTCTGCCTGTGTCTCTGCCTCTCTCTCTGTGTGTCTCTATAAATAAATAAAATTAAAAAAAAAAAAAAGAATACTGCAATTAACAAGCTTGATCCAACAACTGGAAAATACCATTTTTTAAGCATATGTGAAACATTTACAAAACATGTGCTTGATAAGCCTTAAAGCAAATCTCATATAAGTTTAAAGCACTAGTATCAGAACACTTCATTTGATTATAACGCAATTATGTTAAAAATTAAGAACACAATAAAATTTAATAAATAAAACCTCTACATTTGGAAATAAAAACCCATGAGTCAAAAAAAGAAATATGATGGAAACTCGAAAATATTTAGAACTTGATAGGACGAAAACTTGTGGGATATGCCTAAAGCAATAGGTAGAGACCCAGAATGTTTTATTTTTTAATTTTTTATTTTTTTTAAGATTTTATTTATTTATTCATGAGAGACACAGAGAGAGAGAGAGACAGACAGAGACACAGGCAGAGGGAGAAGCAGACTCCATGCAGGGAGCCCGAAATGGGACTCCATCCTGGGTCTCCAGGATTATACCCTGGGCTGAAGGCAGTGTTAAACCACTAAGCCACCCAGGCTGTCCCCCAGAATGTTTTAAACATGAATTCTAACAGTCAATGAACAGATAATTCCAGCTTCACAAAAAATCCTGGAGAATACAGGAAACTCCACAACTCATTTCATGAGGGTGTGTATATCCTTGTATATCCTTGTATATCCTTACTAATACAAGGACTATACAATAAAGAAAAATTACTCACTCATGTATATGGATACAAAAATCCTGAACAAAACAATAGCAAGCCAAATCCAGAAATACATAATAAATGAAAATATAACCAACTTGTGTTTCTTCTGGGAATGCAAGAGTGGGTTAATACTGGAAAATATATTCATTTCAATCATCTCAATTATGGAAAAAAAATAGCTCTGATCAAACATCCACAGCCACTCAATTAAAACTCTTATCAAAGCAGGAATAGAAGGGAAAGTCTTTAACCTAATAAGTAGAACTTCAAGTTGTGAGGAACTTTCAGAAAGGCTCCTTAAAGGGAGATGTGTCCCTTTTGCCTGCCCACTTTTCCACTGCCTGGAAAGGAGACAAGATGGCTGGTGCTCAGCACCTCTCCTGGCCTATGAAGTGAGCTTAAGGATGGAGCCAGATATTGAGAATCATAGACAAGAAAGACAAAAGGAACCTGGGTCCTTGATGTCTTAGAGGCATTACCACACACAGCTGTATGCTGAGTTGCATGCCTCTGGACTTTTTTAACATGTGAAACTAAGACTTTGTGTATTTAAGATATTTTGACTTATACAGTCAAGCACCATCTTACCTGAAACACTACTTCTATGTAAATGGTACTGGAAGCTCTAAAGTGGGTAAAGGCAAAATAATAATAATAAACTATGCAAGAGTGGTTAAGAAATAAATCTATAATTATTCACATATGACTAGAAAACCTAAAAGAATCCTATAGTATATTACTAGAAATAAAAATTTAGCAGAATGGCCAGAAAGGTCAAAGGTCAAATGCACTTCTGTGTACCTGCAACAATCAGTTAAAATCTTTACCTTAAAAAAAAAAAAAAAAATATATATATATATATATACACACACACACACACACCATTTATATTAGCAACAACAGCAAGGTAGCTAGGAATAAATCTAATCTAAAAGTCAAAAATTTTGTATAGAAAATTATGAAATTTTTTGGAAGGATGTTAATTAGGTCAAAAAGAGTAAGAGTGGTTGTTAAGATGTTACTTCTGAAATCAATCCAAAGATTTGATGCAACTATGATCAAATCTCAACATGGTTTTTCGTTGACCTCAATAAGCTAAATTTATAGAGTCACAAAGAAGCAAGAATAACAAAGTCACTCCTGAAGAACACAGCAAGACAAAAAATTTGCCCCCCAGACATCAAAAATGATCATAAGACTACAGTACTGAAGAGACTGGTCCTGGTGCAGGGACAAATAGACCGATGGAAAAGAACTGGAGCCGAGGAGCACACACAGAGATGAAAACTTAGGTGATGCCAAAGGTTGGTTGCAAATGGTGATGTAATCAATAAATAATGCTGGGACAACGGAAATGAAAAAAACAAAAGAAATTGGATACCTACCTGACAACATGCACAAAAATGCAATTCTAAATGATGGAGTATTTTTTAAAAAGGAAAGGCAAAACTACAGTTTTAAATATATAATGTCGGGAAGCCTGGGTGGCTCAGTGGTTGGGCATCTGCCTTTGGCTCAGGTTGTGATCCCGAGGTCCCAGGATCGAGTCCCACATCGGGCTTCCAGCATGGAGCCTGCTTCTCCCTCTCTGCCTATGTCTTTCTGTGTCTTTCTCTTTCTCTCTGTGTCTCTCATCAATAAATAAAATATTTAAAGAATAATAATAAATAAATATATATAATGCATTTAATATGAAAACATTCCTAATTTTTTTAAAGATTTTATTTATTTATTCATGAGAATGACACAGAGAAAGAGGCAGAGACACAAGCAGAGGGAGAAGCAGGCTCCATGCAGGGAGCCTGATGTGGGACTTGATCCTGGGACTCCAGGATCACGGCCTGAGCCGAAGGCAGGCATTCAACCGCTGAGCCACCCAGGCGTTCCTATTCTTAGATTTTTTTAATGGACTTTTTCAACTATATTAAACAAAAGGGAAAAGCATTTTAACTATATATATTTTTTAAGATTTTATTTATTTATTCATGATAGTCACAGAGAGAGAGAGAGAGGCAGAGACACAGGCAGAGGAAGAAGCAGGCTCCATGCAGGGAGCCCGACGTGGGACTCGATCCCGAGTCTCTAGGATCGCGCCCTGGGCCAAAGGCAGGCGCCAAACCACTGCGCCACTCAGGGATCCCGCATTTTAACTATATTAAAAGAACTCTTTCCAATGAAAGAAAGGAAAAAAGACAGAAAAAAACCCCAATAACAACAAAATGACAAACACAACTAGCCATTAAATATTTGAAAAGTTGTTCAATTTTTTTTTAAGGTTTTATTTCTTTATTCATGAGACACACAGAAAGAGAGGCAGAGACACAGGCAGAGGGAAAAGTAGGCTCCCTGCCAGGAGCCCAATGTGGGACTTGATCCCAGGGCTCTAGGATCATGACCTGAGCCCAAGCCAGATGGTCAACCACTGAGCCACCCAGGTGCCCCTGTTCAATCTTTTAGTAATCAGGGAAAGCAAATTAAGACCACAATATGAAACCACTTTACATCCATCAGATCAGGGGTAAAAAAACTTTTAAGAGTTGCCAAAAATATGGATCAACTGAAATTCTCCTATACTTCTGATAAAAGAATACATTGGTACAACTATTTCTAGCACAGTACAGTTGACCTTGAACAACGGGTGGTTGGTATATGCATCCCATCCACCCCTACGGTTGAAAATCTGCATATAATTCTGGACTCTCCCCAAAACTTAACTAATAATCTATTAAAAGGAAGCCTTACCAGAAGCCATAAACAATTGATTAATGTATACTTTGTATGTTATACATATTATATGCTGTATTCTTACAATATGTAAGCCAAGAAAAATATTAAGAAAATCATGATGGGATCCCTGGGTGGCGCAGCGGTTTGGCGCCTGCCTTTGGCCCAGGGCACGATCCTGGAGACCCGGGATCGAATCCCACGTCAGGCTCCCGGTGCATGGAGCCTGCTTCTCCCTCTGCCTGTGTCTCTGCCTCTCTCTCTCTCTCTCTCTCACTGTGTGCCTATCATAAATAAATAAAAATTAAAAAAATAAAATAAAAAAGAAAATCATGAGAAAATATATCTACAGTACTGTACTATATTTATTGAAGAAATTTGCATAGAAGTAGACCCATGCAGTTCAAACCTGTTGTTCAAAGGTTAACTGTATTTTACTAGTATAGCTGAAGATGCACACCCTATCTTCCAGCAATTCTACTAATATACCTTTGCACAACTGCTCCAACTAATAGGTACAAGAACATTCACAGCAACAGAAAAGAACTGTAAACAAGCAAAATGTCAGCCAATAACAGAGTAAAATAGCTGAATGAAAAGAATGAACTCTACCCACATATGCCAACATGGATTAATCTCAAAACAAACAAAAGAAACAAGTCAGAGGATATATATGGTATGATTCCATTTATATAAAGGTCAAACCCAGCAAAATGAAACGTACCATTTAAGAATACGGAGATGTGTGATAAAACTATATAGAAAAGCCTAGGGTGCTTAACAAAAAAGTCAAGATAGTGTTTATTTGTGGTTCCTCTAGAGGAGGATTTAACTGAAGAAGTGCAAACTACTAACTGGCTAAGTTACATTTCTTTTTTTTTTTTTTTTTTTTTTTAAGATTTTATTTGTTTATGCTTGAGAGACATAGAGAGAGAGAGAGGCAGAGACACAGGCAGAGGGAGAAGCAGGCTCCATGCAGGGAGCCCGATGTGGGACTCGATCCCGGGTCTCCAGGATCCCACCCTGGGCTGAAGGCGGCGCTAAACCGCTGAGCCACTAGGGCTGCCCGTAAGTTACATTTCTTAAGATGAATGAGGGATCCATGTGAGTTCATCTAATTTCTCTGCAAAGGATACATAATATACTCGTCTATGTGCATTACGTATTGCATAATACATTTTAAATTACTCATGGGCAGCCCTGGTGGCTCAGCGGTTTAGCGCCGCCTTCAGCCCGGGGCGCGATCCTGGAGTCCCGGATTCGAGTCCCATGTCCGGCCCCCTGCATGGAGCCTGCTCTTCTCTCTGCCTGTGTCTCTGCCCCTCTCCACTCGCCCACCTCTGTCTCCATGAATAAATAAATAAATTAAAAAATATATATAAAAAATACTCAAAAAATATCCAAAAAACGATGTTTAAAATTATCTTCTAAGTCTTCATCTTTGTTTTTTTAATTTTAAGAAAAGGCCACTGGTATGTAAAAGTGACCTTTTAAGTATAATAAAATAATGACATTAGCATCTGACAGGTTAAGGGCTGCTATTAAAGATATTCATGGGTACCCTCTATCTATGGTATATAATGAACATCAATTTGTTTTCCAAAGCAACTCCGAAGTGCAAAAGACGTCAAGGCTTTGCTCAAAAAAATGCAGACTCGATTGATTTGTACAAAATACAACCATTCTTGCAATGCAACAAACAACATGCACCGTACTAACGGAATCCTTTAAATCTGTTTTAGTGACCATGGAATTAAAAGACAAACATATTCAGCTAAATAAACACCGAGGGAGCCTATCATTTAATTAAGGTGCTTAGATCTCTATCTTAAATTGCAGCATGAAGTCTCTAAAAGAATAGTCTTTGCTTAAGGCAACTATGAGACAAAATTGGGAGAATCCTGGGAGACTCCGTCTAGTACCTAAATTTGAATAGTGACAACCTGGAGGATTTAGGAAAATCCACACTCATTTTCCAAATGAAAAGTTGTTGGTTTCCCCCCATTTTTTAATGAGCGTTCATTCTAGAAAATTCCTGGCAAGGCGGTACCAATCCCAGCAAAAAAGTCCCCAAACCTACAAAACAAAAACAAAAACAAAAACATGAACCAGCGACAGATTCAAGAATCCCCCCTCCTCCCGAATGTCCCTGAAACAGGTGACCTTCCCGGCCTCCAAGTCCTGGGGCGCGAGGAGCAACGGGGGGAACATCACCGGGAAGTTAGGACGGGTCCGTGAACCACATGGGCAAAAACTTCGCAGGGATTTTGCAAAAACGATCTTGCTATCTAACCCCTTCGTTTTTTGATAGGGAAATCATATCTCAAGGAGGAGCTCACCGGTCCAGGACCTAACAATTCTTTAAATTCGTCTCCTCTCCCAGCTCGGTGATCCTCCCCCCGCCCCCCGCCCCCAACCACAACCCATTCCCAAAAGCTAGTTTGTTGCTAACTCGGAGGAGGTCTCACGTCCTTAGGGCGGCCAGGCTGTCAGGGCTAGAAAGGGTCGTAGAAATAATCAGGTGAGCCCTTCTGCTAACAGGTGAGGGACAGAAGGGCAAGTGACGCAGCTTGAGCCGTGAAGTCACAGACCCTCTGCCGGTGAGCGGCAGGAGCCCGACAGAGGCAGTGACGGGTCACCGGCGACCCCGCCTGCCGTCCCCAGGAGGGGCCGGTGTCAAAACACGCCCGATCCCTCGACTGCAGCACGAACCCCGCGCTCCCCACGCAGACCCGGGAAGCGGGGAGGGAGGCGGGGAACCGCGAAGAGCCGGTGCGCAGCACCGAGAAGCCGCGGCAGGGCAGGACCCGAGTCCCGCCTCTCTCTTCCGCATCCGTCGACGGACGGGGAGCAAGGGAAACAGCGCGGTTGCGGCGCGTCCCGCGAGAAGAGCTACCTGAGGCTGCGCCGCAGTCCCCCGCCGCCACCGCACCGGAGCCCAACACCCTGCTTCCGGGATCTCGCCGGGCGGCAGCCGCCGACCCGCCCCGTCCAAGCCCCGCCTCCGCGGCCCAGTCCGCGGAGGACCCGGGCAACTTCCGGGACGCCGCGCGTCGCTAGGCAGCCGATCCCCACTTCCGGAAGCGGCCCTCCCTGCCGGGGCCGCTCCGGGGGCTGCGCGATCGCGATCGCAATTTCCGCGCCTTTGATTGGTGGAGGGAGAGTGCCGGCCCCCGCCGATTGGCGCCGGCGTCCTGCGCCCCCTGGTCGCCGCAGGGCGCGCCGCTTGGGTCGTCGGTTTCCTGCCGGCCGCGGGGCTCGCGCCGCAGCCATGGTGGACATCCTGGAGTTGCCCAAGTCGCGCATCAATGCCAGCATGCTAGCTCAGTTCATCGACAAGCCGGTCTGCTTCGTGGGGAGGCTGGAAAAGGTGCGCGCCGTCGCTGCCCTGGGCTCCCTGCTTTGCACCGGGGGGACGAGGGGGGCCCCGTGGCCGCCGGGGCGGCAGCCTGAGGGTGGCAAGGGAGGGTGCAGGAGGACGGGCCGTGGAGCATCGCTGCGCTCCTAGGTGCTTCGTTTGACGCAAGGGGACTTTTTGCGCTCTTTTTAGGCACTGCAGCCCCATTTTGGCGCCAGTTTTATGGCGCGGCGTCGTGACGTTTTCGAAAGCGCTGCGTTCTAATCCTAGCGCCCTCCACTCTGGCCCCTGTTTTGTAGATAACGAGAAGAAAACTAGAGACCTGACTCTCCGTGTCTTAGATAGCCAGACGTTTCAACTGCTCTGCTCGTCATGCAGTTCTGTCTTTCCTCAAACTTCGTTTTCTCGTTCAAGTCCCTTCGCCATGAACTTTCTTCGATCGTCCCTTCCAGACCCCACAGCAGTCTGTTTGCTTATGCCGGTGTTAGAGTGCAGCACCTTCACCCGACTGATGACCGGCAGGCCCAAAGCTTGGGAACCCGTGAACCGAGAAAGCTTGGGGGGGAGGGGGGGGCGGGGCGGGGGGGATCTAGGGTAAACTCTTAGCAGCTCATTCCAGCCTTGATCCTGAAATAGGTGTTGCTCGACCCCGCAGGTAGGGGAAACTGGGTAGGAGTAGTGTATGGTTAATTGCTTAAGGCCACAGCTTCAAACCAGATCTGACCGCACTCTTTACAACTATCTGTAGTAGAACCCAAGTCTTCTGACAACCAGTTCTCTTTACTTCATCATGCTTAATTTTTTTTTTTTTAAGTAATCTTTACCCTCAAGGTAGAGCTCAAACTCACCACCCTGACGTTAATACTGCCAGGCTCTAGGACCTAACCAAGCAGGAACCACCCCCACCCCACCCCCTGCAGGTGTAATTTTTAAAACACACCCTGTGGTGTAATACATACTGTTTAACTCATGAATACTGGAAGATCCCACCGTTAGGATGGATCCCCTTTAATTTGTTGTTAGCACAGGGTTGCCAGATTTATTTATTTATTTATTCATTCATTCATTCATTCATTCATTCATGAGAGACACAAAGAAAGAGCCAGAGACACAGGCAGAAGGAGAAGCAGCTCCCTGTGAGAAGCCTGCTGGGGGACTCCATCCCAGGACCCTAGGATCAGGACCTGAGCCAAAGGCAGAGGCTCAACCACTGAGCCATCCAGGGGCCCCAGGTTTTGTTCAAAAACAGTTGATTTGTATGCATTGACTAAATATGTTTGGGACAATTTGCTTATCTTCTGTCAAACTTTTAATATTTTTATTTTAATGAGATTTTTAAAGTTTGTTTTATGTGGTTGGTTTTTTTTAATACTGTGTTTCTCTTTTAGATTCATCCCACTGGAAAAATGTTTATTCTTTCTGATGGAGAAGGAAAAAATGGAACCATTGAGTTGATGGAGCCCGTATGTTTAAGTATTAATTCTATGTATCTTGTAGTTTATTCTGTATCTTGTTGATATTTCTGATTCTTGGAGTAGATGGATAAAGGACCAGCTTATAAAACTTCTCTGCTCTAAAATTAAACTTAGCTCCTCTTCTTACATTTTATATCCCTTTACATTTCTAACCAGTAATTCTTTGGGCTCCATGATTTTTTAATACATCCCTTAACTGGGTGATAATTCCTATTCCTATGAAAGACCACAAAATCACATTAAAAGAATCTTTTGTGGGATCCCTGGGTGGCTCACTGGTTTGGCGCCTGCCTTCGGCCCAGGGCATGATCCTGGAGACCTGGGATCGAGTCCCACATTGGGCTCCCTGCATGGAGCCTGCTTCTCCCTCTGCCTGTGTCTCTGCCTCTCTCTCTCTGTGTGTCTCTCATGAATAAATAAATAAAATCTTTAAAAAAATCTTTTGTTTAAATCCTTTTATCCTTCCTCAAGAATTTTACATTTTTAAAATTGTATTTTTTATTTTTGTTTACATGTACCTTCAGTTATCACTTGTTCTAAGATTTTACATTTATTGTACTCAAAAATTTTTTCTTTTTTTTTTATGAAGACAAATCCATGTGCTACTTGATTAACATATACAGAATACAGAGATAGAAAATAGAAGTTTCCTTTCAATGGGTTCTTTTAAACAAACTATTCCTTGTAGAAATGGTGGACATTCTCACTATCTTTAAGTGATTTTGTCTTCAACTAAACACTTAACTGGATCTTTGGACCTGAAGCTACTGCTAAAGGTAATAGGACTGGACATGCTGACATTAAGTATTCAAACATTTTTAACAACTTACGGTTCAGTTTTTGCATTGATAAATTTTAAGATGTTTTTGTCACATGAAATGAAAAATTAGTAAATTGTAACAATTTTCCCAGTTATCAACCAAAAATGTGACAACACCAAGTTGACAATTTGTTCTTTGTGTGTTAGCTTGATGAAGAAATCTCTGGAATCGTGGAAGTAGTTGGAAGAGTAACGGCCAAGGCAACCATTATGTGTGCATCATATGTCCAGTTTAAAGAAGATAACCATCCTTTCGGTAAATAAAGCATTCTAGTATTTAGTAGTTTCATGTAATTAAGAGGAAAACTATTTTATTTTTAGCTTGAGATGTCTTGGTCTTGAGTCTCGGTCCTATCATCCATCTTTCAAGTTCTTTTTTTTGTTTTGTTTTAATTTATTTATTCATGAGACAGAGAGAGAGAGAGAGAGAGAGGTAAAGACAGGCACAGGGAGAAGCAGGCTCCATGCAGGGAGCCCAATGTGGGACTTGATCCCAGGTCTCCAGGACCACACCCTGGGCTGAAGGCAGCGCTAAACCGCTGAGCCACCCGGGCTGTCCCCATCTTTCAATTTCTATGGAATCTTCTGAACCCAGAGGAAAATGGGAGAACATTTTTGCCCACTTTTAAGTAATGCTTGTATATGTAGGAAACTCAGTAAAGATTATTTTGTGGGAAGGGAGACTCAAAACATATTGCAAACAAAAATTTAATGGTTTTTTGTTTGTTTTAACATATGTATCAAAAGCATCAAATAATGCAAAACACCTAAAACCAGGCAAGAGCTGCCTGGAGAATGCATATCAAAATGAATAGTTGCCTATACCCCATGTCTTTTATTTTTTAGAGCCACAGATAAATATTTGATCCTTGTCTATTTTAGAAGATAGATTGTGATAATAAGTTGATCTCTAAAAGGTAAAGAAAAGAAAAATAGGTAGAAATCTTTTAGAAAATAAATGTTACATCTTTGCTAAATGTTTGCTAAAATGTTTTTTTCAGATCTTGGCCTTTACAATGAAGCTGTGAAAATTACCCATGAGTTTCCTCAGTTTTTTCCTTTGGGGGTTGTGCAATATGATTGATCTTGATGAGCACATTGAAGACTGTCATAGTAAACCCCTGATATTTGAGGGAGATTTCTGTGATTTTTAATATTTAACTTGTTCTCTTTTTTATTTCATTTACCTAACCTTATGAGGTACTGCAATATCCCACTTTTGATGAAACCTGTCTGTATATTGAAACTTAAGTCCTCCTAAAGAATCCCATCTCCAGTAATATGGTCAGATCAGATGCAAGAACAAAGCAGTCACCTTGAATTTAGTTTTCTGTTTTACTAATAAAAGCTGAAATGGTACATACTGTTGATAATTTCATTCTTATTCTTTTAGTCATGTAGTTATGTATTCAAACACAGACTTGGAATTTCATAGCTGTAAGGTCAGAACTTAGACCTACCAAATGAAACCCCGGGCTGACTGTAAAGAATTTCCTTGCTACTTCATAAACTACATTATGTGAATTACTTCCTTGACACTCTAAAAAAAAAAAAAAATGAATTACAAGAGGAAACAGAATTCTACATCTTTTCTAATTTGTGAGTATCAATATTAGAATCCTCCAGAGAATCAGAACCAAAAGAACCATAAATACCTTAAGTGTGTGTGTGTGTATGAGAAGATTTGTTATAGGAATTGGCTTACATGGTTGTGGAAGCCAAGGAGTCCCCAGCATCACTCATCTGTAAGCTGGAGAACCAGGAAATCTGGTGGGGTAATACAGTTAGAGTTCCAAGGTCTAAGAATCAGGGGAGCTGATATAACTTGGCAGACCCAGACCTGAAGACTGGGAGGCCACTGGTGTAAATCCTAGAGTCTGAAGGCCCAAGAACCAGGAGCTCCAATATCTGAGGACTGAAGGAGTGGACATCCCAGATCTGGAAGAGAGCAAATTCGTTCTTCCCCCACCTTTTTGTTCTATTTGGGCTTTCAACATACTGGATGATACCCACCTATTTGGTAAAGGCCTACTGATTTCAGACACTAATCTCTTCAGGAAATACCCTCACAGACACAACTCGGAAATAATGTTTTACTGGCTATTTGGACTTCCCTTAGCTCAGTTAAGTTGATATATTAACCATCACAGTACCTCTTTCTCAGCATTTTAAAACTGAATTTACTAATGCCAAATAAGGGATATCTGATCATTAAAACAGTTGATGAAATCATTTGATTTTTCTTTTCTTCCTTTCAACTGTCAGTATGAAATTCCTGTTTTTTTATACTTCATACCACAAAGTAACATTAGGAGTGAGCAGGTAGGGATGTGGCAAGTGTAGGATAGAGAGTAAAGCAGAATAACGTGACTCATTTGGCCAGTCGAGTTTTATGACTTGACTCATTCTCTTCACTGAGAAAATAATTTTTTTTAAGATTTTATTTATTTGTTTGATAGACCAAAAATAGGAGGAGTGGCAGGCAGAAGGAGAGAGAAAAGCAGACTCCCTGCTGAGCAGGGAGCCTGACATGGGGCTGGATCCCAGGACCTTGGGATCATGACCTGAGCCGAAGGTGGACACTTAACCCAATACGTCACCCAGGTGCCCTGGATAAACAAATTCTAAATCCATTTAGATTGTAAGTTATACCAAAAATACTTTACAGACACCTGGCTGGTTCATTTGGTAGAGCATGTGACTCTTAATCTTGGAGTTGTAAATTCAAGTCCCACGTTGGGTATACAAAATTTGAAATTGATAATATCTTCAATTTCAACTTTTATCCCAAAATATTCTACAAATTACTTAAGGAACCTTGCCATTAGCCACTTATAGTAAAACATAGGAAGTGAAAACCATTACAGTTGAAATTTAGGTTTAAGAAGAACATCAACCAGTCTCAAAAACAGTGTTGTCTTGAATGCCAGAGAAAGTTGTGTCCTAAGTTGTGTTAACCTCTGACAATTCTGTTAAAATGTCCTACTTTCAGACGCCTGGATGGCTCATTGGTTGAGTATCTGCCTTGGGCTCAGGGTGTGACCCCGAGGTCCGGGATCGAGTCCCACATTGGGCTCCTTGCAGGGAGCCTGCTTCTCCCTCTTCCTGTGTCTCTTGCCTCTCTCTGTGTGTCCCTCATGAATAAATAAATCTTTAAAATAAATAAGGTGTCCTACTTAAAACCTTCCCTTGAACTACTATGCTTAGTAAATTGGACTAAATGAATAGGATATCTTGCTTTCCATTAAGTGAATCCTTTCTATTTATGGTGCCATATCTCCAGTCCTGACCTCACTTCTGAGCTGCTCAACATCTGCACCTAGATATTCCACCAGCACTTTAGCTTCAATGAGTGTAGTTTGAATGTGTGCAGCCTTCTGTGTGTTCTTTGTAAATAATTTTGTCAAGATACAATTCACATATGATTCACCTATTTCAACTATACAATTCAGTGGCTTTTAGGTATATTCACAGAGTTGTACACCAACACTATAATCAATTTTAGAACATATCACCCCAAAAAGAAACCCTGTACCTTTTTCCTATCATGCCCAATCCCTCCACCACCACAACCACCCACTAGCCCAAAGAAACCACTGATCTACTTTCTGTCTATAGATTTGCCTATTCTGGACATTTCAAAGAAATGGAATTCCATGTGATATTTTGTGACTCTTCTTTCACTTAGCATGTTTTCAAGGTTCATTATTATATCTATTATATGCTTCATCCCTATTTATGGCCAACTATTTCATTGTATGAATATACCACTTTTTATCCATTCATCATTTGAAAATTCAAGTGGTTTCCACCATTTGGATATAATGAATAATGCTATTATGAGCATGTATGTATAAGTTTATGTGTGTACATGTTTTTTCTCTTAGATATATACCTATTTAGTGGAACTGCTGCACTAAATGGTAAATATGCTTAAATTTTTGAGGAACTGCCAAACCTTTCCTAAGTGGCAGTACCATTTTACATTCCTAGCAGCAATGTTTAAGGATTCTAAATTCTCCATATCCCCACCAACACTTAATATAATCTGACTTTTTGATTATGTCATTCCACTGAATATGAAGTGGTATCTCATTATGGTTTTGGTCTGTTTCCTTTAAAGCTACCGTAAGCCACCCCATTGCCCATAAAAGCTTGGGTATCTCCAGTCCTCTCCACTGCCACTGCCACTGCAAGTTCAGACAGTTGTTATCTCTCACTTGAACTGTTATCAGCACTAACTGTAACTGGCCTTCCAGTTTCCAGCCTCTCTGGGTTTCCCAGCTAATACAGTTGCATTTAACATCAGTTCTAACCATCGTACTATAAAGTTCACAAACCAAAGAAGTTTGGAAAGGGGATAACTTCCTGAGAAGCTTACAGTGGGGAAACCTAATCAATGCTACTTTAATGAAGTGATCAAGGTTAACATCAGCATTTAACATTTAATTATATTAATATATTTATATACGGGGGACTACTGTATGTATATATACTACTGTATGAATATGTGTATGTATATATGTATAAATAAAAACACTAATCAACTTTAGAACATATGTACTTATATAAACAATATGTTATATCTTTACAATATATAAACAATTTATCTGAAACTGTAAAAGGTTATGAGCAAGTTAAGTTTGATAAGAGGTATAAAGAAAGGAATATAACATAAAGTAACTAACTCTGCTTGCCTGTTAGGGAAGCTTAGAGAATGTTTTCCTTTCCAGACATTCTAGGCAAAGCAAAGAGTAAGTTCAATGGCACCCAGATCTTAAAGGGCCTAGTGTGTTCCAGGAACAGAAGATCGGTGCTGGATGAATGTAATTTCAAGGGGACAGTAGGATTTGGTCTGAGGTGAGATATGGTCAGATTGTGAAGTGCAACCACTAATTGGAAATGTGGACCTTGGGGATCCCTGGGTGGCTCAGCGGTTTAGCACCTGCCTTAGGCCCAGGGCGTGATCCTGACACCCCGGGATTGAGTCCCACATCAGGCTCCCTGCATGGAACCTACTTCTCCCTCTGCCTATGTCTCTGCCTCTCTCTCTCTCTGTGTCTCTAATAAATAAAATCTTAAAAAAAAAAAAAAAAAAGGAAGTGTAGACCTCATGTAGTCAGTGGGGAACCTATAGAGGTTGTTCATTTAAAAAAATTAAATATATATATGTACACACACACACACACACACACAGTAGTACCCCACTCTTATCCATGGGGACTGTTCCATGACCTCCCGTGGAGATGCCTCAGATAGTACCAAACCCTAACTATACTGTTTTTTCCTATACATACATACATACCTATAATAAAGTTTGATTTATAAGGTAGGCTCAGTAAGAGTTTAACAATAACTAATAATAAATTAGAACAATTACAACAGTATACAGTAATAAAAGCTATGTGAATGTGGTCTCTCCCAAAATATCTAACTGTACTGTACTCACCCTTGTGATGATGTGAGATGTAAAATGCTTATGTGGTAAGATAAAACGAGGTGAATAAAGGCATTGTGAGCTCAATTTCCTGAGCTACTACTGACCTGAGAATATATATTAAAAGTAGACTCATTTGTTTCTGGACTGCAACTGACTGGACCTATAGAAAGTGAAGCGAGTAAGGGGGATCTACTGCATATATATTTAAAGACTTCAAAAATCAGAAAGTAAAGTTCCTAGCGTCTCTCCAAAGACACTGCTATGGATGGGTAGATAACTTTCCAGAACTTTGACTACATAAATATCTGTAGGACCTCAATATACTGTTCTGCAACATGCATTTCTCCATTTATGTGTCTTGGCAAATGACATATAGAACTATCTCATCCCTTATAATGGTTGCAAAATATCCATGGTGCCAAGTGTTTAACCAGTCCTCTAATTAGTTTTCCCAAAAATGTAGAGATATTTGTAGATGAAAAACCTGTAGCTAAAACATCTGTCTTACTGGTATCTCTCAATGCCTAACATAGTATATGAATAAATTAGTCCATCCAGCCTGGTTTGAGAAGTAAGAGGCCCAGGCTGAGGAGAGCTAATGAAGACCTAAGTCATAATAGATGAGATGACAAAGACAGGAAGCAAGAAATTCAGAATATGTTATAATGGATTCCATAGGACTCGGTGACAATGCTAGGAACTGAACAAAATAAGAGGCAAGGATGAGGTCAGGTGGCAAGGAGGCAAAAAGTTCACTTCGATACAAATTTTAAGTAGTTGATAGGCCCTTTTAGTGAAGATGTCCAGAAGGTACTTGGAAATGTAAGAACAGGCAGAGATTTAAGAGACAACCTGCCTAAGGGTGCCTGAGTGGCTCAGTTTGTTAAATGGTTAATCATCTGCATTTAGCTTAGGTCATGATCTCAAGGTCCTGGAATTAAGCCCGCCCTTGTTCTTTCTCTCTATAATAAATAAATAAAATCTTTAAAAACAGAGACAGTATGCCTAAAATATTTATTAAAAAATTTTTATTTGAGAGAGTGAGTGCATGAGCAGAGGGAGGAGCCGGGGGGAGAAGGAGAAGCAGACTCCCCACTGAACAGGAAGCTTGATGTAGGGCTCAATCCCAGGACCCTGGGATCATGACCTGAGCTGAAGGCAGAGTAGTTTTAAGAGATCTTCCTATCTGTGATTTCAAAATCTACAATGATTCGAAATCCAACAGCTTTTCCCTAAATTTCGGACAAAACTCATTTGACAACAAAACTGGTGAGAATTGTAGTGAGCCTCTTTGTAGTTTTTATCCCATTTGCTGTAAATACTCATAAGCTCCACTGCACAAATATTAACATGTTTGATTAAAGGGTGCTGCCCTCTGGGGAAGGTGGTTTTTTTTTTTTTAAGATTTTATTTATTTATTCATGAGAGAGAGAGAGGCAGAGACACAGGCAGAGAGAGAAGCAGGCTCCTCACCAGGACTCTGGGATCATGCCCTGAGCCGGGTACCCAGGCGTCCCTGGGGAAGGTGTTAAAAACATAGGGCAGATGCAACCTGGGACTTCTAAAATCCAGAAATTCTGAATTCTGAAGCACACCTGGCCCCAAGAGTTCCAAGTAAGGGATTGCTCCTAAATCAAAGGACGGCATACAAAGTGAGAAAACCACATAACTACTGACACAAGGGAACTATGCATTTATGGAACAGCAGTGGGAGAATGACTGAGTCAGGAGAAGGACCCCAGCCGTGCCTGACGCTTAGTAAGCACTCAATAAATATTTACTCACAGAGTATCATGAAAGGCAAGGAAGAAGAATTTCAAAGAGAAGTCAAGAATGTCCAAAGCTCAATGAACAAGTACAGATAAGGATTAAGGGTAAAACATTGAGGGGGCTCCTGGGTTGCTCTGTCAGTTGATCACCCCACTCTTGGTTTCTGCTTGGGTCTGATCTTGAGCCACCCCCTGCCCACCCTCAGCACTCAGCATGGAGGGTGGCTTGATGGGAGCACCCCTCCCCCAGCTCCAATGTGAGCTCTCAAATAAATAAATCTTTAAAATGTAAAGTATAAAACACTGCCATTACTAACATATATCACCCTTATTTCTAAGTAGGCTACAAAAATAAAAAGGGAAACATCAAAAAAGGACATAACTACAAAAGCACTCAATAGGAAATACATGTAGGCATTATATTTAGCTCCAGGAGCCCAGGGAATCTAGGAAAAGGAAGGAACAATAAGCCATACAATTCTCATAGCCTTAAACTCATTAATAATCAAACTTTTCCCTAATATCAAATTCTAAAAGGATTATCACATAGAATAGAACGTGAAGGATGATGAACTACAACATGGTAGTCTTCAGTAGTAATTTTTCAGATATTCTCCAAATGATCTTTTTTTCCTCATCTGACAAAGGCAAAATTAAAACAACTCTGAAAGCATCTCTCTTCATAGGGTGAATTAAACGGTCTGAGTGATAAACTAGTATTATTAAATTCATAGAATTCTGAAGTTGTCTTTTAAGGTATTCATTTGCTGTAAATATTCATAAGTTCCACTGCATGTATTAATATGTATTAATACTCAATATGTATTAATACTCAATAAACATTTTGGGTTGAATCCTGGGTGAGAGATACATATAAAAAATGTCCCTGCCCCCTGAAATGTCAATCTGTAGCAGTTTAGCATAATCTCTAAAGGTGTCTGGCTCAGAGCTGTTTAATATTTAACCAGTCTAAGGTTTCAAAGAAATTCACCATGATTACAAACAGCCAAATCCTGTAGGTTCTATTTGGTGAAACTATAATTTGCTTTCCTCCCTTATATAATTCACATGGAATTTGAATCTCATCTGTTGCTGACAGAAAATTAATAATCTGATACCACCGGTTATCTTTCTTAAAAAGATGATGCTGAATCCAGAGTAATCATAAAGCATATGCTTTAAGTTACTTTTTAATTGTGATGTTGGTTTGAGGTAAGCCACTTATGTTCTTTATGACCCCACTTGACTTAGAGCATAGGTTTTGAGATGGCTAATTAAGACCAGAGGTATAAACTATGAACAATTTATAGTGTAATACATTCATCCTGACCGCCAGGGTTAAATTCGTCATTAGCATGCTATTGTTTTTTTCTTTAAATAATACAAAAATGCCAGAAGCAGAACACTATGTTCTATATAGCATTTCCTCATTTTTTTTTTCCAAGATCTGGACTGAAATATAGTGGCTTTCATGTATGAAAAAAAAATTTTTTCACCATGATTATTTCTGTAGGTGGGGAGTTAAAGAACAACAATCTCTGTGGATTTCATATAATGCGTTAAGATGCAAAGTTGAGAAAATTTTGAGAATGTTCTTCGTGGGTGCCACAAGTTGAAAGAAAAGAAAATATATGAGCAGTAAGTTTAATAGTTTTAGCAAGACCACACATGACATTGTGACTTAATTAGCCTCTGTTTTAAAGAGACTATTCATTTTTCACAGGAGTTTAAAATACTACCCAGGAAAATAAGCCAATTATTTTGCTTAAGATTCTCTCACCATAAAATGTTATGATAAAGTTTATTGAATAATAATAGGTTTAAATGAGTGGTTTCATTGAAAGATCTTGATATCACTCTAAATCTTGAAAGATAATCAACAAGGAGAATTTCTTCTATTGAGTAATTATATGATTTAAATGCTAGGTCATTTAATTTTTTAGCTTAGGTATTTATTTAGGGACTAAATATTATTTAGACTTACTATTTACTTTCATTAATTCAACTTCACTTAATACATAATGAGCATTTAAAGCCAAATTGTAACAAATAAATTTAGCATAACCATAAGAAAATTAAAATCACATTTCATTTAAACATCTTAATATTTTTCTGTAGCTTTTGAGAAGCTCTAAGTATTAGGCAAACATTGGGCTTGATGAGAGCATACATCTCTTTCAGGTCCCATTGAGTCAGTTATTTCTTTCATATGGCTCAGAAATGTTATGCCTTAGTCATATATTTGACCTTTTATGAGAGGCGGACAGTGGACCAGGGGCTGCCTCATTTTGGAATCTCTTCAGAAATGACTAAATGTTTTCCAGATGAACATAATATGGACCAAAGGAGGAGCTAGCCATTAGGAACCATTGCTTCTAAACCAGGGGAATTTGTAGACTTTTCTTTTGGAACCTGGTGACCTAAAGGAATTGACCCACTGAACAATTTCCTTCACTCTCAGCAGTATGATTAAGCCATGAAAACAACTCAGGATGAGATATGGTATTTATTTCTATCCCACTTGTTTCTAAAAAAAGAATTTAAGGCAGCTGCAAAGGCTTCTATCCTCTGTTTTCTCATCATAAATTCATACAATATGACTTTTCCAAATGTGAACTTGAGTTACTAGTGGAGGTAGAATGGGGCAGTCAGATAACTGATTACTGTCATTTGTCACAGGAACATTAATCTGCTAAAACTGGCACTAATATCCTGCTTTCACCCTTCTTAAGGAAAACTTAAAATTAACATTCCAAGATGAATAGAATATGTTCTATGTTGCTTTTCTTCCTTTAGCTTTTATCTTATAACTTAAAACTATTTGAGGTACAAATTTAGTAACATTTTAAGCAACACAGAGAATATACATTATCAGTACATATGAACTCAAAAACTATACCTAAAATAGCTTAAACAAAAATAATGCTCCCTGTTTAATCTGATTCACAGTTGATTCTTTCAGAACTTATTTAAAGGAAGACCAGGCCAAAAGGATAAAGAAAAGAAAAAAAAAAGCCAAAGAAACATTTGTAAATTTCATCTACAACTGGTAAAAGACATCAGTTACATATATATCAACTATTTCTTGATCAAAAGCCTGGAAAGGATTATACAACACCTATGCATATATGCATATATGCACCATATGCCTTTAGGTATGACTCCCTAAACTGCCTGGAATACATGACATTTGGCTTCTATAATTTTAAAAATAGGATCTGGACATGTCATCTGATAAATTATCTCACTGGAAATGAGGTTAGGAAACTACAGGGATTCGGGGACGTAATAAAGACAGCCATTTGCAACATCAGAACACTGAGGGATTTATCTAAAGTACATTTCAGAAATGAACGATTTGGATTGATGCATCTGAACTTTAAAAATTTTTATGAGTTAAAATCATGAAGTCAATGACATTTAGAAACAGTCATACTGCCTTCCCTGTTTTCAACAGATTCTAAATCTAGCTACGTGTGTCCTGTGATCACTGTATCAGGTTACAAGTAGCAATAATTGTTGCAAAGCAAATTACATGGTGGCACGGAAAACATTCCCCCTTCCAGCAAAGGGAAGAGTGAATTACCTCACTCAAATAGTCTTCAGGTTATATAATGAAGATTACAGATTTTAAAATGAAAAAGGAATGTATGCTAAGATAGAAAAATGATTTCATGAAAAATAGAAAGACAGATTGCTTTGTTTAGTTGAAAACTTCAAAAGTGCTGATGAGAAACTTTAGATACACATATTTTAGTGTTTATGAGTTATGGAAACTTGTTACTAAGAAACAAACTTACTCATTTCCATAATATAAGAATGTAGGCATGCAAATAAGAGTTTTACTCATACAGGACTTGGATATATTACAACATATTACAATAGACATTGCACAATGATATTGTGTAACAGTATACAACTAGTTACAATTATATATTATGAATGTAATTGTAATAATGTTACATTATAGACAACATGTTACAACCTGGAAATGGGTAAGTTCTACTAGATTCAGTACAGATGAAAGTATTACTGTTAGTTTTCACCCATGCATTTTGTTAAGAAGGGGCCAAGGTACCAAATTTAAACTACTGCAGGGTACACTTTCAAATAAGTAACCTCTAGGCGGTTGCCACACTTGGGTAATTACTGCAATAGAGATTCCAAGAAATAAGCCCAGGAACCATTTTATCCCATCTTTGCAGTTTATTCCTTTAACTGTTTCTCAAACTTTTTAAGTCTTCCTTTGATAAATATTAAAATTTCCTGGGCTGAAGCTTCTCAGTCAGGATTCTGAAATACCCTCCCTGCCAGAAACCTACAACCCCACCAAGAATCACTAAGAATGAGAAGGTCCCGAATATGCTGTCAGACTTTATTAGCAACTCGTCTGTCTCCCTGATATATTTCTAACTCCAAAAGGGTAGGAATAGGGTAGGAGAAACTCAAAGACAGTGGGTGAGGGTAAAATAAACCATCTGAACCATGTAAATAAACTCCCTATTCAAAAATTAAATAAAAGAGTGTTCACAATAGAGATTTGTTCCTGAGTAGTTAGCTCTCAGGTAAACAGGAGGAAAAATTTCCAATAGGACTCATTCCAAATAAATCAGCCAAGTACGGTCACTTTGGCCTGTCAGCATGTAAAGGTATCCTCAAAAGAGGAAACGAGACATTCTGCTAACCCTAAACACATAATGTCACCTACAGTGGAAACCACTGTATTTATTTAGAAGATAAATACTAAGAACTCACACTAGGTGGTAACAAGATGATGGAGTACATTATGACAAAAATCATCTCTGAACCAAGATGATCAGAGACTTTTGGCAGTACTGTTAGTCCTCCTCATCCGAACTGCAACCAAACACTTAAAACTGGAAAAACACTCTGGATATATTGCTTATTTTGAACTAAGTCAATTACACAAAATACATTACATGCTCCACATTTCTTTACACAAATGGCAACAGATACCATTTTTATAGATTTCTTATGAGCTGTCTGCCCTTTATTTTAAGGTATAAGCCCCTCACTCCCTCTATCAGAAAATCAAAGCTGGGAGGTATTTCCTCATTTGGCTAACGTTGCATAGCTACTGAATGATAGTCAAAATCATCACCTCTATTTGACTTCAAAATAGGATCTCTACTGTCACATACTGTATCCCTTGACAAATGTTGAAACGATTTAATGTTTTAATATGATCAATGCTGGAACCATCCCAATTGAAGGAAGACAAAAGGAAAGAGAAGGTAATTATTTTTCTCTTTTGGGTGAGGGGGCATAAGGGGCTGATCAGTGTGGAAGAAAAATATTAAAACCCTGAAAACAGAGAAATGCATCAAAGGTAATTTTGAAATTTTAGAAGAAAAGATGAATAAAGAGAGAAAAAATCCAATTAACAACTTTCCATCATTTTTTTTCTCAAACGTAAACATAAAAGTTTGAGCGTGGAAATGAATAGGCAGCGCACTGTAAATAAATTGTGAATAGTTAAATTCTATGCTTAACCTCACTCAGAACTGAATGAATATATAATGAATATATATATATATATATAGGACTTAAAATATTTTTATGATTTCCACCTCCCAAATGGCCATAATTAGAAATTTTACAATGCCTGCAGTTGAAGATGTTAGGGAAAATAGGCATTTCCTGTATCAATGATTTATAGTTTATAGATTTATTTATAGTTTATAGAAGAGCTATTTGGTGATGGCTATCAAAATGTAAAATACATACAGCTTTTGCTCCACAATTCCCCTTCTAATACTTTATCTGACAGATGATATGCTTACTCAGAAATACCCAAAGATATACTGGCAAGGATGTTCACTGTGACATGGCAAAAACAACAAATGGAAACACCCTACATTTCCAAAAGGAGTGTGTGTGTGTGTGTATGTATGTGTGTGTGTGTGTGTGTGTGTATGTATGTGTATATATATATATATATATATATATATATATATATATATATATATATATATTTGATTACATACCATTAAGGAAAAAAAGGGGAAAAATAGGTACAAATGAGCTAACAAAAGTCTGCAAGATATATTTTTAGATTAAAAACAGCAATTTGAGGGAATTTATATAGTACCATGTGAAAACAGACAGGCAAAGACTGACACACAGAGAGATGCAGTCTATGTATAGCACATCTCTGTGTGTATAAGTACTTTAAAGCAGTTTCCCCTGGGAAATAAAAGTTGGGAGTTTTGGAAGGTAGTACATAGATAATGGGGATAATGGAGCAAAAACTAAGATATATATTTCTACATTTAGTTGTAACTTTTTTTTTTTACCATAAGCCTGCATTTTTTAAAAAAATGATTTTATTTATTTATTCATGAGACACACAGAGAGAGAAGCAGAGACACAGGCAGAGGGAGAAGCAGGCTCCATGCTGGGAGCCTGATTTGGGACTCGATCCTGGGACTCTGGGATCAGGCCCTGGGCTGAAGGCAGGCGCTAAACCGCTGAGCCACCCAGGGATCCCAAGCCTGCATCATTTTTACAACAAAAATTAGCTTTAAAAAAATCACTGTGAGTTCATATAATATACATCATACTAACAAGGAAGAATTTATCTGGTCCATTTCATCTATTGAAACAAGATAAATGTTGACCAGTTGGTAGCTGATACCCTGAATACTGAGCTGAAAAGTGTTTGGAGGAAAAGCAAATGATTAATAAGCAATTTGTGTCAATGGTCTTAAAGAAGGGTGGGGTCCTTCCCTCATACCAGATCAGGCACAATTTGGCCTAACCTGTTCACCTTTTTGTAACTTATGAGTTACTTGTCAATGAGGAATTCTAACATATAAATCAAGCCTGTTAAGGGTCCCCGTGTGGAACTCCTGTTTCCATGTATATTTTTCATATCACTGCAGTGCTTACTCTTACTTTAACCATATTCTGACACTTTCTAAAACACAGGTCTCAACCTATCTATGTGCTGCCTATAAGAGACTTACTTCAGATTTGAAGAATATGCAGATTGAAAATGAAGGGATGGGAAAACATTTACCATGCAGATGGAAATGAAAAGAAAGCTGCAGTTGCAACTCATATTGGACAAAATAGACTTTAAAACAAAGACTGTCAGGATGCCTGGGTGGCTCAGTGGTTGAGCATCTGCCTTTGGCCCAGGGCATGATTCTAGGGTCTGGGATCAAGTCCCACATTGGGCTCCTTGCAGGGAGCCTGCTTCTCCCTCTGCCAATGTCTCTGCCTCTCTCTCTCTCTTTCTGTATCTCTCATGAATAAATAAATAAAATCTTTAAAAAACAAAAACAAAAAAACCCAAAAACTGTAACAAGAGACAAAGAAGGACACTCCATAAAGGTAAGGAGAACAATCCACAAAAGGATGGATATTAACAATTGTAAATATTTATGCATGCTACATGGGAATACCCAAACACATAAAGCAACTATTAACAGACATAAAGGGAGAAATTAATAGTAATATAATAATAGTAGTGGACTTTAACACCCCAGTTACATCAATAGATAAATCCTCCAGACAGAAAATCAACAAGGAAACAAGGGCTTTGAATCACACATTGGACCAGATGGACCTAACAGACAAATTCAGAACATCGATGAAAGACACAGACAATGACACAAATGGAAAAATATTCCATATTTATGAGTTGGAAGGACCAATATTGTTAAAATGTCCATACTACCCAAAGTAATCCACAGATTTAATGTAATCTCTATCAAAATACCAACAAATTTCACAGAACTAGAACAAAAATAATCCTAAAATGTGCATGGAACCACAAAAGACCCCAAATAGCCAAAGCACTCTTGAAAAAGAACAAAGCTGGATGTATCACAATCCCAGATTTCAAGATTTAATTCAAGGTTATAGGTACTGGCACAAAACAGATACAGAGATCAATGAAACAGAACAGAGTATCCACGAGTGCCTGGGTGGCTCAGTAGGTTAAGCATCTGCCAGTGGCTCAGGACATATTTCCAAGATCCTGGAATGAGCTCCACATCGGGCTCCCAGCTCAGTGGGGAGCTTGCTTCCCCCTTTCCCTCTGCCGCTCCCCCTGCTTGTGCACTCTGTCAAATCAATAAATAAAATCTTAAAAATAATTTAAAAAAGAATAGAGTATCCAGAAATAAACCCATGCTTTTATGGTCAATTAATCTATAACAAAGGAGGCAAGTATATACAATAGGAAAGATACTTTCTTTAACAAATAGTGTTTGGGAAAACTGGACAGCTACATGCCAAAAAGTAAAACTAGACCACTTTCTTACACCATACACAAAAATAAACTCAAAGTGGAATAAAGACCTAAATAGGAGACCTGAAACCATAAAATTCTTAGAAGAAATATAAGCAGTAATGTCTTTGACATCAGCCATAGGAACATTTATCTAGATAGGTCTCCTCTGGCAAGGGAAACAAAAGCAAAATTCAACTACTGAACTACACCAAAATAAAAAGGGTTTGCACCACAAAGAAAACCATCAACAAAACAAAAATGCAACCTACTGAATAGGAGATGTTTGCAAATGATGTCTCTGATAAGGAGTTAATATCCAAAATATAGAATTTATACAACCCAACACCAAAAAAAAAAAAAGAAACAAATAATCCAATTAAAAATGGGCAGATGACTTAAGTAGACATTTTCCCAAAGATATACAGATAGCCAACAGACACATGGAGAGATGCTCATTCAACATCACTAATCATCAGGCAAATGCAAATTAAAACAACATTATCACTTCACACCTGTCAGAATGGCTAAAATAAAAGACACAAGAAATAATAAGTGGTAGCAAGGATGTGGAGAAAAAGGAAGGAACCCTTGTACACTGTGGGAATGCAAATTGGTACAGCCATTGTGGAAAACAGCTTCCTCAAAAAATTAAAACAGAATTACAGTATGATCCAGTAATTCTACTATTGGGTATTTACCCAAAGAAAAAGAAAACACTAATTTGAAAAGATATATGTACCCCTATGTTTATTGCAGCATTATTTATAATAGCCAAGATATGGAAACAACCCAAGTGTTTATTGATAGATGAATGAAGAGGTAGCATGTGTGTGTGTATATATATATACATAAATATATATATATATATAAATGGAATATTAGTTATAAAATATGAAATCTTGCCATTTGCAGTAATGTGTATGAACCTAAAGGGTATTATGCTACGTGAAATAAGTCAGGCAGAAAAAGACAGATAGGATACAATTTCACTCATATGTGGAATTTAAGGAAAAAAAGAAAAAAAAAAAAGAGACAGACAAGCAAACAACTCTTAAATACAGAGAACAAACTTGTGGTTGCCAGAGAGGAAGTGGCCAGGGGGATGGAGGAAATAAAGGGGATAAGGAATATACTTCTCTTAAAAAAAAAAAAAAAAAAAAAAAAGGAATATACTTCTCTTGATGAGCACTGAGAAACGTATAAAATTGTTCAATCACTATATTGCACACCTGAAACTAATATAACACTCTATGTTAACCATACTTGAATAACAAAACAAAACACAAAATACAGGACTCAGTTATCTGTATTAAATATTTTTGGGTAAAAATGTCCTCTAGTTAGTGGTTCTCAAAGCAGCCTTTTAAAAATATACACAAACCAGAAAAATGAAAACTCACAATACCATCTCCAACAGACTACTAGAATCTGGAAAGAACCTTAATCAAGTGTAGGGCAGAAGGAGCTGGACTGGGAAAAAGCTGTGATGGCTGTTTCTTTGTATAACCAGTCCTAGCTCTGAAGAAAATACACAAGTACTTTGGGTGAACTATATAATGTAGTTCAGATAGTTGTCTTAATTTACAGAGAGATTAAACAGTTGGTCTCATGAAATTCAGAAGAAAGCAGAGACAGGAAACAATGGGAAAATGTAAGTGGAATGAACAGAAGAGTGTCATACGCTGCAAGACAAAAGTAGATGGAAGGGATTTTAAGTTTAGTGACATTGAGACCTCTTGACAGGAATCCTGAGAGCAGAATGCTAAAAAAGGTCTAAGTTCAAGCCCTTTTGCCTTGGGTGTATCACTTTTCCCAAAGTGCAGTTTTCCATAGGCCTGTGCAGACCCTCATCGGATGCCATCTGTTTTAGAAGTACAGCCTACATCACCAAGACATCTAAATGATGATGTTCTTTCTCCTCCTTCTCACATTTGCTTGCTGAAAAGTATGTTTAATTTCACTGTAACTGAGTATCATTTGTCAATCTAGATCCTTCAACTTCTCCCCTTTCTGATTAATTCTGGCCTTTCAAAAATGTCTAACTCTACTCTTTTACTTTTTTCTCTAAAGTCAGTAATTTGGCAACTTTATTGCTCACCACTGCATGCAAATTGCACAATTTCATTAAGTTTACATTTCATACAATGTGACAGTGATTAATAAAGAGAATCAGAAGTTTAGAAGTATTAGTGGGCTCCACTCAAAACAAGAACTGAATTTTGATGCCTACCATGTTTCCTTCCTCAATCTAAGTTTCTATGATGCTGACTGATAAGCTAAATAAAATAACCTTACCAGGTGTGACAGAGCAACTCAGAAGAGATGATTTTGTGTTATTTTAAATGCCATAATTTAATTCCTTTATTTAAATGGTAATCGATTGTCCAAGCACAACCTTCTAGTGGCAAAATCAATTTCAATAATGATGCTGATAGCTGCAATATGATCAACTGAAGCCTCTGCCACTTGGTACAAAAGAAGTAGAAATGATAGGCAGCTCATTAATCATTTATCCCAGAGATAAATGTGCTCAGTTGCTGATACGGGGCTGTGGGTGAATGCTGCCAAAATGAGAAATGTCAATTGTCAGGCCTCATGCATAATAACAGCGGAGCTATTTTTAAGCTTCTTTGAAGATTAAAGTTATGCTCTTTTTCCCTACAGTTCCGTCACATATGCTTGGCAATTTTGTTCTATGAAAATTCATTTTCACTCTGCTCAGATGTCTCTGCCTCAGAAAATATATACCACTCAAAATCTAGCATGGGAATATTTGAAAAGTTATTTAGAAATCTGTAGAATTCCACATACTGGGAATGAACTCTAAAAGAATAGAGAAGTATACAAAAGGCAAACCAAGAGAGGTATTGAATAACTTTTTGGCCATTTTTTCCCTATAGAATATGTTTTATCAGCAAGGATGATACATGATTTTAATTTCTCAGCTCCCCAGAAGGAATATATTCTATAATTGATATAACAATTTCTGAAGACAGTGTAACATAATTCAATAAACTAGACTTAAATACTAAGGTAGGTGAACAATGTTACCAAAAGAATAGTTATATCAAATGACCTCAAGAATCTGCCCCAACTTACTGTCTCCAATTTATCTAATATTTCCAGTAGAAAATAATGTTCTCTGCCTGGAAAAATATTCTTTTTTTGGAAGCCAGTTGTATATTAGCATTCACTGAGAGTCATATTCACATTCCTGAAAGGAATATCATGTATTTCAGAAATCTACTGATCTTAAGAAATGGTAATTTAAGAGTCACAACTGACCCAACATTACATTTTTAACTTTTTTAAAATTTCTTTTTATTTATTTATGATAGTCACACAGAGAGAGAGAGAGGCAGAGACACAGGCAGAGGGAGAAGCAGGCTCCATGCACCGGGAGCCCCACGTGGGATTCGATCCCGGGTCTCCAGGATCGTGCCCTGGGCCAAAGGCAGGCGCCAAACCGCTGCGCCACCCAGGGATCCCCCAACATTCCATTTTTTAAGAATGAAAGGGAAAGGTAAGATTTAAGATGAAAAAAATGCATTACTTTTGCAAGAGTCACTTCTCCCACGTCTATCAAGTTGCTGAATGTTTTGCTCCATTAATTATATATCTACCTACTTGGGGAACATTTACTTATCATAAAGATATATACCCCTAGTTTAACTAACAAATATTAAATATACCTTCTTAATGCATAATACAACTTTCCAAATTGATAGAGAGACTATCTATCTATATATGTAGTACAAGAACTTTGTACCATTCAAATTTTTACTGAGATAATTGGTTATCAAATTACTTGCTGCTAAAAAGGATAATTTCACATTTGTCAGTGGCAACTTCTTAAATTGTCATCAGCAAAATATGTAGCTGCAATGTGATAGAAATCTGAATAAACATGACTTTTGACATTTGCTATTTCCAACTCCAGACTCTCTTGCATATACATCCATGCACATTCCCACCCCACATGTATATTTGTATATATAAATGGAGCTAATACTCTCTAAATAAAAAGAAGTACGACCAAAAATTTGTATGAATTCTTATGCAAATGTCTGTTTCAAGTTTCTGACACATTAATTTATTCATATGCTCCCAGACTACCTTGTCTTTATGACTTTATATTTTAAGAGCCCAACTAATTAGATTCCTACATCTCAATTTCGTTATAAAATTTAAGGCAACATACTTTTCATAAATTGAATGATGAAAGACTACATCATGTACTGAATTATATTATTGCAGCTACTTCCAACATTACATACATTACATATATTACCAAACCTTAAGGACTTAAAAAAGATGTAAGGTGTACTTTCTTCTTATGTGCAGAACCAGAAGTAACAGGATCCTTGTTTTATTCCTGTCTATAACTTTAACCCTAAAATTAAGTTTTTAACAAGACAGTTGAAAACTTTGGACTATTAATAGATCAGTAAGAAAATTACATCTTGGAAAATGTTATGGACAAACTCTACTTCATTAAATTATTTCTAATTAGACAACAATTTTTGAAGGCCCAAAGTTGGAAAACTAAACTTTTCTTGGCTTGTCCAAAGAGATAAGATGCTAAAATACTTTACAGCAAGGATAAATATTAACCTGAATAGATTTGTGTCTGCTGAAACTATGTTTATGACTGCCTCTTCCATGAGATACACAGAACTTCCAAGGCAACCTATGCTGCCCATCAATCCTTTGAAATCCTAACGTTTCACAGTGTTTGGTACACCAGGGCACACAAATGCTTGCTAGTTAGAAGCATGGACAAACAGGCATGCTCAGAATTATTGCTTAAATACAGGTTGTTACATTACTGGAAATGAGTAAGATGCACTCTAGGCTGATCTGGACAATAATCAACTAAATTCTAAACATGGACGATATGTTTCCTGCCACAGGCCTAGAGCCAAAACAGAGGAGTTAGGAAATCTCGTGAGAAAGATCGAGGAGAGGAAATATTGAAATAATTAATTATGTACCACTAACTTTAGGAAAACCAGAATTATTTTGTGGATGTATTTCCCAATGTGCTAAATGGAGGGCAAAATGTACTTTTTCAAAATATGATGAGAGAGATAATATTAAGAGAAAGATCTGCATCTTCTTGTTATTCCTATATATTACTGCAAAATACGAAATCTACAAAAATGCTTTTCAACTAGATTTTTTTTTTGCAACTAGATTTCAATACTAACTTTTATAATACCTTGTAGCAAGTTTCTTTACCGCACAGAATAACTCCCAATATTTGTTAATTATGATAGTAACAAGATACCATATTATGGATAACTTTAATAAAAGCCAGTTATGTGTGATATGCATTCATTTATTTGTACTTTTACATTATAGAAAAATTAGAGGATACAAATAAGAAGAAAAATGTCACTTAAAATTCCACTCTTGATGACCACTGTTAAAATTTTTGTATTCAAGTCTTTCATGCAAATGTTTATATGCTATACGTACTATAACTTGCCTTTCTCTCCATTATCATGAATCTTCCCTTATCAATAAAAATATGCTATTTGAACATTGTCAAGTAACAATTGTTATGTCAACTGGACATAATTTCTTTACTCTTATTATTTAGGTTTAAAAGTTTTTACTATAAACAATGCTGTGATAAACCACTTCCTAGAAACATACATCTTTTGTGCACTTTTCTATTCCTAGAAAATATTCCTAATATACTGTGTCAAAGGGTGTGAACCTTTTTAAGGCTTTTGATACATATTGCTCACAAATCCTTGAGAACACTTGTACCAATACATATACTCTTACAAGCTGTTATCTCAGAATGCTCCTTTCCCACGTCCATGAAAATGAGCATTGTTCTTTTTAACCTATGCAGGCAAGTGAACAGTATCCTGTTGTTTTAATCAGCACATTTATATATACTGGCCATTTTAATTTATTTTGGCTGTATAATTCTTGATCAATTATATCCATTGGTTGTGTCTTTATGGATTTGAGAATGTTTCTTATGAGTTAAGGGTATTTGTCATGCATGCTGTAGTTTATCATGCTTATCTTTAACTGTTTTTTTTTTTTCTTTAACTGTTTATTGTATTTTTGCCACACCAAATTTTAAGGACTTGGAAAAGCAGTAAGGTGTATCTCCTGCTTTCCTCTTCTGCATTGCTGTGTGCAAAACCAGTGGTAACAACAGGATCCTTGTTTTATTCCTGCCTTTAAATGGGAAGGATTTTAGTATTTTCTCCACTAGGCATGATGCCAGCTGTTAGAGATACATAGTAAAAGAGGAGGGAAACAATGGAGGAAAAACACTTCCTTTGCATGTAGTAACTAAATCTAAAAAACTGGAAATCAATTTTTGAATTTTATCAAATGCCTTTTACATCCAATGAGCTGTTGGCATGGTTTTTCTCTTCTGATGTATTAATACTGAATATAATAAACCTTTCTTTGTTATAGTGGATTATCTTATATACAGCCCATAAACTAGTACATAGAAGTATAAAATATTAACTAAAAAGTGAAGATTGGGAAGTCAGATTACTGGACCCTCAATCTTGGTTCTGCTATTGACTAGCTGTATAACCTAGCACAGTGATGTCACCTCCCTACACCTCAACTGCCTCAAAGTCCAGAGTGCTAACCATTACACCATGGGATCTGCTACTTCAACTACCTCATGTACAGAATGGTAATGGTAATAGTATACCTGCCCCACAGGGCTACTGTGAAGATCAAAAGGTATAATGTGCATAGTACCTGGCACAGAATAGGCACCAACAGTAACTATTATTAATAGACTGTTGGGCTAATTATTCATTTTACTTAGGAATTTATCACGTATATTCCTAAGTGAAGGCAGTTCTTTGGGCAATCCATGTGATTTGATACCTGGATTCATAAGCTTTTAAAAACATTTGGGAAGCTTTCCTTCTCTCCCTAGACTCAGGAAAAATTAATATTTTATACAAAGTAACATTTTCATAAAGTGTTGCTTTTTATACTCAGCCAAAAAAAATTTCAAAACTTTTAGGCAAGAGAGAAAACAGGCATATAATGTAATGCAAGGAGTTAAGAGTGGTGGACTTCAAGATCAGCTGTCCAGGTAGCCCCATCTCTGCCACGACCAGTGGATCACAAGCACAAAGTGAGGACGCTGAACCAGTCTCACCATTAGATAACATGTCTCTCCCACCTCTCTGATGCCTCTGAGCAAATGTTTGACAAATACAACTAATTTGTGCCCAACTTGTTTTAATTATAGCTATCCCAAGGGAGAAAAAAAATCTCACAGGATACTTCCTGTTACTACTACTACGTCAACATTTTAACTGAAATGAACGTTAAGTGTAACGAAATAGCAGAAAAGGAAGGATTACACAGAGATAAATATGTTCTCCTAGAAAAGTAACAACCTGGATTTAAGATTTGAATATGGAAAAAAAAAAAGAATTGAATATGGATATGAAAACCTCAAGTTTTCAAGAGTTACCAGTCAGCTGTCCAGATGTGCTGAAAATTTAATTTTAATCCTTGGGTTCACTCCTGTATCACATCAAACTCCTAATTGATTGTTTTTCCTCAAAAAAGCAAAAAGTATTATTGTTTTTCCTCAAAAAGCAAAAAGTATTATTCTAAATATAGGATAAACAAAAGTAGTTAAGTTCTATCTCAAAAAAAAAAAAAATGCTATAACTTACCCAGATTTCAGAAAATGAGCCCTTAGGAAATTTTCACTCCTTAGAAAAATGTAAATCCTTCATTTAAATTATACCATATTCAATTAAAATGCACTGAGATAACTAATCAGTAAGATTAAAGTAACAATAACTATTAACTACTACCTTACTTACTATGTGACAGGTATATAGTACTTCTCATTTCATCACTTAACACTTCTAACCATCCTAGGAGGTATTCTGAACTGTTTAACATTGAGGAAATTGAGGCCCATAAAGGTCAGGTCACTTGGCCACTACACTGGGGTTAGGATTACAATTTAAATTTTAAAGCCCATACTTCTAATATTTGTAGTCAAATGAGTACCTGAATTTAAATTTGGCCATATAATTACATTCAGAATTATATCCCTTCTAACTCTAATACCACTGACAATGGAAGCTACTTTTAAAATATACCATTTTAAAGAATAAACTATTCTGGAAAGCATATTAAACTGTAAAAGAGCCTTAAAAAATGTTACTTCTAAGATCGGGTATCAAATTTGCCATCAAAATAAGTACTAATATTATTTTATTGGGTTATTTGTAGAAGAGTCAAAGATAATTTCTAGATCAAACATGCTGACTTCAACCCAAATTTATTCAATTTTTAAAAAAGTAATAAAAACACTTTTATTAAACACTTATATTAAACATGTTTAGGTAAAATATCTTGAATTTATAATCCCAAATATCAGTGACCAGTAATCAAAACGGAAAAATAATTTGAATCTACTTTCATAGTCCACATATGCTGAAATGCAAAACGAATATAACAGACATGAGTATTTGGGCTTCAGAGAAAACACACAGGCATTAACAATCTTAGAAATGTCACCCTATTTGATTACAAACAAGCAGATTATTTATATTCTAGACTTTGTTTTTATTATATTGTATTTCTGAAAATTATAAATATCTTAGATATAACCCTATTATAAATATAGATTCAATAATTTTATCAAACTTCAGCTAAGAAGAAATGAAAATGTATTATGATAGTTTGACATTACTTAAAGCTGACTTTGCATATTTAGGACACAGAAAATTGGAAAGGAACACTTTACATGAAGCAGTTTTAAAGGTAAAGATAAAGGTTATATTTTAGTAAAATGAAGTCAGGAAGATTTACTTAAAAGAAAACTGGAAAAAGTCTCTTTTATAGCAATCTTTGTAAAAACAAAAAATACACCAATTCCTAACTCTTTCAATTTAAAAGAAGACTGCCATCTAGGTGAGTAGATATAAAATAGATATACAATGGTTTTACCTGAAAAGGGCCTTCTGTAGAAGATCAAAGTAAATTGAATCTACTTTTGTTCGGTATTTAAGTCACCTCAAACTAATGTAATCAATGTTAATTCCGCCAAGTAAAACTACTAACATGAAAGCTCTAAAATTCTTTAGCTTAAGGTATTTCTTTCTCCAAAATCTATTCAAAAATTTTTATGCTTACTTTTAACTTTATGAATACAACTTCAACTACAAAATTCAGTTGAGTACTCTGTATATATGTCAGACAACAGAGAAGCAAGCTACAAATCCTTTGTATTTCTCTTCCAACTGGTTAGCTGTGAAAAGAGAAAATAAAAATTTTAAATAAAATTCCTGAATTGGCCCCAAAATACTTACTTTTAGAAACTGACATTTAAAGCATAACTATCTCCAAAGTGACCCTGTTCTCCCCAACATCTCCCAGGTTACCTTAGAAAAAACAAGAGTATTTGAAGCCAGGAGGGAGTCTGACAATAGAAAACACTGAAGCAGATTAAGCTGATTAGTCACCCAGAAAAATGCTCTGAGATGATGAACATAAAATGATGAATTAATAGGGAGGAAATTTTTGGAGACAAAGACACTGGAAAACGAAAGGCTGAAGAATTGGTGATTTTATAAAACGTTCCCCTGAAATGGTATATATTTTTCTCTTCAGAAGAGAAAAAGTTGTAAGATACATTCTCAATTTTGGTTTTTCTTAGGAAGACAATAATGACCTGTACCAAAAGATTTATTATCTTGAAATGAAAGTGTATGAAGGAAAAGACTCCTTAAGAAATATATACCAACCATTCCTTGATGAAATTTATTCTCCACTGTGGGGTAGGGGTTCTCCAATTCTAAAGGTAAAAAATTGGTCATTTTATTCTATTTTAAAAAATATACAGATTTTACTGAAATGATAGCCAATTTCAGCTTAGAAGATACAGGTTCAAGGTCTGCTCTGGGTTAGCCCAGAAACTGCTTGCATAGTGTTCATAATTTCAACAAACCCTAAAAAACTCTTCCAAAATGAACTTTTTCAACCTACTGAACAGAATTCATGCCCACACACCAATGTTCACTTCAGCAGCATTTGTCTCTATGAAGCACATCAAAATCACTCAAACATCAAATTGCTGATTTGATAGAATGATTTATTTTCCCATTACAGGAAAGTCATGAGTGACTTGTTCTGAGGTACGTTTTTGAGCTATGAAGGACATCTATTAGAAAGCTCCACACTTGAAGGTTTCTCTTTAGATGATAACATTTTATGGCTGGACAGTCTCTGCAGGTACCAGATTTCCTGTTGTATCCAACTGCATACATTTACATGTGCATGCAGAAACGGGACACTCTGCATGGTCCCTAAAAAAAATAGGTCAAGTAAAAGTTAAAAATCTAAATTAATCATATACATACAAACATTTATCTATATACCTATCTATATGCAGAATGCAATTTTCACAATGGTATTTGAAAAAATACAGGAATTAAAACCCAAAGACAAAAAACATGAAAAGAACTAAATAAAAAATGACTGATGAGCATTCATGCCCACACACCATCAAGGAGAAAGTTACTGAAAAATGAATAGCTTTACCTTTTAAATATATAACACGATACCTGATTTATAGTTATGAAAGTGACAAAGATGTGCTCAGAGTTTTAATTAAAGCCAATGAGACACACGGAGTATAAAAGTTATAGCAAAAGAGCCACTGGCACTATTTAAAGTAGAAGTTAAATATGGCTTGAGTCTCTATTGCATGAAGTGCTTACTTACTATATAACAAGTTTATTTAGACAATAATTGATATAGTTGTTTGATATGTATACTCCATCATTTAATTTCTAATTTCAATTATATACTATGATAGAATATTAGGTTAGTTGTAAAAAAAAAACTATAAATATATCTCCTCTCCAAATAATGCTATTCAAACATTTAACTCATATATAGTATTTAAACTGTTTCCTATATATAAGTATTAATTTTATAGTTTAAGATTACATAGGATATCTAATGACAGAAGTGTTGACACCACTTCTGCTAACTCAAGTGACAGCAAAAAAGAATTTTTTTTTTAGCAAAGAAGAAATTTATCCTTCACTATATACACCTCAACTATTTAAAAGGCCATCTGCCTTATCTCCTCTAACTCAAGCCTATTATAAAAAGAAATGTACTGATTACCTGAACCAACTAAGCATATGACCAGCATGTCCACCATGCCTGCAATTGTGACACCATGTGAACCAGTTGTTAAATTGAGCTAATTTTTTATCCTTGCTCAAGTCTACTTTTTCATCTGATTTGGATCCTCCTATGGGTTAAAGAAAATTATCTTCATTAACTCTGTCAAAATATTTTATTCAAAGCTTCTTAAAAAATATTTCTAAAACTATGTCAAAATACAAATTACACATCATATCAAAATAGCAATTTTAGTGCTATGATCTAGTTTAGATTGAAAAACTACTGGATACGAGGAGTGTCCTTATACTTTTAATAGTCAATAAAAAATGGAAAAATTTAAATGATCAAAACCCACTAAGAAGCAATTTGAATTAACAACCTTAGAAAAACAATCAGTTTAAAATCTTCCCACAGAGAAAATACTAAGACCAGTATATAGGTGAGTTCTACTAAGTCCTAAAGGAACAGGTAATTTTTATCTATATAAACTCTTTCAAAGAATTAGTAAAAGAGGGAAAATGCCTCAATGCACTTCTAAGGCTAGTATAACTTTGCTCACAAAAGCAGATTGAGAAAGGCAGATTATAGGTCAATCTCTTTCCTTGAACAGACATAAAAATCCAAAGGAAAAATTAGTAACTAGTATTATTTAGTACTAACTTCTAAGTACATACACTAGAGGCTTTTGTACATGCTAACAGGAGACCTATGCAGAAATGTTCATAACAGCATTGTTCATAATAGTAAAAGTCTGTTCATAAAATAAAAGTCAAATAGCAAAAAATAGTAAGAGTTTGATTGACAACCAAAGTGTCAATCAATAGTAAAGTGGAACAAAGTGTGTGACAGTAAAAAAACGCTCATTCTATTAATTTTGGCCATCCTACTATGTTTTCTTTTGTTCTAAAACAGATCAAATTAAAATATTTTGAGACTGAATAAAATTAGAGACAAGAATACAAAAATGAGTAAGTAAAAATATTAAGTTTAATTACACAGTTGTATACCTATTAACATGATGCTACATTAAAAATTTTATCTAGACTACTGCTGCTCACAAGTTAATGACCACAGGGTTATTAGTCTTACAAATAGTTTCTTAAAATACCTATCTGTTTTTGCTAACGATAGTAAGTAAAAAGGATGTATAGGTGGCTAAGATGTAAATACACTGAAATTCTCCCTAAAAGCTTCATAAAAATGATTAATAATGAAACGGGATAGGAAGAAAACAAAAAGAAAGAAAATACAGACTTTTTAAATTATTCTGTATTGCATATAGTTCATTAAGTGATTTTTATTTTGTGTTTATAACTTCTAACACATGGAAAACAGACTGGATCCGGAACAGTTTATTCCTTATGTTTCTCTGATGAAGCTGAAAATACTAAGGTCTACCCTACTGCCACATGAAAAGGCTTTTTAAAGATCAAATAGCTTTAGCAAATGATATACCTGATGGGGGTTGGTTTATAACCAAAATACGTAAAGAAGTTATATAACTGAACACCAGAAAACACACAATCCTATTACAAAACAAGCAGAGGATCTGAATAGACATTTTTACAAAGAAGACACACAGATGGCTCACAGACACATGAATAGATGCAACATCACTAATCATCAGGGAAATGCAAGTCAAAACCATAATGAGATATCCCCTGTCAGAATGACTAGAATCAAAAAGACAAGAAATAACAAGTGTTGATGAGGATGTGGAGAAAAGGGAACTCTTGTGAAGTGCTGGTGGGAATGCAAACAGAGTAACCACTGTGGAAAACAATACGGAGGTTCCTCAGGAAATTAAAAATAGAATTACTATGTGATTCAGTGATCCCAATATTGGGTATTTACTCAGAGAAAATGAAAACACTAACTCAAAAAGATATATGCACCCCTGTTTATTGCAGCATTATTTACAATAGCCAAGGCATGGAAGCAACCTAAGTGTCCATCAATAGACAAATGGAAAAGGAAAATTTGGTATACACATACAAGTATATTACAAAGCCATAAAACAGATGAGATTGTGCCATTTGAGACAACATGGATGGACCTAGAGAGTTATCATGCTACTAAGTGAAATAAGTCAGACTGAGAAAAATAAACATTATACAATTCCACTCGTAAATGGAATCTAAAATATAAATAAATAAATAATAAACAAAAAGCTGAATCAGACCCATAAATACAGAGAACAAACTGATGGTTGCCAGAGGGGAGGTATGGGGAGTTAAGCAAAATGTGTGAAGGGGAAAGGGAGATACAGGTCTCCAATTTTGGAATGAGTAAGCCACAAATAAAAGGCAGACATAAGGAATACAGTCACTGATATTGTAATAGCGATATAACAGGACAGATGGTAGCTACGCTTGTGGTGAACAATATACCAACTTGTCAAATGACTAAGCTGTATATCTGAAACTTATGTAATACCGTGTGCCAAAAAAGATCAAATAGTTTTAACTTTTTTAAAAAATAATTTTAACTTTTGGAAGATTCATAGTGAATTACAAAGTGCTATAGAATAGTTGAGGGATACTAGGGTTTCACACAGTCTAATAATAATTAATAATAAAAGAAGAGTAGGAAGGAAATGAATATATAATCTAACTTTAAGAAAGGTATTACATCTATACATTAAGCTCTCTAGGGGCAGGGATTTTTGTCTGTTTTGTTTACTGTAACATTCCTAGCACTTAGGACAATAGGTGCTAAATAGATACTTGTTATTCAACAATAATACTAAATACTAAACAATACTAAATGTTTATAACCAAACATAGCTATAAATATTCATAAATAATTACAAACATTTATAACCATAAGTGTTACCAAGTTTCAATAGAGTTCCAATCTTTAAAGCACAACTGAGTATAAAAATATGCAACCATCAGTTAAATAAGCTTATGGAAATTCTGGCCATTTGGATTATGAAACGTGATGGATGAATGACAACTCTAATTGCAGGCAAAGCATCAGGGGGTTTGTACACCTCAATCTTTTACAGCCTTGAGCTAGTACTTTATTTCTATCAGCTCCTGTCTTATTTTGGAACTCAGAACCTTATGATTTTATACACTAAAAAAGAATATGCTTATTATAGCTAACCCTTGAAAAACCTGAGTTTGAACTGTATGGATGTGCTTGCATCTGGATTTCTTGCAGTATGGTACTGTAAATATATTTTCTCTTCCTTACGATTTTCTTAACATTTTTTCTCTAACTTACTTTACCGTAAGAATACAGTATATAATATACACAAAGCATTCAATATGTGTTAATTGACTGTTTATGTTAACAGTAAGGCTTCCGGTCAACAGTAAGCTAGTAGTAGCTAAATTTTGGGCAGTCAAAAGTTATACCTAGATTTTTGACTATTCAGAGGTTGGTGCCACTAACTTCCATGTTGTTCAAGGGTAACTGTACTTTGGCTCAGTAATCCTTTAAAGATTGTATTCAGGTTTCCCTCATTTTCTTACACTATTTTCTATCAGTATACTTCCTAAGGCCCTCACCATGCAGATGCAACTGCTAGTTCCCATATACTCTCTGTACTTTATTCACCAATCTCTTTATCCTAGTTCATGCTTTTCACTCTTGTCTACACCTGGAAAGGCTTCTCTAAAATCTTCACATATTTAAATCTCCCAAACTTTTTTAAAGGATCAGTTTGAACAGCCATCTTCTTTCTGAAGTTTTCCAGATACCCTTCAAACAGAAGTAATGATTCCTGCTTTCAAAAATCCTAACACTTTCTTTATACAACATTCCTTATTCACTTCAAAGAGCTAAACGTGTTTCAGAACATAGAATATTTGGGATTTAAAAAAAATAATGAGCAAACAATATATAACAATTCCAGGAAAGTTTGGGGCAGCACTCTGTATGCAAATCAATTCTGAACAGGTTTTTGTTGTTGTTGTTTTGGTCATATGAAATTATTGTAAATTTGATTTAAAAAAACAAAAACTTTAGATTTTCAGAACTTTCTAGAGATTTTGGAATGACAGATAAGGGATTCTGGACTATTTTCTTTAATATATCATTTCTTACCCGTGCTCATTATACACTAAAAACTCCACAAGGGTCTTTGATTCATCTCAGGGTATCAGTCTTACCTAAGCCAAGTGTTCAAATATGTACAAAAAATTATTACTGAAGCAAATTTCAAAAAACATTTCTGAGGCAAATATGGGAAAATGTTAAGATTTTATGAACCTGAGTGCTGAATATTCATTAAATTAACAGTCTCCATAACAGAGAGGCTGAAATGTTTTGTTTTTTCTTCAGACCCATTTCAAAAATAAAAAAGATTGAAAAGCTAATTATCTAGCAAAATGGAATAGCACTCAGACCATTATGGCTTCCTGGGGCTTATAGTCTGAAAGATGTATTGAATTTAACTATTTTTATGTATCCCAGTTCATATATAACTTTTTTATGCAATATTTTGCCTTGTTCTTTCACTGTAGTGGATTTTTATTCCTAATTATTTTTTTTTTACTAGTATCAGGACCATAAAAGTAATCATTATGCAATATAAAATGAAAATTCTTGATTAAAATTTAAATCAAAACTATTATTATAAATTTGAAAACATTACATATTGCCTTTATTTAAAAAAAGGCATCTAACTTGAAAAATACTCATCCAATGATACTGGCAAACCTCTTTCAAAGATGTTAATGTATGAAATAAAACAAACTATTTACATGAACCAATTGCTGAATAGAATCACAAAATTTCATAACTAGAAAGATTCTCTGTCCAACACCTTATATGAAAGATATAACTCATATATATGTAACTCTCAGTGTTACAGATTGAATGTCACACAGGTAGAACTAATAAAACAGGCATTCTGACATCAGATCCAGTTCTTGATAATACCAGTATGCTAAATTAATACTCAAACATTTTTAATTAAAAATTTTGCCATAGTATGATTTAAGTTACATAAATAGCTCAAATATTTCCAGCCACTGAATATTTTATATTCAATTATCTACCATTTTCAAAATTTTTTCCTATATGTTTACTGTAAGTAGTAAACAATAATCCTAACATTTCTAACCATTAAAAAAATACATAGATCCACTAGGTAATTAGTATATAGCAGAAGCAGCACCAAAACTTGGAGGTAAAGGGACCTGATTTCTAACCTAACATTTTCTCTTAAGTATTTCACAGGTAGATTCTGAAGACTCAAAAAGAGAGAATGTGAAAGTTCTTTGAGACTATCAAAAGCTCTTTATGCATATAAGGTATTTGTTAATAGATGAGGGCACAGTGACTTTTAAACATAAATTGTGAGGGAACCCCTCTTAGAAAAAATGGTAAGAAAATAGTATAATTATAGGGTTACTTAATATTTAAGCTCTTTTCACAAACTTTAAATTGGCCAGCATTTGTGAGGTTACTTGTGATATGAATATTTTACTTTTAATGTATTGATTTTTATAAATTCCATGGGGATCCCTGGGTGGCGCAGCGGTTTGGTGCCTGCCTTTGGCCCAGGGCGCAATCCTGGAGACCCGGGATCGAATCCCACGTCGGGCTCCCAGTGCATGGAGCCTGCTTCTCCCTCTGCCTATGTCTCTGCCTCTCTCTCTCTCTCTCTCTCTCTATGTGTGACTATCATAAATAAATAAAAATTAAAAAAATAAAAATAAAAATTACTGAAAACTCTCTTCCCCCCAAAAAAAACTTAAAATAAATAAATAAATAAATAAATAAAAATAAATTCCAGGAAATACAAAACCTTTAAGCCAGCAGAGCGGCTTGCTCTTAGTTATAATATAAACTCAACTCTGTATGACTTCTATTGACAACAGTAAATCAGTTACGTAGGAACAATTTCAGCTCAAAAAATATATCATAGAATGATGTCATACCAGGACAGCTAGAAACAGGTGTTCCCATATTAATGAGGCAAAGTGCACATCGAGGAAGGGGTTTTCGACAGCCAGGGCAACTTGTGACTTTAGATTTTGTTGGTGAACCACTGACACCATACTGACTAAAACCTCTGCCTTGATGAGGCACAGTTGAACAGCTGTAGGAGATCGACTTGCCACAAAAATTGCAACTCACAAACACCTATACAACAAATGAAAGGAGGAATAAATATAATACAAACTTTATAAAGAAAATAAATTTAAAGTTTAATCCTAACAAGTTACTCTTAAACAATTTTTAAACTTTATTTTTTATTATAAAATAATTTGTGATCTGTGATATTTTGAGTAGCTCTCATTTAGGATTTCCACTTAGCAATGACACTGAGTACTTCTCTGTTACCTCTTTTTACCTATATTCTTCCTAATACCATGGCATCTGAAGAAAAACTTAGAAACGTTAGATAACATTTTAGAAATGACAGACTTTAGAATTCATATTGGAATATTACAAAACAACCCAATATAAGTTCTGATCTAAAGTTCAATGATTCAATATCCTGAACAAAATTTTCTTGTAAAGAAAATATTCATTTCCAAAGATAAAAAGGAGTTAAAGACCCTATAATGTCAAATAGCTAGGATTTTAGAATAATAGCAACAGAAACTGTTCATTTTGCCTTTACATTAAATTCCTAGGCTCTTAAACACTTACACAGATTAATAACAAACATTATCATGCAGTGCTATTTTACAAAAACTCAGGTTGTTTTAATATAATCACTAATTTCTCAACTTTCTAAAATAAGAAAACAGCACCATCCAGTGCTCACAATGAGGATATACCCAGTATTTAATGTCCAAATTTAGATAGTGATTTCATGTCATGTGCTTTATGTGATAAATGAGCTCATGTTTTTTGAACTAATGCCAAAAGAAAAAAATTTCCATGTTTAGTTAGATATATAGATATATGTACATACTATTAGAGAAAAAGCAAATGGTGCTTTATTACACATAAGTAGTACAGATAAATTTAATTCATAAATGGAATTTATAAGATAGTATAATAGTTTAGATTCCGAAAGGGCTTAGAATATACTAGAAAAGCTGAGCCCTAGGATTTATTTAGGTTGCCTAAGACCCTCTAGGCCTGATATGGTTTGCTCTAGCTCAGACTAAAGCTGACACTGAGATGACTGTCAGGAAGTGGCAGGACTGAAAAAAAACAGGGTGGTCAAGGATGAAATGCACTGTGGTATAAAAACATCAAGAGGAACTCAATATAAGCAAAGATGAGCTAATGATAATTTATTAAATTGAACTCTAAATTTACCCAATGTAATAATGCTGTGAACACTTCCCTTTGGGCTGGATTAAGTATATGTTACAATATGATTCTCTCCAAAATAATGTACTTACTTACCTGTGCTAGAGGCTTAGAACTGGGATCCAATTTACTCCTGTGAATATCAAACTCAGCTCGTTTGTGCCAAAACCTCCAGGCATCTAATAAATTTCTGTAATTCTCAATCCAGTACTGAACTCTTTCATCTTTAAGAACATCTAAAGGAGAGCCCTAAAAAGAAAACACAAATTAATACAGTTGTTTAAAAATTCTGTGACTAAGCCAGAGGATTCCAGGTAACATGTGAGTATGAGTCACACAGAAGAAATAGGCTCCCTTTCCGCCAAAAGCTGGTTCATATTGAGGATATAAATAAAATAACTGACAGAAGTTTTTTTGAATTTACTTTAAATTGACTTCTACTAATGACATAAATATGTGCTATATACATTATCATTATACCTGGCCAGGAAGTGTAATTCCATATCTCTTATTTAAGTTTAAGGACCCAAAAATAAACAATTCACTTTCCTACTTGAATACAATAAAAACTGATGTGAATATTTTGTCCCCTAAATTAAAACTTCTGCATTCATAATATCTATTTACTATCTAATTCAAATACATACCAAAATTGCTTCATCACATTGAAAATACTGAGCCTTGTCCTTTGTATCTACCAATATACTGTGAATAGAGTTGCTATTTATGCATACCTATTTATCTGAAAGTTAAACCTGTCTATTCTCTTTCCCTCAATTAAAACATACATTTATCACCTTAAAAATTAAAAAGAATAAACAAAACAAAATCCCAAAACCAAATCAAAAAAGTTCTTCAGGGATCCCTGGGTGGCGCAGTGGTTTAGCGCCTGCCTTTGGCCCAGGGCGCGATCCTGGAGACCCGGGATCGAATCCCACGTCAGGCTCCCGGTGCATGGAGCCTGCTTCTCCCTCTGCCTGTGTCTCTGCCTCTCTCTCTCTCTGTGACTATCATAAATAAATAAAAAAAATAAAAAAAAAAAAATTAAAAAAAAAAAAAGTTCTTCATTCTTTTGCCCTTAGGCCACAATGAAAAGCAACAATTTCTTTACCTCAAGTTTACATTTCTTCTCAATAAAAACTTCAATTTCTTGCCAGTAAGACTTCCTAAAGCTTTATTTTCCCTGGCAGCTGTGACATTTCACATTTTACCTATGCTTGCTTTGGGTTTTCATAGAATGCTTTTAGCCCTGTACATGATATCTCCCTTAAGTTCACATGATGAAGAAAGTTGAGAAAGTCTCAACCTCTGATGATGCCATAAGCATCAATGTGAAACCCAGTTTTGGGGGGCCAGACAGAAAAGTAAAATGTAGAGAGAACTTAGCATATATCTTACTTATGGAAGAAGGGAAGAAACCTGTAACAACTACTAGACAATCTATCTTTAGACATTTTATCAAGACAGAATGAGCTTATCTTTCACCTATTAATTAGGTATTAACTTCTGTTACCAGAGTTAAATCAGCTAAAAGAATATGTGAAAAACTCTTAGCTGATAACTTTAAATTTTACTTCTTAAAAAAGTAAACATCTCTTCTGGTCCTAATAATGGTCAATTAGCCAGAACTAAGTGCTAAAGTAGAGTATAATCCCTAGTTTAAAAAGAAAATTCACAGAAAAAAAGAGAAATCTTCATATACCACTCTTTCTCCTTTCATGGCAGTAGTAAGGATAAACTAAGAAAGAATTTGGTCAATTCATATTTGTTAAGTCTTCTCTAGATCTGCCCCCAAATAAACCTAAAATTAAGCTCCAACAAAATCTGCAGAGGAAACAATCCAAAGATTAAGACTGGAAAGGCTTGGGAAGTAACTTGGGCTTCTCAAAGATCCATAGTAACAAAACTTAAGACCAAAGTGAGCAGTAAATAACTGAATTTCCAAAAGCATTAACCAACATTCTCCAGAAGAGGTAATAAGAACCCAGATCTCTATAATATACAATACACAACATCTAGTATTAAACTGCTAGACACAAAGAAACGGGTAGATGTAGTTCAAAGTCAAGAAAAAAGGCAGTCAATAGAAACCAAGTCTAAAATAGCCCATATCAAAGTTAGCAGGCAACTTCCTGAATGCAGCTATAAGATATAAGTTCAAAGACTTAAAGGAAAAGTATTTTAATTAGTGTACAGATAGGGATCTAAGTGAAAAATGTAAACTAAAAAAAAAAAAGAAAAAGAAAAAGAAAAATGTAAACTATAAAAAACAGATTCTAGAACTAAATTGTACAGTAACTGAAATTAAGAATTCACTGAAAAACTTAGTATCAGGTGACACAAAAGTCAATGAACAAATCAACAGCATTTAACCTATTTGAGGAGCAGAGAAAAAAAGGATGGAAAGAAAATGAACAAAACCTCAGATACCTACAGGTATCAAATGGTTTAAGATACCTACACTATCAAATGGTTTAATGTATGGTAATAGAAGCCTGAAAAAGAGAAGAGAATGAGATTGAAGCAGAAAAAAATATATATAAAGAAACAACACCCCTAAACTTTGCAAAACTAATGAAAAACACAGACTTGCAGATCCAAGAAGCTCACTGAACCACAAGCAGGGCACAAAGAAATACAACTAAGCATCAAGGGTAAACTGCTGAAAATCAAAAGCAGCCCAAAGGAAAATGAAACCTTACACAGGGGAGATTTGGGATGATTTAATACATGTAATCTCAGTTGATTTAATAGATATAATCTCATTTCAGTAAGAAAAAAAATGATGTGCTATGCTACAGAAAGACACCTTTTCTTCCACAGGCAGTGGCCTGATAAGTTGGTAAATTTATACTGTGTTTGTTTGTTTGTTCATAAGAAGGTAGGATCCGAGGGTGCATTTTACTACATTTACCCAGTATACAGCATGCTATCAACTGTATGAAAAGATGGGGATAGGAAAGAGGACACCATGAGAAGATAAGATTAGCTGGAGGGCTACATGAAATCTCAGGGAAATGCTCTAACTGTTCACCATATTTCTATCAAAAGTAAAGAAGAGAACTTTTGCCAGAAATCTGTTTTTAACTGTTAGACAATAAAAACTGAGAGTAAACTGATGAACTGGCTACCCCAAATATTAAAAAGGTAAAATGAGAGGAAGGAAGTTGTGGTATAACTTCTTTCTGCACTTCAAGTGAGACCATAGTTCAGATCAGGGAAAGGCAACTCTTTTATAGAAAGTAGTTTTGTGAATTGGAGAAACTAGAAAGAGGTTTCTCTGCTCCATTTGAGCTTTATGTAAATTCAACACGGACACTTCCCAAAATGGAAGGAAAAACTGGCTGAGGGATAGTAAGATAAGGTAGAAGTCTACTACAGAATAACTGATTAGCTTAAAGTTAAATGCCTTCTAACCCCAAGCAATCTACACATTTAATGCAATCCCTATCAAAATACCACCAGCATTTTTCACAGAGCTAGAACAATCCTAAAATTTGTGTGGAACCACAAAAGACCTCTAACAGACAAAGCAATTCTGAAAAACAAAACTGGGGGCATCATAATTCTAGATTTCAAGGTATTATAACAAAGTTGTAGTCATCAAGATAATATAGTTGGGGGCAGCCCTGGTGGTGCAGCGGTTTAGCGCCATCTGCAGCCAAGGGCATGATCCTGGAGACCCTGGATGGAGTCCCACATCAGGCTCTCTGCGTGGAGCCTGCTTCTCCCTCTGCCTGTGTCTCTGCCCCCCTCTCTCTCTGCATCTCTATGAATAAATAAATAAAATCTTTAAAAAAAATTAAAAATAAAAAAGATAATATAGTTGGTACTGGCACAAAAACAGATGCATAGATCAATAGAACTTCAGAATAGAAAACACAGAAATGGACCCACAACTATATGGTCAACTAATCTTCGACAAAGCAGGAAAGAACAACTAATGGAAAAAAGTCTCTTCAACAAACAGTGCTGGGAAAACTGGACAGTAACATGCAGAAGAACAAAACTTGACCACTTTCGTATACCATATATCAAAATAAATTCAAAATGGATGAAAGATCAAATGTGAGACAGGAAACCATCAAAATGGTAGAGGAAAACACAGGCAGAAACCTCTTTGACCTTGGCCGTAGTAACTTCTTACTAGACATGTTGCCAGAAGTAAGGGAAACAAAAGCAAAAATGAACTATTAGGACTTCATCAAGATAAAAAGCTTCAGCCAGGGGATCCCTGGGTGGCTCAGCAGTTTAGTGCCTGCCTTCGTTTGCCCCAGGGTATGATCTTGGAGTCCCGGGATCAGTCCCTCATCAGGCTCCCTGCATGGAGCCTGCTTCTCCCTCTGCCTGTGTCTCTGCCTCTCTCTCTTTCTCTGAGATTCATAGAGATTTCTGTCTCTATGAATAATAAATAAATCTTAAAAAAAGAAAGGTTTGGCACAGTGAAGGAAACAATCAACAAAACTACAGGCAGCCTACAGAATGGGAGAAGGTATCTGCCAACATATCTGATAAAGGGTTAGTATCGAAAATCTACAAAGAGGGCAGATCAGATGGCTCAGCAGTTTAGCGCCACCTTCAGCCCAGGGCATGATCCTGGAGACCTGGGATCGAGTCCCACGTCGGGCTCCCTGCATGGAGCCTGCTTCTCCTTCTGCCTGTGTCTCTGCCTCTCTCTCTCTCTCTCTCAAAATAAATAAATAAAATCCTAAAAAAAAATAAAATCTACAAAGAACTTACAAAACTCAACACCAAAAGAATAAATAATTCAGTTAAGAAATAGGCAGAAGACATGAATAGACACTTTTCTGAAGAAGACATCCAGATGGCTAATAGACACATAAAAAGATGCTCCACATCATTCATCATCATGGAAATACAAATCAAAATCACAATGAGATACCATCTCATACCTGTCAGGATGGCTAAAATTAACAACACAAGAAACAACAGGTGTTGGCAAGGATATAGAGAAAGGGGAACCCTCTTGCACTGTTGGTGGGGATGCAAACTGATACAGCCACTTTGGAGAACAGTATGGAGGTTCCTCAAAATGTTAAAAATAGAATGATCCCCCATTATTCAGCAATTACACTAGGTATTTAACTAAAGAATAAAAAAATACAGATTCGAAGGGACAGATGCACCCCAGCATCTAGAGCAGCAATGTCCACAATAGCCAAACTATGGAGAGAGCCCAAATTTCCATCAACTGATGAAGACGTGGTGTGTGTACACACATACACACACAGATACACACACAGAAATATTACTCAGCCATCCAAAGGAATGGACTCTTGCCATTCACAATGACACAGATGGAGCTACAGTATATTACGCTAAGTGAAATAAGTCAGTCAGAGAAAGACAAATGTCACATGATCTCACTTATATGTGAAATTTACGAAAACGGATGAACACGGGAAGTGGGAAAAGAAAAAAAAAAAAAAGACAGAAACAAGCCATAAGAGACTCTTAAAAATAGAGCACAAACTGAGGGTTGATTGAGGGTTGTGGGTGGGGGATGGGTTAGATGGGTGATGGGGATTAAGGAGGGCGCTTGTGATGGGCACTGGGTGTTGTAGTAAGTGATGACTCACTGAATTCTACCATAGAAACCAATATTGCACTATATGTTAATTACCTAAATTTAGAGTAAAAATAATTAAAGTTAAATGCCTTATAAAGATCCTAAACAAGCAAAAGGCATACCCACTCAATGAAGGAAGAAGGTGGTTAAGCACTGTTTTTCTTTAAGCTGCTACCACACTGCACTAACCTGCAACATGCAGTAACTTGCTGTTTGGACATCTCCAGTTCTATCGACATAACTCTCCATTAAGTCCACTCCATCTTTAGTAAGGCCTGTAAGCAGTATTCCTTCCAAATTTCCAGCCTCTTTCATTTCGTTGGTCAACTTTTCAATATATCTATTTAACTGGAAAATTCAAAGTGATTTTTCTGAAGCAATTTGTTTCACTATATACTCTGTACTTCAAAACTTATACTTTTGGAATAGTTTTATTTTTATGGAACACATTTTAAAACAAAGCCTTCGCAAAAATCTAGATGTGATCTCTTAAGAAGTCTGCATCTGTCATAAATTACAATGTAGCATTCCTGGTTATTTAAAATATTTTTTAAAAAAGGCATTCATTATATTTTAGTAATTATTCTATAAAAGAACTATAGAGGGTTTATTATTTTAAATTTAAAGAGAACTGTCCCTCAGTATTCTGCAAAGTTTTATTGTAATAGAAACATAGAATCTGAGTTGAAAGGGAACTTGAAGATGATCAAAAATAATCATCTGTTGGTAAGGTCTCTGACTTCATCCCACCCCAAATTCTAGTCTATATTCCTCTCTGTTCCCTCAGCACTTCCTGCTCATTATTATAGTGCTTAGCACCTTTTATTACTGATTGTTTATGGGCGTTTCTCTGTCACTATATACACAGCATATGCATTCAATACTTATTTATTGTATTAGGAAGGAATGAAGGAATTTTTTTATAGCATCCCTAAGCGGTGAATTTAATGTCTTTATCTCTAGATCAAAAGCAAAAATAAACTAAAATATTAAGTCAGGAATCTTAAACAATTTTGGTTACAATACACATGTTTACAGTATCTTGATCTAATAAATTATTTTTAAAGAAGAATTTATATGTTACATACACATATTTGTACATGAAGATTAGTTTCCTAATCCAGTAACAGTAAATATTAATCACTTCAAATATAGAATTAAACCAATTTTTACCTGACTATCACTGAGGAATTTACAAGCAAATGCCACTCTGTCACGTACAGCAACTTTGTTTTCATACTGAAAAGAAGAGCAAGAAGTTACTTGTGGGAGCTAGGAGTTTTAAATTCTTGCAGACTATTAACCTAATAGTAATTTTATTTTCAAATGTATTAGTAAGTTATTGTGTATATACTGGCAGAGCCTAAGAGGCCTTTCTTAATGTATCCCTCTGGAAACTCAGCTCTAAAATTATTGTTCTTGTAAAGTAAAAATTTACATCTTAAATACTGACCAATTCAGTTGTAAAACATTCCACTTCAGTCTTATATAACTGCAACATAAAATATAAGCAATGATGTATGGTTTATTAGATTTAAGATGCCATGTAATCCTTCCAACATAATCTCCAATTAATTTTGGAGAAACTGAGAAAATCTTTTCTGGGATGCTAACTTAATCAGTAAGTCTAGGAAATCTGTGAATTACCAGTGAATATACCAGTATCAATATACCAATACAGAATTTGGAAAGACTATCAGCACATGTATCTAAATACAAAGTGGTAAGTTTTAAAATATACACTTATAAATAAATAAGACATGGGGTGCCTGGGTGGCTCAGTCTGTTAAGCATCTGCCCTCCGCTCAGGTCATGATCCTATGGTCCTGGAACTGAGTCCTGCATCTGGCTCCCTGCTCAGCGGGGAGTCTGCTTCTCCCTCTCTCACCACTCCTTCCCCCACATGTGCTCTTTCTCTCTCAAATAAATAAAATCTTATAAGAAAACCAACAAGACACACTTTGTGGCCAGAGCAAAATACTGTTATAAAGGTGATTTGTGGCAAAATTTCAGGGGTATTTGTGATAACTTAAATTTTTGTATACCTGCCAGTATTGTAAAACACTATTTTGAATTTCTATAAATGTAAAAAGGTAATTAATTTTGTGGTAAGTAGAAAACAGTCTAAAGGTGGGAAAAAGATCCTATTTCCACTGAAGTCATTCTATGAAAAGTAGTTTTCTTGCTTAAACATAAGATCACTTCAACTGGTACCTATCCTAGCATGTTTTCTCAATTATAAAATACGGTTCTGCCCTTATTAGGGAGCATGTTTGGTACAAGCTGGATTTAACTCTTTAGATTCGGGTGCAAGTGTTCGATTTTGATGGGGAAAGTGTTATAAATATTAGCTGTCCCATTTTATAGCTCAGAAAACTAAAACCCAAAGAAGTTAATTGGCCAGCTGAATGAAGTAACTGTGTTGGAGCAAGGACTCAGACCTTCATCTTCTGATTTCCCAGTTCAGTACTTTCATTAGATTACTACAACTTAACAATTTTTAACAAAAGATATGTTAATTATAATTATTTACAGATGAAGTAAAATTAGGTACACTATTGAAGCAGTTTGGAAATATGAACTTCCTACTCAAGGTAAGATAACCTACCTAATAACCCAAATTTACATATAAGAAAATGAGAGTATTTATAATAGGTCACTTAACTTAAAATAAATATAATATTTAAAGAATATTTATCAATTTAAAATCTGAACAATCCACTTTTTTCTAGTCTTCACCATACTTTACTACTTCCTGAAAGTATTTTATTTCTTCAAAATGCAACACCTGAAGTCTTCTGTTTAACAAAAAAAAGTAATAGTAAAAAACAAACAAAAAACCCAACATATTCTCAGATACTAATCTGAAGTGGTTAGAAAAGTTCAGTAGTTCATTTACTAAGAGTAACAGACAAAGTATATAAACTAAGGAATTGTCAAAATGGATGCTAACAAAATTTATTGAAATTTTCATTAAGATACCTCAATAAAATACAGGTTCTTATAAATTCTTAGGGACTGAGACACTTAAATCAATTATTCAAACAATGTGTCTTTATATGAAGTGCTATAATGGCAAACACAGAAATAAATTTCATGTTAGAAAGCTCTTGTCAGTGGTAGAAAGAAGTCCAACAATGCAAAAAAAGTTGTATTAATGTGAAGCTTAAAACAAAAAAAAACTTACAAGCACACTTCACTTCATTATTTCTTTCCCCACTTTGTGATAAAGAACCTATTTGGTGATGTGCTTATAGGTGGTTAAAGCAGGAGGGAAAAAGCAATGAAAGACTAAATAATGAAAAAATTAAGTATTTCACTAGAAGTAGTGTGATTGTCCATCTTCCAAACTGGTAAATGTCTGAGAATGCAAATACTAACTCAGACAAGATATATAGTCATTCTGATCACAAATAAGTTTGCTTACTTAACTAAAAAAAAGACAGGCACTTTTAAAAAATTACATTTCAATATAAAATTTATGCTTATACAGTTGTATAATTCTAGTTCTACTCTTAATAAAGGATAAAACCCTAACTTTCTATGTCAATTATATTGTTAAAACTATCTAAAAAATCAAGTTTGTTATCAGCTAACTGTAGGATGACATTCAAGAGCTGTCAAAAATATTTAAGATATTTTATTTTAAATTTTACAAAATACATCAAAATATAGTATTTTAGGCAACAGACATTTGAAAATTTTAGCAAGACTAGATAAAACTATCTTAAAGGAGTCCTGTCAAACAGAAATTAGCTTACCAATACTCCATCATAAGATCCTGTCTCACTTGTCAGAAATGCAAACATGACACACAGATACGGGTTATTTAATTGTAGTCGTAGAGTGCTGCACATTTCTCTCCAAAGAGAGTTTTTCTCATCCGTATAACCCGATAAAGCCATTGCTACCACATTGAGATTCAGATCACCTGCACATTAAAAACAGTCAGCTAATCAAAGTGATCAAAAGCTTCATCCCCCTCTTCCAGTTCTTAAATCACAAAGTAAAGATCAGAGGGTCATGTTTACCTACAGCAAAATAAGCCCACTAGAATTAAGGGTTTTGATCCAGACTGGAATATTTGGCAAGGACCACAAGCAACATTTCCATTCTTATAAAACTTTTGCCCATATTACTAACCCTGTCCAGGACGAGCACATCTTTAAATTTTCAAGTTCTCATTCCAGGCAAGTTGCTATACAATGTTATTATTTAGGACCGAAATGGAGAAGTGATGCCATTCTACCAGAATCACTGTCAGTCTTATCAAGTTCATTTATGTGGACATATTTCAAAGCACCAATAGTAAATATTACTGTACCTCAGTACTACAATTTTCAAAATCACTTTCTTTTCCTACTCCTAAATATATAATGCATATACTTAAGTGTATGTTCTGAAAACCAGTATTTCACCATTCTTATCATAGTATAAGACTTTATTTTTCTAGGACAAAATTAATTACCAGTATTACCATAGCATTGTATTTAGACATATTTTCAACAAAGTATTTATCAATAGTCTATTAAACATTAGTTCTTAGCAGTTTAAATAGTCACTAATAAGCTGCTAACCTGGTAGTCAACCCCATGGACTACACCTAGGTTTCTTCTAATATAAGTTCACCTTCAAGAGAAAATTAAATTCACCTTTAACTTTTACTCTTTAGTATTTTGTACATTTATTATAGCAGTGTTCTTATTCTGTTCCTGGGTCCTAATCATTTTCTTTCTTTTCCAAATAAAAGAGCATTTCCCATTTTATGGTATTAAATAGCCTTGTTCTTCATTTCTATAAACACTTTCCTCAAGTTGCTTTGTGCTTGCTTCCTCTGCCTACTCTATTAAATTGGATTTAAAGTCTTTTAAGATTAACAGCAACCACTACCATCACAACAGAGAAATATCTTCCTGAATCCTGCTCAAAACAATTTATTTCCAGGTAGAAGGAACATATAAATCTTTTCTTTAGTCCTTAAAAACTTATTAAAATCACTGGAAAGATACTTTTCCCCCTACTGATATATGGGTGTTTAAATCTAACACCAAATTTTCCACATATACATGACAGGGAAGTACCATGCTCCCAGTTCATATCAAAATCATAGTTAGAAATGGCTTTAAATATCAACTCTTTTTTTTCATCATTTTATCTTCTATTGTACTCTCAAATAAGGAAGATTTATGTTGGAGCAAAAGTGAAGGAAAGAGGCCAATCTGGGCAAAACATTAGATTTTCAACTTCTTATTGCAAGTAAATAATTACAATTAATTTCATGTTTTTCTCTATGGCACAACAGAACTGTAATGATTTCAATATCAAGTAAGAATTAAGCATTCTGATTATCAGAAATAATTTGCTAGGTGTATTAAACATCAATAGCTATATATATCTTAGTTATTCAAGTGAAATATCCCTGATAGTAAAAAAACTGAATTTCTGGATTGAGATTTATTTGCCTGAATATTCTCTTACAAAATATCAGAGTAAAAACTTTATCACATTTTGTATTTTCTTCCTTTAAAAAAAAATTAAATGGAAACTATGTTTATTTACTTATTTATTTTGGGGGGAAACTATGTTTAAATCACCAGCCTCAAGTAGAAGCATTTTTGCAGATCAAAGTGTAAGTTTTATAATAATCTACATTAGTCTAATAGTGTCATTTAGAGTTTCCTAAAAGTCAGCCAATAACCATCTAAAAGATGAAATAAAAACTCTCAAATGTTTGCCCTAAGAATGCTTGCAAAATGAAGTAGTCCTAATCTCCAAGAAAATACATTTTCAAAAATCTGTGAACTATGTTTAAAAGAAAATGCATTAAAAGTGGATGCATTTGAATATTCACTATATTGTTATTAAAATGGCAATTAAGGGATGCCTGGGTGGCTCAGCAGTTGAACTTCTGCCTTTAGCTCAGGGCATGATCCCGGGGTCTATGATGGAGTCCTAATCGGGCTCCTTGAGGGGAGCCTGCTTCTCCCTCTGCCTGTCTCTGCCTGTCTCTGCCTCTCTCATGAATAAATAAATAAAATCTTTTTTAAAAAATGGCCCTTAAGACACATTTTCTTCTTTACAGACATAAATCAAGGCATAAACAAAAGGAATGGGCTAATATTTACTTTCATAGATACAGTTCTGTACTAATTTGTCTTTCAAAAAAATTTACAGAAAAATATTGACTAAATATTTGAAAGTTATCAGTATCTTTTCTTTAAAGAATTCTAAAAACTGCAATTATCTTAGAATATAATAACCTAGTACCTTTCTCTGAAGATGCCCCTTCATTCAGGATTTGGATTGCTCGTCGAATATCCAAGTTGAACAATGCCACAGCAGCAGCTCTCTCCCACTCCCCTTCTTGCACAAGAGAATTCAAAAATGGCCCTACATCTACATCTGTTCCTTTCTTTATCCACCCACAAAGCTGTAAAGCTAAGATTCTCTCTTCATTTAAATTCTGAATATCACTTTGCTTATCCAAACCGCTCCAATTATGTCTGCTGCTTTCCACCATTCCTAAAAAGAGAAGCATTTTTATATTAGTTGTTTTTTTATTATTTTTTAAAATATATTTAAAAAATAAGTCCATTTTACACAGAGATATTTCGACAGCATGCTTTGAATATTTGGCTACTTAACCACAAATTCGTGACACCATAAGTGTAAAATATGCCACAAACAAAACATACTTTACATGTTGTTAAATACAACAGTTCCTTGAGATACCAAAAAAGCTACTAGAACAATTAATGCTTGATGGGCTGAGTCACTGCTTCAGAGAAGCCTCCCTGACCACCTAATCTGAGTGCACCTGTTATTATCTAATGTGACTGTCTCCTATACTTCCTTCAGAACTAATGTAAGTTCTTATATTTTATTAATTTTCAGACCTATCTCTTCTCCTGCTAGAACATATGCTCCAAAAGGGGAGGCGTCTTGTTCTATTTGAAAGGTTATCTCCAGTGTTTAAGATTCAATAGATTCTCTCTCCTTCTCCATTTGCTACCTCTTTGTATGCATATATGCAAATATATGAAAAAATGAGATCATATATATAAAAGTACTTCAAAAGTTTAAATACTAAAGCTAAAATACAATGGGAATGATATGAAGTTTTCTTCTTCACAATATCAGAAGACTTTATATTCTCATTTTCTTTTCATAAGGAATTTAATTCTTCCAGCCTTAGATTTCAATCAAGGCAGATGATCATAATGGTACTAAATAAAACTAATATAAAGATGAAAAAAAAAAAAAAGATGAAATTTGACTTTTAATTGCAACTCAAATTCTTAAATGTTCTAGGACATTTTTTTTTAAGATTTTTTTTTACATTTATTTATTCATGAGAGACACAGAGAGAGAGAGAGAGAGAGAGAGAGAGAGAGAGGCAGAAACACAGGAAGAGGGAGAAGCAGGCCACATGCAGGGAGCCCGACTTGGGACTCGATCCTGGGTCTCCAGATCAGGCCCTGGGCTGAAGGCAGCACTAAACCACTGAACCACTCGGGCTGCTCATTCTAGGACATTGTATCATCAAAACTGTCATTGTAGAATTACCTGTTATTTTTCAGAAAAAACTGAATTATGAATTAGGCAGCAAGAATGTCCAACATTACTAACATCTTTTATTAGGAGTAACTTAGAGTAATTCTACATTTATCCACTTACATATAATACAGTTATTATACCTTTGTAAATAACTAGATCAATAATAAATAGGTTTTAAGAAATAATTCAACTTGTCTGTGGTAGGCAGAACTGTATAAAATGGTCTCCACGATTCTTGCCCCCTAATAACCACACCCTTGCATAATCCCCTCCTCCCTTGAGTACAGGTGAAATCTGACTTGCTTCTAAATAACATTAGTACAAGTGAAAGCATTTTGCAGACGTAATTAAGGTCGTTATTCCATTAACTGAGTTAATCAAAGGGAAATTAATACTGTGTGGGCCTGATGTAACCAGGTGATACCTTTAAAAGAATCCAGGAAATGAGAGAGACTCTCTAGCTGGACTGGAAGGAAAAGCTACTTTGTTGTAAGAAGGTTATGTGGTAAGGAAGCACCAGCAGCCTCTGGGAGCTCATGGCAGCCCCTTGTGACAGCCAGGAAGGATACTTCTGTCCTCTAACTCAAAGAACCAGTTCTGTCAACAACCATGTGAACTGAGATAAGTACTCCAACTACAAGAAGCCTAGCCAACATCTTTATTTTAGCCTTGTGAGACCCTGAGCAGAGGATTCAGTGAAGGCATGCCCAGACTCCACAGACCATGGAAATGGTAAGATAATAAATGCATAATATAAAAATTAATATACTGTCCAAAGTTGACTTTTAACTACACTCATCTGATCAAGGCATTAAAGAAATGAGCACAAGCAAAATTGAGAAAATATTAAAAACTGAACCAGGGGATGCCTGGGTAACTCAGAGGATTAAATGTCCAGCTCTTGATTTTGGCTCAGGTCATGTTCTCAGTGCATGGAGCACTGCATTGGGCTCCACTCTCAGCATGGAGTCCACTTGAGATTCTCTCTCTCCCTCTGCCCCTCCCTCCCCATTATGTGCGTGCACTCTCTAAATAAATAAAATCTTAAAAAAAAAACAACTGAATCAGTTATTTACAAAGCAAACATATACATATATAAATAATGCAAAACACATTATTAAAGTTCATTTAGTCTAAATACATGCACAGAGTAAAATCAGTATATAGCCAAAGTCTGAACTTGCTAAACCTAATTTACACTTTTAAATAGCTTGTTTCATTATATGATGTTAGGCTGTGGCAAAAGCCTACAATATTATTCATGTTAGGACATATTTTAAGCTATATATCACTGCTTTATGTAAAAGTTTCAAGATGAATTATTTGTAAAATTCTGGAAATTTAGAAAACAGTTTAATAATTACACTTTAAATTACTTATTTTTAATTGTACCGTTGAAACCATCGCTGTTTAGGTCAAGGGGTCAGGAGGAGACTTCTGAAAAGTTCTCTTCCCTTAAGACAACCACCTGCCCATTGGAAAAAAAGGAAGCATGCTACTCTATTTGCAACCATGAGGAAAGTTATTCAAGACAAAATCACTTTTAGCTTATGAAAGTGAAATTTTAAGAACTATTAGAAAATAACAAATGATTAATTTAAAACAGGTGTATTAGGGGCACCTGGGTGGCTCAGTGGCTGAGTGTCTGCCTTTGGCTCAGGTCGTGATCCCTGGGGCCTGGGACTGAGTCCCGCATCAGGCTTCCAGCAGGGAGCCGGCTTCTCCCTTTGCCCATGTCTCTGCCTGTCTATGTGTCTCTTAGGAATAAATAAATGTCTCTCATGAATAAATAAATAAAATCTCAAAAATAAAATAAAACATGCATATTAAAAATTTAAACACATTACTTTTCTGCGTAAAAAACTTAAATTTAGAGAGAATGGAGTTATTACATTTCAAGTAGAACAAGCTGTAGATATACATAAGGTATGTGCTTTCATAGCTCCCCTATAAATTTTGGATTCAAGTTGAAGACATTAAATGGTAAAAATAACAATTTTCAATAGCTGAACAAAAAGCCTTTTTCAAACTTTCTCACAGCTTAATAATATTCCAGTTTTCTTAGAGTTTTTATTTATAGAAACTGTGTCATGGAATAAAGATCAATACATAGGACTCCAAAGAGTTTTATACTAGGAGGTAGAAAAATACCCTTTAAGTCAAATGTGGTTATTATGTCTGTAATGCCCAGAGGCCTTCCTATCGCTTGATAACTATGTGACAGGTTAATTAGGGTTATCAAATAAGCAATATGATAATATTGTACACTTCTAAATGTACTGTCATTATTTTTAACATGTACATGTTAAATTCATGTACATGAATTTAAAATTTATATCTGAAAAAGATTAAAATCTATTTATGCATGTTATGTAATATTAAAGTGACAAAACTATATCCCCTAAATTTGAGATTGTGCTATATATAAATAATAGAATTGACATTTTATTGACAAGTGTGAGAAACCAGTTTAGACATTCAAAAACATTTTTTAAAAACTGGTTTCAAATACTACACCAAGTAATCAGACACTATGCTACCTGTAGATATTAATTTGTTGCATTTTTACATCTATATAACAAAGCAGTAAAATTATCCAGTGTTTATAAGAACATTTTGTTGTTAAAAACACTTCCTTATTTATTCTATTCATTAAAGTAATTCTGAATGACAAGTTCTCTAGAACAGAATTTACCCCTTAAGTCTAAAAATATTGGAAGGCTGACCAACGTTTATTATACAATTTTCTGCCATCCTAAAACAAAAGAACTATAATTATTAACATCATGAACACTTCTCCACAAGACTGTACAAGATATTCCAACGTTTATTATACAATTTTCTGCCATCCTAAAACAAAAGAACTATAATTATTAACATCATGAACACTTCTCCACAAGACTGTACAAGATATTCCCTTAGAGCATGCATTCTCATCCTGGTTGACTTTCACACTTAGCCCACCCAATAAACTAGTCTCTGTTCCTTTGCTGCTTTATCTCCAGTGGTTCACACCTCCAAGATTTCACCCACTCCTTTCACAGACCTACTACAAATTGTTCCTCTTTCAAAAGAACTACTTTCTTACTACAACTTCATATAGCCTTCCAGAAATCTCACTTCTAAATTTTTCAACCTCACAATCTCTTGGCCCCCCATATTTTTACTTATCAGTCTTCTGTCATTTTCCTCCCAAAGCTCAACAAATGAATCATTCTCTTGCCAGTGTCCCAATTCTCTCCCCCCACTGTCCTTTATCTTCTGGTAAAATAACATTGCCACACAATCCTCCCTTGTTTCTCAAGACCACTCTGGCTCCTCTTCTCAGTGTCTTCTCTCTACAACCTCCCTGCTCCTTCTCAATAAGCAAACCTACTACATTGAGAAAAGAGGAGCCATCGGGGGAAACTCCTCAGTCTCTAGTCACTGAACCTTATAAAACATGTATACCTTTCCCCTTTCCCTCTGGACGGTATGGACAAAGTGTACAGCCTCCTAGCTAACACTAGTCTTTTCACCTGTGCTCCAGATCCGATTCTCTTCTATTTCTAGGATTTTTGCTCTTCACTTCCTTTTCTCTGCATCTTCAACCTCTTTGTGTGGGCTTCCTCACATCAGCATTTAAACTTACTTAAATCAATCCCATGTTAAAAACAAAAACAAAGCAACAAAAAAACCCTACTATGCCTCCAGATTCACTTGCTGCTTTTACTATAAACCTTTTCTCTTCCTTTAGTCAAATTTCCTGGAAGAATTATTTAATATGGATGACTTTACTTCTTCAACCTACTCTAAACTTCTTGCCTACTGCACATCTTTACCCAGCTATCACAAATTCAACTTTCTCCAAAACAAGCTTTTTTTTTCTTCTCAAATGAACTCTTCCTCTGTTAATCCTATGTAATTAATTGGTACCAGTAGTAACCCAGTTTCGTAAGCTATATATATATGTGTACTTTCACTTTACCTTCCATTACCTTTATTCAATGATTAAGTTGTCACACTTTAATCCACATTTATTTAGCTCCTCTACCAGTAACCTTGGTAGGAACACCCTCATTGTCTTGCCTAATTATTATAGCTTTTTTTTTTTTTTTTTTAAGATTTATTCATTTGAGAGAGAGAGAGACTACAAGCAGGAAGAAACGGCAAAGAAAGAAGGAGAACCAAAGAGCCTGATGTGGGGCTCGATCCAAGGACCTTGAGATCACCATCCAAGCCGAAGGCAGATGCTTAACTGACTGGGCCACCCAGGTGCCCCTAACTACTGTGGGCATAAGGTCCCTGTTTGATTCTCTCCAATTCATTCCACACATAGCTACACCTATAAGAGACAAATCTAATTCTGCCAATACTCTTTAAAATATTTCCGTGGTTTCTCTTTGTTACAGGATAAATCTCCCTAAATTCTTACCATGATTTCTAAGTCCTGAGTTACCCCATTGCTTACCTTTCTAGTCTCCATTCTTTCCTCATTTCCTCTCTCACACAGTTCCACCAATACTGAAATGTGCTATGCTCCCTCTCCTTTGGGTTAATTGCATATGTTGCTTCCCTATTTGGACCATGCTTGTCTTTGCTTTTACCTTCTCAAGGGAACCCTCTCAAATCTTACACCCAGATTAGGATTCTTCTATACATAATTGTTTGTTATTCCTCATGGTAAATAGCCTAGTTATCTGTCCATACTCTGAAATAGTATTAGAATGTAAACTTCCCAAGAACATGGGTAATATCCACATTCAGTCTCTATGAGGGAAGAGGCTTAAGTTATATCTTATTATTCCAAGGACAATTCTTAGCACATAATAAGCAAATAATAAATATTTGCTCAATGAATAAATTTACCTCATATTATAAGAATTAAATAAAGTAACATGGGGAAAGTAACTAGCATGATATCCAATTAATAGTAAGCATTCAATACATATTATTTGTCACTATCATTAAAATTGCACTGTGAGCTCTAATAAACCTGTGTATTGGATTACTGTGAGCAAGATGGCTCAATGTGTTGACTTACTATGTGCTGAATCATAAGATATACAATTAGAGAAAAAAGTATGGCCAGATAAAAAAACTGAATTCCACATGTGCCATCTTTGACAGTTATTTCTTTTACTGTTTACTTTGGGGCTATAGAAACAAAAATATCTAAACCGAAACAAAAAGCTGAAAGTCTAGCAATGAGGAAATCATTCCAATGTAGTTTTTTAATCTGGGTAAAGACCATCCTTGACTCAAGACTTTCAGTTTCTATTGCACCAGAAATATATATACAGATATTCTACTTTTCCTCTTGCTTTTCTTCAGAGGCAGTTTGTAGGTTTTCCCCTAAAATATATCAAAATACAACAAAAACAATAATAAGCCTCAGAATAACTGAGAATGTAATGTGGCCTGAATCCTAGGTTGGGGAAAGGATTATAGTATAATGCACAATTCTATTTAAAAAAAAAAAAAAAATGAATAAGAACAACTGTTCAGTGAAAAACTTAGTTTAGCTCTTCTATCATCTTTATTCTTAAATAGTTGATCAATTTTAATCCTACATTAACTCATACATTCATTTAATCATCAAGGACTCTCTCAAGTAAGGCTCCTATAGGTAAGGTCATACTTCATGACGTAGTTACCCAGACCTTGCCATCAAATAGCTAAGTCAAAGTGTTTGGGCAAGACAATAAAAAGAGATCTCCTTCAATTATATGTCTTTTCCTTTAGCTTTTATAAAAAGCAAAATGCTGTGATAAAATCCAAACTAACCACCAGGATCCTATAACTCATCTAATGGAAGACTTCTCAAAGTGGGTCTTCAAAAAAATAACATTGAATAAGTGAATAGATTTAGAAAGACAGTATACTTCAAAGAACCAAGATATTACCCCCTCCCAAAAAAGAATTAAGGATATAAATTATGCATTTAGAACAACAATTCACTAAAATATCTAACCAGGAACCCCAAAAAAACCAACAAATATTTATGTACACTATTCTGAAGTAGCTAACTGATGGGGATAATGGGTGAAAAATAAGACTACAAAATTATATTTCAGAAAATAAAATAGAATTTTCTTACCTAAAGACGATTTTACAATTGATTTAATTCCTGCATAAACCAATGATCCTTTGTTTCCTGGAGACTTCTGATCCATATCTTCTGTATACTGCTTCATAAGTATTTAAATGCATAGGAAATACTAATGACGATGTATAATAATATATTTCAAAGCTAAACTTACTCTGATTTGGAGCCAATTCATAATAGGTGTCAGCGAAAGTTGGTTCTACTTTATTGTAAAGATATATTTTTCAAAAAAAAAATATATTTTTCTTCCTTCTATACAATCTGTAAAGCAGTATTTCAAGTTCAACAGTTTTAAATAATTTTACTTTGTAATTTTGGCATTATGTAACTTGCATGTGCATATAAAACATTCAGAATAAAATTTACAGACTGACCTTTCAGCAAACTTTAAGAACATTTCTACCTGATTCATCTCATGAAATTCATAATGAAAAGGATATAGTGCAGGGTATACCAGAGTGACTTGAGCTGTGGGTCTTCATTTCCAGCTAAAATATGGTTTCTCCACACTTGTTCTGTATCAAGTCCGTACCTGGATAAAGCCCGAAGGCGCATCTTCGTTGCTATATCTTTTTCTAAAGAATTATCATTTTCTTCTTCTGCACATTCATACAAATGACGACCACAAGCCCACATTAAAGATGTAATTGGGCTCCAGGCAAGAGATATCCTTTCAAAAACAGTGAAGTCAGACATTGTTCGGTTGGGAGTTAAAACTATCATTCGATTTTGACTTGTTGGATGCCAAGCAAAAGAAGCAATGTAATTGTCACAAGGTTGCACACTTCTTTCAATTATTGTGGGTTCAGTTTCATCTCCAATGGGAGTGGGTGTGTGTTGCATATCATATAATCTAATAATGTTACTATCCCTTGTCAAAGTGGCAAGCAGACCAGTCCTAGTTGGACACCATGCTACTTTTGTTAAGGGCTTTGGTTGCTCAGTTAAAGTCAAAACTGGCTTCTCAAATTTCCTTAGATCCCATATTGCAACCTGACCTTCATAGAAGGAAGCAACACGATCATGGAAGTAGGGGTCTACTGTCACTCCCTGAACAGCTTTTGTATTTACAAACATCTTTTGGCTTGTATTCCGAAGATCAAATATGGCTAGGTTACGATGCATACCAGCAAGGAGAAGTTTCTGGTCTCGTGGAAGCCAACAAAGAGAGAGACAAGCATCATTCTGTCCTAATTCATAAAGAGGTTTTGTTACTAATAATGTTGTTTCAGTTTCACCTGCTGAAAGTCTCACTTTCTCCATAGGTACTATATCAGGAGTATATTTGCTGCAAATATCCCAAATCAGCACTGAAAAATCAGCTCTGTGTTTATCTAGCCCAGCAGCAAGCCAGTTACTATCCAACGGATTCCATGCAAGGGTATTACATTGCCGTGCATGTTTTGGAACAAATTCTTTTCCTATCAAATCTTTGAACTTTGAGTTATGATCTTGACCAAGACTTGTAAGTACAACTCGACCATTTGCTTGTCCAACTGCTAGGAGACATTCAGGATCATAATTGAGATACCAGGCAACACATTTCATATATGGTGTATCTGAATTTATTGATAATAATGTAGCTGCAGAGTCTTCAGATAAACGTAAAGATCCAGCTTTGAGTTCTGAATTCACAGTAGATTCCACATGATAAAGGCTCAGTTCAGAGTCACATACAACAAATCTATCAACTTGGTGTGGTGCCCACAATATATCAGGTTTTGTACCGCTCATGTTTATTGATATGCTCAAAGAGTCCAGTTAGGTCCATTCACTGAAAATCTGTTTAAAAATGAAAAGTTTTAAAATTTTAACAAAATAGAATTCTAAGATGAATAAACTATTGGAAAGTCAGGAAATTCTCTATATGAGTACTGTATTTCTCAATATATTTCTTCTAATTGCTATAATTAATGACCATAATTTATTGATTAAAAAGGGAAAAAGACCTTCCCCCAATCAGATGAGGTATAAGATTCTGAGAACTACATTTTAGCCTTATTTCCCACGATAATTTTTTTAATTGCATGTTACTAGTAATTTCATTAATCTCAGAGTCAATATTAACTTCAGTATGGTGAGCAAATTAATAAGCATCATCTCTTTGAAGGCGGTAAAACTTTAAAGGGTTATGAATCATGTTAAGCAATAGTTTACAGCAGCACTATTCAATAGAACTTTCTGCAGTGATAGAAATGTTCTCCAGCTGTACTGCCAAAAGGGCAGCTATTAGCCACATGTGGCTAACCCAGCACAAGAAATGTCACTAGTACAAATTTTAAATCTTACTTTTCATTAATTTTTAATATATAAATAACCACATGTGGCCACCATAATGGACAGTGAAGATTTAAAGTACAATGCCACTATTAAGACAGAGGTCTCTAGGGATCCCTGGGTGGCTCAGCAGTTTAGCGCCTGCCTTTGGCCCAGGGCATGATCCTGGAGTCCTGGATTTGAGTCCTACATCAGGCTCCCTACATGGCGCCTGCTTCTCCCTCTGCCTGAGTCTCTGCCTCTCTCTCTCTGTGTGTCTCTCATGAATAAATAAATAAAATCTTAAAAAAATAAAAAATAAAAACAGAGGTCTCTACCTCAAGTATCAACAATAAGAAGCAGCCCTATAGGGCAGAATAAACAGTAGCATGTATTGAGCCAAGTTAACTTCTATCCCTAGCTCTGACATATATTAGCTATATACCACAGAAAGGCCTTTGTCATTAGGAGTCCTTTTATTTTCTCATCTACATAACAAGAGTTGGTTTAGATTAGTGTTTCCTAAACTTCATCATGTACCACCTATTTTTATTTAATCTTTTTATTTAAAGTGACTATTTTTAAAATCATAAAATTGATATTAACCTCATTATGAAGTCCATGAATCACAGTATGGTATGTTAAAAATATTTTTTCTAACACACATTAAATTAAATGTGTAACTATTAAAATACTTGATATGCTAACTATATTGGAATTTTTAAAAAATGCTTGTTTTACCTAAAATCATTCTGTTTATGATCAGTGGACATACTGCATTTGGGAAACTGAAGTAAGTGATCATTAAAGGCTCTAAAGTTTTTGACTCTATAAACTTTAATATTGACATATGATTTTGAAAAGATAATAGCCACTGAAGCACAAACTAAATACAGCTATGTTAAAGATGGTATTTTAGAGGAGCCGAGTGGTTCAGTGAGTTAAAGTGACCGTCTCAGTTTCGGCTCAGGGCATGATTTCGTGGGTCTTGAGACTGAGCTCCACTTTGGGGCTCCACGTTCAGTAGGGGGAGTCTGCTTGAAGATTCCTTCCCTCTGCCCCTCAACATACTCACACATGCAGGCACACACACACACTCTCTCTAATACATACGCCTTAAAAAAAAGAGAAAAGAAAAAATGGTATTTTAAAAACAAAAGCTACTTAACAAACACTTAAATATCTGTTTCTAACCAGTTCTGGCTAGAGGTTATAGTCTGGATTAAAAAAGGACAAAGACCTTTAGTATCTTCATGGCAACTGGAATCTATCTGTACAGCCATGGGTTTTTTTGTTTTAATTTTATTTATTTGAGAGAGAAAGAGAATGGGGAGAGGAAAGGCAGAGGGAGAAGTAGACTCCCAGCTGAGGAGGGAACCCGATGTGGGACTCCATCCCAGGACCCAGGATTATGACCCAAGCTGAAGGCAGACACTTAACAGACTGAGCCACCGAGGTGCCCCTCTGTACAACAATGCTTCAGTTCTAAAAAGGTGAAGTTATGGTCCATTCATCCCCTGATCCCCGGTATCAGATGTAGAGCCAGGCACAGCCTCCTAATATAGATACACTAAATAAACTCAGCTCAAACATACTTGCTTTATCTTCTAATCTTGTGAAACTTTCAGTCAAGAATTATCAATCTAGAATTCAATACACTCATACAATTTAGATGACTGGGAAAAACCTCTAAGAATTTTTATACTGGTTTATTTCCTTCCTTGAGAGTTCTGAAGCTCAAGATCAGTCATCTCAAGTATATTTTTTTTTACTAGATCCTCAATTTCTTCATTACTTTGCCACTTTAGGTATGCCTTCCCCAAGCCTACACCAACCCAATTATTTACTCTTTATTCCTCCACAAAGGCTGCAAAGTCTCACATCTCTGATGACTGATTCCACAAGAAATTAAGGTATACAACACGTTTGACTTATGGTGTTAATTTAGCAATTCTTTTACTCATGTGTATACTTAGGCCTTTATGAAATTCATCTTTATGTAGTATCACAGGGACCTTTCTAAAATGCAAGCTTAGTTTATACAATCCCTACTTAAAATCCTCTAATGCTTTCCAAATGCTCTTTGGAATAGAATTCCAAATCTTCAATATAACCTATAAAATCCTAAATGCTTTGGTCTCTACTTACTGCTTTGGCATCAAGTCACACATTTTCCTACTTGCTGTGTTTTAGCCACACACTCCTTCTTTTCAGTTCCTCGAATGTAATCCACCCCCCTTTGCCTCCCATCACTACTACTTTGCAAATGCTGTTCTCTCTGGTTGGAGCATTCTTCCCTCCCTTCTTGGCCAAGTTAACACATGCCAAACATCCTCCATCCCCTCCCTGGTCAGGTTACTTAACTAGTACTCTCGGCGAAAAGTTTTCCTTCCCTTTAAATCATCCTGTCTCTCTTACTAAATTATAAGTGCCACAAGAGCAAGAAAAGTACCTTTTGCTCTCCGTTTATACCTCTGATACCCACCCCAGGGCTAGGCCCTTAGTAGATATTTAAGAATTATTTGTTAAATGCTCCAGCTGACATTTCTCACACTGCTATATCCAACTTTTACCAATCTCCTCATGCTTCCACCCATCATCCTTTCAACTAAAGACTGGCTCCAGTCAAGAGCAAAGTGTCCACTGTCATAACTGGTTCCAATGATGGGTAAGAGCCCACAGTGAGCTACTCTAAGAGAGGATCACTCTAATACCTGTCTTTCATTTATTCTGTCAATATTTATTGGGCATAGTATATGTGCTAGAAACTGTTCTAAATTTTCAGAACATGGTAATGAACAGAAACATAAGTTCCCTGGTTCCTATGGACTAAATTGTGTCCTTCCAAAATTGTTCACTCCCAATCCCCAGTGTGACAGTATTAGAGAAAGACCCTTTAAGGAGGTAATTAGAATTAAATGAGGTCGTAAGGGTAGAGTGCTAAACTGATAGAACTGGTGCCCTTAGAAGAGGAAGAGACAACTGAGCTCCCTCCCCACCATGTGAGGACAGTGAGAAGGCAGCCTTCTATAAGCCAAGGCAAGAACTCTCACCACCACCAGACCACATTGGCACGCTGATTTTGGACTTCCAACCTGTGAGAACTGTGAAAAAAATAAATTTCTGTTGTTTAAGCCACCTACTCTACGGTCTTTTATTATGGCAGCCCAAGAAGAGTAATAAACTGGTCTAATAAAGCCTGCATTCCAATGCTGAAGTTATGTCCAATCTTAAAAAGAATTTAAAAATTTAGGAATAAGAAGGAAGAGGCACTTCATGCAATAGTAGCTAAAACAACAAAAAGAAGGAACAGATACTGACAAGTAAGGGTTCACACACGTCTTCACAGACAACAGAGGAAACCTCTTAAATGGAAGTATCTAGAGATCTGGCCTATCTTATCAAAAGATAAATGCTGAAATAATCACACTTTCAATAGAAGCCTCCCTCTCATAATTTATATTCTTTACATGGATAATCTATAAGAAAACTTGGTGGCACATGTAAAAATCCACTTTAAAAAAATAAAGTGTTATTATAGTTTAAAAAGTCTTTGATTTGCATGACTCTCAATGGAGGACTATAAGCATTTCTTCTGATGTAATTATGCATGTACAATGTCTATATTACCAGCCACAAAATCTGATTATAGTAATTCATACAGAATCACAAAACTGGAGGGAGATTGGTAAAACCTCTCAATTCACATAGGAGTAAAGTGAAGACCAGATGTCTTAGTTCTTCTTGTCCAATATCTCCCAACTCCCATCCTAAATTACAGCAAAAGAAAAAACCAACTACATCACTTGCAAGATGCACTGCAAAATGAAAATACAGAGCCCCCTTATTAAAAAATTATTAAGAATTTCAAAGTGGTGACGACACAGCAATAAACTGTGCCAAGCCCTTTTAAATGATGGGCCTTATGTGACTGCATGGGCTGTACAACCCAAAGCTGGCCCTGAATAGAGAAGTATGTCCCTAAACGCCCTTTTAAGAAATGTGTTTCTTTACAATCCAACACACAGTATAGATGGATCTTGGCTCCTGAACACAGATGAATATGGAATATGGTGAAGAGCAAAGAAAACTGAACCTGGGGAGGGAAGACTTCCAACCACTCACCGGCTAGACTCTAACAAGTCCGTGGATACACCAAGACTATGAAGACATAGAACCCACCCTATTGCCATCTCACAAAGTCGTGACAAACTGAGCTCTTCCCCATCACACAGCTGTATCACTAGCAGCCCTGGAAGTTAATGTTTTCAAATGGTGGAAATGTTGAACCGTGGAAGGCGAGGGGGTGAAATCTGCAATAATTACAGCATAATTTACATCCTCACCTTCGAGTTTAACAAGTGTTCACTTCCCATCAATGGTTTCTGAGCAAAGGAAAGCCGTGCTGACTCTGTATTCTTCACCAGAATATAACAGCACTGTCTGACAGAAATACAGTGTTAGCCATGATTTAAGTTTCTAGCAGCCACACTGAAAAAGAGATGAAAATTAAACAATATATTTCATTCAACTCAACATATATAAAAAAAAATACCCCTTTTCCACATATAGCCAATATAAAAAAAGTCATTGAGAATTTTTTTTCCTTTGGTGCCAAGTCTGGTAGGTTCAATGTGCATTTTGCACTTACAGTAGGGCTCAACCCCGCGTCTCTACTGGGCAGCGAAGATCCAGAATACTAAGTGTGCAAGGTGTCCGACTACCCCTTCACATCCTTCTGTCGTTGTCTTCTACCTTTCTTACCATGACACTAACGAAAGTTAGCAAGCAGCTCAAAGACATTTTCAGCCTCTCGATCTTAGGGCGATGCACTGCATAAATTTCCCTTCGGAATTTGTTGAAATTTGTAAAAACTTCAAAATCTGTAAAACGCAGTCATTTGCTAAGCAACTTAGCAATGCTCACGGCACTCACTCGTCAAAGACTTTATTCATTCTCTCATGGAATTTTCCTTTACCCGTACAGGCAGAAAAGACAGCGAGTTAACCGCGTGACAGGCCCTTTAGGAAGGATCCGACCGAGCGCGGGGAGAGCACGGCTCCCTGCTACCCCCGCCGCCTCAGGACCTGAGGCCCCGCCCGCGCTCCACACACCCGGCCGAGCTCCCGTCCCACGCCTGACGCGGCTCCGCACCAACTCGCCGCCCGAGCGGCTGCGCCGCGCACCCCGCGCCCCCGCCGAGGTCCGCCCGCAGCTCCGCGGCTCCCTACTAGGCCCAGCCCGCCGCCCGCCGCCCGCCGCCGTCAGCCCTCAGCGCGGAACGCGACGCCCCGCGCCCCGGCTTCCAGGAGGCCCTCGGGGGCCGTCCCCGCCCGGGCCTTCCGACTGGGCTTGCCCGGGCCCCTCGCGGCGGCCGCAGCGCTCGCCGACCCACGCCCGGGGCCTCCGCCTCAGGAGCGCCGAGTCGCCACCCGAGAGCCGCAACGCACAGACCTGAGGAGGCAGCGCGGCCGCCGCACGGCCACTTCCGGCCTGGTCGCCGCCCCTCCCGCCGTGGGAGTCCGCACGCGGGCAAGATGGCGGCCGCGGCGGCGCGACCGGCGACCCGGGCGACCTGGGCGACCTGGGCCCCCGGCCGGGACCCGCGACCCCACCGCGGCGCGCCTCGGCCTTGGAAGGGGAGTCCCCCCGCTCGTGAGCCCCGCCCCTCGGCCGCCCGGGAGTAGCCACGCCCCGGGGGCGGGGCCACTGCTCAGGAGGCCCCGCCCTCCGCCCCAGCGCCCGCGCCCCTGCAGCCTGCGGGACGGTCCCCAGGGCACGGCCTCTCGGAGACGCGTTATCTCAAGTCCTCCAGACACTTCAGCTCGTTTGATCACTTCCAATTTCCGTTGACAATTTATTGCAGGCCGTCGACGGAGAAAGAAAATCCAGGGAATGTGTGGTTCGCCATTTATTCTTGCATTTACTCATTCTACAAACACGTCTTGAGTACCCAGCACATTGCTGGAGTGTTGGGGACGCTAGATTGAACTAAAAATGACTGCGGTCCCGGCAGAAAACAGTGATGCCGTATTAGGGGCTGACACGGTGCTCCGTGGGAGGGCCGCCCCCCTAGTGTCGGGGTGTCAGGAACGCTACCTTGTGGACCCCTAGGCCACCCAGGAAGGATGAATGTGGGATTCACTGGGAAAGGGAACCGTGGAGGAGGCTGGAAGAGAAGAGCCTTCTAGAGCAGAGGAAGAGCAAGTGCAGGCTGAGAAGGGACGGCATCTCAATGGGGAAAACAGTGAGGTATGGGTGGATGAGCAGAGGAAGAGGGAGGAGATCAAGAAGCTGTACCAGAAAGGCATTTGGAAACGAAGTTAGTACGTTTGGGTGGACTTTTTCCTAAAGGCCATGGTGCAGTCATTGAAGGTTTTAAACTAGGCAAGTGGTGTGATCAGTTTTTCAGGGAGAAAAGGGAAGGACGGGGTCTGTATCCCAGTGAGAGATAATGGTAATCCAAACTACCTGTGGGATGGAGAGTAGGGATGGAGAGAAGTGTGTAGGGAATATTTAGAAGATGGAATGAACAGAGCTTAATGATTGGCTTAAGACAGTGAAGGAGAAAAAGGATTCTAGGGTTTTGGTTCCCATTCCTGCCTTCGGAGAAGTGGAGGCTGAAGAAAGGGCTGTACAGCTGCAGGGAGATACCATAGGATGCATCACTTCAAGCACTCTCTTGCCCATCTTCTCAATGGTTCAGGCCCTGGTCCCAAATTTCCAGATCAATAAAAGTCTCTTCCTTATCCGCTCCTACCACAGACCTAGTCTACCCTCAGGAGATGACATTGCTTCCTACTTCAAAAAAAGTTAAAGCTATTAGGTAGGAATTCATTCCCCACAGCCTCCTATTACTTCTCTTTCCCGTCCCCAACATCATCATTCACTCCCATTCTTACCTTCTTCTACTTGACACAAAGTAAGAGGAGAGACTGCATAGGTTTCTCCTCTTCCGGGACCTTGCACCATCAGTTTTCTCCTTTTCTATGTGTCTTAAGCCTCTCCATTTCTACTGCTTCTTTGCCTTCAACATATGTTCAAATCAGACTCATTTTTGTCCTCACAGGAGAAGGCCATATTGGCTCTCTCCAATCCTACATCCTCGTGTTTTCCCTTGAATTTATTCTTCTTGGGCCTTCATGCCACCCCCAAAACTGCCCTTTACTTGCCTATAGTTGTCTTCCCCTGCTAGAATACATGCTCCACACCCCAGGATTCATTCCATTGCACCTCCACCCCCAGATGTCAGCAAGGCGCTTGGTGAGCCAATTAGAGAGGACAGTTCCTTGAAAGGCCTCCGTTTCAGCTAGGAGTGACTAGCTTCTCATCTTAAAAGAGAAGCTGCTTGACGTCTACTTCCTCTTTCCCCTTCCAGCTGTCTGGGATATGGCAAAAAGAAACATGGTATAGAAATGGAGACCATGTATTATGGGAAACAAAACTGCCCCACTAGTCTAAATCCCAGTCTAATTCAGAAAGCTGAGCTACCTCCTCCCTTGGATCAACCATAGACTTCTGCACCATTACACAAGAGAAAACAAACTGTGTTCTTTTAAAAATTACTGTTTGTTTGGACTTGTTAGGGCACTTTGGCCTATTCTCTAATACACAGGAACTCTGCCTTTTTATTCTCTGCTTAATCTCCAGAACCTAAAAAGTACATAGAACAGGTATGTACTCAATAAAAATTTGTTGGATAAATCCTGAAACAATATCTTGCTCTATGCTCTCCTCCAGCTGATATATTTTTCTTTCCTTCCTTTCCCATATAAGCTTTGGTGAAAGTGTATTCTTCTCATGCTGCTACCAATACCTTGCACTCTAGAATCCCTAGAAAGGTAAGTGACACTTCTCCCATTCTACTTGGAAATCCATTCCCCTTCTCTACTAAATGGTGTTCCTTGTTAGTAAACCTGGATTCCTTAGGAGAGAAGCTCCTTGCCATCCATTTCCTTGTGAGTAGTGAACTTGTAGTATAGAACTTTGGATTTCCTGTAGCTCCTGCTGCATGGTATGTATTCAAAAATAGCTACTTAGTGGGAAAGTGCATTGTACTTTGTAGAAGATTAAACTGTGTCAGAGAATTTGGCAGGCTGCCCTGAGGATACACTAGTTGTCTTTATCAAATAGGGATTTTGTGATGGATGCCAGAGTTGCTATAGTTTGGTCTTATGGGTTTTTTGTTTTGTTTTCTTTTTTTAATTTAAACTTTTGTGTCCTTAACAAGATATTGTTCTTTCTAAGCTTCACTTGTATTGTGGCAATCCAGGATAAAATTTGTGTTGTGCGTGTGTGTGTGTGTATGTGTGTGTGTGGTTTTTAAACCAATAAAGGACAACAGTGGAAAAACTGCTCATTTCCTTATTTACTGCTGCTCTTTAGCAGCAGCAGTTCAGTTACTATTGGGATATTCTGTGGAGTCTGTGACTGGCTAATTTGAACTCCTTTTATTTCTACATGCACAAAATAAGTCTGTACCAGAGAGCAAGTTTTGTTTTTAGGCATCAAAGGGAAAATAGGGCCCTGGAAATATGTGACATGGCTTAGGTAATCTTTTTACAAAAGTTGTGGATGGGAAAATCTGAGATATCTTAAAATAGTGGTCTTCAAAAAGTATTCAAGCATACTCCCAAATCAGTTTGGTCAATCAATATTCTTATTCATATATTTTGGAGGAGTACATCTAACATTGTCATAATAAATTTACATAGTTCCAAGGATATGATTTTGAATACTTTTAAAATACTTAAATGGTAAATAAAACTGTTGCATCACACTTAAAATGTAGTTCATGAAATTTAAATACTTTAGTGAGAGTTTCTTACAATCATTCATTTAAAATTTTTATGACCAAGCTATTCTTTTAATTGTAGGAAATTTTATATTATTCTATTTTTCTTCTTGATCTTGTATTTCCATTTTACTTTCTACCAGAATTACTTATTTGTTTGATAATCAACAATTATATAGCCTTTACTACGTGACAGATGCTTTATGACATAAGCTCACTTAACACTGTCTCGCTCAGGTTGGGTGTCCTGGAGACATATTTTAAGATGGAGATTAGGACATAGATATTTATAAAGGAGTGTTGGGATCAAGACCTGTGGAAGGAAGGAGGAAGGTGCAGGACTAGGCAGAGGGAGAAGCAGAGCTGTGTAATTCAGTACCAACAAAGACCTCAGCCAATCCATGAGAAACTCTGAAACTGGACTGGCTGTCCAGAGTTATCCTGAGTTGGGACAAGGACCCAGGACTTTATACTACCCCACGGAAGTAGACATGTTTTTGATACGACCTGTCCCTCAAAGGACAAGTGGCTGTGAGTGAGGCAGTTTCCTCTATCAAGGCAATCTCCCAAGATGTCTGACAGCTGAAGACCATCTGCTGACAACTTTCCCAGCAGCTGAAAGACTAAGTTATTCATTACTGAAAGGAGACATCCAGGAGGTGCACCATGGACTTCACCACATCCTCACAATTTTATGAGGATGATACTGTTATTTTCCCCTTTTACAAATGAGAGAACTGAGGCACAGAAATGTTAAATAAATTGCCCAAGATCTCTCCCTCCCCCCCCTCTTTTTTTTTTTTTTTTAAGCAAGGGAATGAGGGGAGAGGGGGGAAGCAAAAGGGAGAATCTTCAGCAGGCTCCACTTCGGAGCCTGATCCAACTCAATATCCCAAACCTAGATCATGACCTAAGCCAAAATGGAGTCAGATACTTAACTGCTTAACTGACTGAGCTACCCAGTCCTCCCCCCCGCCCAGGATATCTCTTAAGTGGTGGAGTGAGGTTAGGGACCTAGACAATATGGCCCCAGCATTGTGCTTCTAACCATCAAATGGAATAGCCACTTGATGCAGTTCTAAGTGTTATTAAAATAATTTTTTTAATAAACATTTGGAATTTTATTTAAAAAAAAATCACAACCATGAACACTGTTACAGTTAGAGGCCCTCTTAGTTCTCCACAATGATACTGAGCATGCTCACAAGGGTTCTCATCGTTTAGTCTTTAAACAACCATCTTTAAAAGAAGGAAAAAAAAACTCGGCACACTACCATTTAACTTGTTTTAATGTTTCTTCACAAATGGTGAAAAATACTAAAGTACAGACAAGGAATAATCATAATGTTGTGGCCAACATTATAAATATGGAATTATAAATTTAAAACATTTTCTGGTTTAAAAAATAAATCTGGTAGTCAAGACAGCTCTGTGGGGTCTCTGCGTCTAGTAGGGCCGGTCTCTGCGCTCCTGATGGTGCTCGCCTTTATCCATTTTTCTAGGTCCTCCACGCCCGCCTCTTCTTCCTCCCACCTGTTCCATCAAAGGTCCAGGGGGCCCACCAGGACCGCCTCGTCTTCCTCCGCCAAAGCCACCTGGGGCCATGCCCCGGCCACCACGGAAGCCCCCTCTGTCTCCACCGCAGCCACCTCTGAACATCCCACCGGGACCACCGCGGTCCATGAGGCCACCTCTTCCTCCCCGCAGGCCACCAGGGCCGCCTCTGCCACGGTCACCGCCCGGGGGCGGGAAGGGAGGTGGAAGGAAGCCTTTAGGCTTCCGGGCCTTACACTGGTTGCATTCTGTTCTCCAGGAGAAGTTATGGTTTCCACACCCCGGATTGGAGCAATGCCAGTCCCCAGCTCGGTGCTGGACGTTTCCTCCTCTGGATGGGTTCCCTCGGGAACCCCGGAGTCCTCTTGGGGGAAAGCCACCTCTGTCTCCTCCACGGCCTCCCATGCGACCCATGGGGCCCCCAGGACCTCCTGGGCCCCCTGGACCTCCACGGAGTGGCGGTGGCATCCCTCTGCCCTCATGGGGAGACATACCACCCCGCATGCTGTTCATCGGAGGTTTCTTCCGAGCAAGAGAAACCTTAAGTTTGCTTCCTTGAAAATCTTTCCCATCAAACCACTCCACATCAGCCTTGGCAGTTGGTGGGTCTTCATAGGATACTGTAGCATCACCTTTGGGCTTTCCTGTTTCCTTGTCCAAGTAGGTATGGATCATGGGTTGTCCGGTTCTCTTGTTCATTTTAACAATTCCACACTGCTTAAAGAAGTCTGCCAGATCATCTGGAGTCACATTGTCATTTAAGCCTTGCACATAAATTGCACTGTTGTCAGTCTTCATCTGGATCTACAGGTGGGCCTAGATCAAGATCTGGTCCTTCATCCATGGGTCCACCAGGCTTACTGAAGCTACCTCGCTCTCCAGCGCTGCCCATTCCACCCCGTCTTCCTCCCTGCCCATCTCTGCTCATTCCTCCACGATCTAATCCCCCTCTTCCCCTGCCCCGGTTATCAGGGCCACTCATGCTCTGGTTCTCTCCTGGTCTGGAAAAATCCTTCAGACTCCTGCCCATAAACACCCATGCTACTGGGGTGGTCCTGTAGGAATGAACTCTGCTGCCTGTAGCTGCTGCTCTGTTGGCTATATTGACTTGGAGCCTAGCTGTAGGATCCAGTTTGGGGGGGATAACTAGTGGGTGGCTGCTGCCCATAGCTGCTTTGTTGACCATAGCTACTCTGCTGTCCATAGCTGCTCGGCTGCCCATAGGTGTTCCGCTGAGAGTAACTGCTCTGATCATAACTAGTTGGCTGTGTAGAGAAGCAGCTGGTAGAAGGATAAGATGGTGGTGCTGTGACTGGCTGCATGGGGCAGCTCCCAGGTACCTGGGGATAACTGTAGTTACTCTGTCCATATCCTAGGCTGGGCTGGTTGTAACCCCCTGTGCTAGATTGAGGTTGACTAGTCTCAGCGGGTTTGTTACCATCCTGTGGTCTTGCAGGTGCAGTGGCTGCTGGCTTCTTCCCATAGGCTGGGTAAGCAGGCTGAGTGCCATTATGCAGACTGAGCTGCATAGGAGGCCTGGGTGGTAGTGACCATAGCAGTGGTGGTATCATAAGCACCAGTGCCGTACCCCTGGACAGGCTGACTCTATGCCTTGGGGGCAGTTGGAGTAGTATAACCAGTGGAAGGCTGTCCATAAGAGGTTGCATAGGTGGCCTGCCCATAGGTCGCAGTGGTCTGAGCCTGGGTATAGCTGACATCAGTGGGCTGCCCATAGGTTCCATAACTCTGCTGCCCATATGCCTGGGTGTTCTGTGCATATCCTTGAGTTGGTTGGGCGGTGTATGCACTGTAGCCCTGCTGGGCTGCAGCTTGGCTGTAGGTACTGTAATCCATAGACACCATTTTCTCTCCTTCCCTCTCGTTCTCTCAACGTCGGTCTCCTAAAATAATCTTTTAAAATAGGGCAGCCCGGGTGGCTCAGCGGTTTAGCACCGCCTTCAGCCCAGGGCATGATCCTGGAGACTAGGGATCAAGTCCCACATCAGGCTCCCTGCATGGAGCCTGCTTCTCCCTCTGCCTGTGTCTCTGCCTCTCTCTGTGTCTCTCATGAATAAATAAATAAAATATTTAAAAAATAATAATAATCTTTTAAAACAGAAGTGGGCAAACTTTTTTGTAAAAGGTCAGATAGTAAATATTTTCAGCCTTTTAAGTTACACTGGCTCCATCACAACTACACCATTTTGCCATCACAGTGCAAAAGCAGCCGTAGATAGAACATAAACAAATGGATGTGGCTATGTTACAGGAAACTTTATTTATAGAAACAGGTGGCAGGTTGGATTAGTTTGCTAAACTCTGTTTTAGAAAAACATTTAAAGATGTCAGAAACACTCATGGTTTATTGTTATAGGAAGAAAATAGTACCAAATAGAATACACATAATTCTAACCTTATTTTTTAAAGGCTGGAAGGAATAATGGCAACATTTTGTTAGTAGATTCTCTGTGTGGTAGGTTTAAAAGTGGTCATTATTATCTTCATTATACTTTTCTACGTTTTCTAAAATAAAAATGTAAATTTTTTAATGAGAAAAAAAACAATGAATATCATTTTAAAGAGCGTAGTGGAGGAATCAGGATGCTAAATTCCATAGTGATAGATACCTCATAATCCTGTACCTATGGAGTTAGGGCAGAAATAATAAGGTTTAAGCAGCATACTAAATGTTTCAGTAACTGGAGCCATTCTAGGATGTTAACTGCAACACGAGTGATGCTAACATTTCCTGCTTTGCTCATTGCTTCTTCACAGGCTTTCTGTTTCATTTGTGGGTAACTTCATGTTATGGAATTAATGTGTGTGTCCCCCCAAAATCGATATGTCAAAATCCTAATACCCTATGTCATGATATTAGGAGATGGGGCCTTCATGAGATAGGGCTCTGCCCTCATGAATAGGAATAATGCCCTTATAAAAGGGACCCCAGAGAACTCTTGCAACCCTTTCCTGGCATATGTGGACATAATGAAGTCACCACTCTGAAATCCAGAAGAGAGTCCTCATCAGAACCTGGTATCCTGGGATCCCTGGGTGGCGCAGCGGTTTGGCGCCTGCCTTTGGCCCAGGGCGCAATCCTGGAGACCCGGGATCGAATCCCACGTCGGGCTCTCGGTGCATGGAGCCTACTTCTCCCTCTGCCTGTGTCTCCGCCTCTCTCTCTCTCTCTGTGACTATCATAGATAAATAAAAATTAAAAAAAAAAAAAAAAGAACCTGGTATCCTGATCTCAGACTTTCAGCCTCCAGAACTATGAGGAATAAATGTCTGTTGTTTACAAGCCATGCAATCTATGGTAATTTGTTATAGCAGCCCAAACTGACAGAGAAACTAGGTTCATCCCTTCTGATGAGCACTGAAGCACTAAAGCAGCAGCCATCAAAATACTATCAGATCAGCACTGTTAATCCTAGTGAAATGCAGGCTATCTTGCTGCCTGGTCTCTTTGTCTCCTTGGATGGGATTTGAGTAAATCACGTTTGAGCTTTTGAAACAGATGATGTGGCTAAATTCTGCTAATCTTTCTGCTCCCATAGCCATTGCCCTAGTTTTGGTCTTAATTACTGCTCACCCAGACAGTAGTCTCCCTACTGGCCTCTGATTCCCCTGTTCCTACCTTTTCATCTCCCCCATGTAGCTAGATTGATCTTCATGAGCACATCTCAAGTGACTCTCTTAGGTAGACCTCTTCATTGGTTCATGTTCCCTACAGACCAGCATCCAAATTCCTTAGTCTGCAGTTAAGATGTCAATTCTTTAAGTCTTAACAGTCAATGAGAAAGAAAATTTGTATTTTCAATGGATCAAAATAATTTTAGAATCACCTAAGCCAGACAAAGCCCAAAGCAATTGGAAAGGCAGACTTCTCTTGGTAGTAAGATGAGGAAAAGATTCCCAGAACTGTCACTGAAAGTTAGACAAATATCTAACTATGAAGGTGATGCATTCAGAATCAGGATTATTTTGAGCAAAAGATCAGGTCACAGAAAAACCAAAGCATATCTTATTGGACTGATCAATAATTTGGAATGTTTCTGAAGTAATGTATAATGTGTGACTATAAAACCCTCAAACGGGGATGCCTGGGTGGCTCAGCGGTTGCAAGTCTGCCTTTAGCACAGGGCATGATCCTGGGGTCCAGGATTGAGTCCTGCATCAGGCTCCTTGCGGGGAGCCTGCTTCTCTCTCTGCCTGTATCTCTGCCTCTCTCTCTGCCTGTACCTCTGTTTCTGTCTCTGTCTCTCTCTCTCTCTCATGAATAAATAGATAAAATCTTTTTTAAAAATAAAATAAATAAAACCTTCAAATGGATAATGGATTTGAATCTCATGTTCTAAATCATGGACCATCAGCAGCTTATTTGAGAAGCTAACCCTGATTTTCTTAGTAAGTATAATTGCAACCCCAGGAAGAAACTCAAGAGGTAAGAAATCAGAAGTATAAAGAGAATCAGAATTAGAATCAGGATAGAAATGATGAGGAAACAAATTTACTTCCTAAGGTCTAACCCTTTTGAAACTTCTATATCAATCAATTTTAGAATTGCACAGTGGAGTGTATTTTGTCTTCTTCTGAAAAACATTTAAAAGAATCTGATACTCTAAACTAGGAAAAAAGTATTCAGTTTGCAACAATGTTTATGAGTTTGAGGAAATCTAGCTTATTGAATTAATATATTTTTAATGTATTGTATAAATGAGGTAAAGTGGCTATTAATGATTTAAAGATTAGTAAGTTACATAATAGTGAATATTCCTCTTCATATAACATGCATAAAAGCTTTTAGGATATTAAAAAAAGTTATCAACGTGACGTTGTCCCCCTTCTGGCCCAATATATTTTTCCCACTTGTTCCCTTTACCCATACTAGCTCTAGCTCTACTGAATTGTTCCTAATTACTTTTACATAGCACTTTTCTTCTATCATGCCTGGTAGAGTAGGCAGTTAGATGTACATAAGCAGGAGGAGAGAATGGAGGATAACAGATGGACAATTGCTAGGGACCATTCAGTCTCCATCCAAGAAACTATCCCATCTCCCTTAGGTCAATCTCTTTTGCTTTTTAGCACAGACTGATAAGCAGAAGATAGTGGCTACAGGGACTTCCCCAACTTTGAAGCATGTGCTCTTTTTTTTTTATTTTTTAAAAATTTTTATTTATTTATGATAGTCACACACACACACACACACACAGAGAGAGAGAGGCAGAGACACAGGCAGAGGGAGAGGCAGGCTCCATGCACCGGGAGCCCAACGCAGGATCCTGCGTCTCCAGGATCGCGCCCTGGGCCAAAGGCAGGCGCCAAACCGCTGCGCCACCCAGGGATCCCTGAAGCATGTGCTCTTAAAAAAGATCTTGTCTGTCCACTACTAACCCTGAGGCTATTATAACATCATTATAATGCCACTTGCACTGAGGTTTGGCCCCCCAACCCATGAGTTGTACTTAGTCACTCATGGGAAGAGGACTAACACAAACTTGCCCAAAAGTTTGGAGGGGAGGAAACCAAGACAGATCCAAGGATGGAGTGATAATAACAAGATGGATGGGGGAGAGGGAGGAGACCAAATAAAACCCCATAAAAGAATACAGTGAGAGGGATCCCTGGGTGGCGCAGCGGTTTGGCGCCTGCCTTTGGCCCAGGGCGCGATCCTGGAGACCTGGGATCAAATCCCATATCAGGCTCCCGGTGCATGGAGCCTGCTTCTCCCTCTGCCTGTGTCTCTGCCTCTCTCTCTCTCTGTGACTATCATAAGTAAATAAATAAAAATTAAAAAAAAAAAAAAAGAATACAGTGAGAAACTCAGCACACTGCTACCCATCCTTGGGTCAGCCTGCTTCTCTGACTCTGAAGTGTACTTTCACTTTGCTAAATGAAAAACTTTTGCTACTTTACCATTCTTCTGGGTCTCTTGACTGAATTCTTTCCTTTGAGAAGACAAAACTGAGGAATTCTACAACAACCTCCCAGTAACATGACTTGTTCCAATTTTTTCCTGGAATGCCTTTCTCTAAGAATTAGAAAAATTAAATTCTTTTAAATATTTTTTAAGATTTTATTTATTTATGAGAGACAGAGAGAGAGAGGCAGAGACACAGGCAGAGGGAGAAGCAGGCTCCATGCAGGGACCCCACCATGGGATTCGATCCCAGGCCTCCAGTATCAGGCCCTGGGCTGAAGGTGGTGTTAAACCGCTGAGCCACCCGGGCTGCCCAAGAAAAATTAAATTCTATTCATCCCTCAGGACGTATTATTCAGTTCCTCTTTAATACCGCCCATAGCTGGAAGTAATGCCTGCCTTTCTAAGCTACTTGGCACCTTGTCTTCTATGCCTCTATCAGACTCTTTGTCTCTACACACACACACACACACACACACACACACACACACACACTACTGTAGTAATGCAATTACCTATTACATTGCAATATACTTCCATAGTTTGTGAATTCCTCCAGGATAGGATACATGTAGTCATCATTGTTCTCCCCATTATTTATTGAATCAAAATAAGAAATGCATGATGAAAAATTACACATATACGAATGCTACCATTCCAACTCAAAAATTTAAAAATATTATTGTGAAAACAATATTGAAGAAAATGTCTTAAAATTTAGGTATTCCCATCATGCACCATTGTTTTCATTTCTCTGTTTCTCTTTCAGGATTTATCCATGCTCATACAACATATTTGTCTGAGTAATAAGATGTTAAAAATAGAATTGGCCATGTGTAGTAACTGGTTAAGCCCCCAGCAGACTGGAATAGAACAATAGGTGATGAATACTCCCATGTTCCAAAGTGAGATGCTACCACCTGCAGAACTGGAACAGATTTTATAGCCTGAAGACCCCAAACCTTCCTGAAGAGAGTTTGGAACTGAAAAGTCTGAGAGAGAGTTCTTTGGAGAAACTCATTTTCAAAGAGTCTTACTCCTAATACTCTAGGAGAGATCTAAGAGTGCTGTTGTCCATGGAGCTTGATCTGTGCAAGCTGGAACAGAGACGTGGGTAGAGAATGTGTCCGTCCACTGTCTAAGCCGTGCTGGACAACTCTAAAGGCTGGCTGGTTGTTCTGAAAGATGAGGTGAGGAAACCTTCACTTCTGGAGTTTATCAGGGTGAATGATGCCTGGGAGTGCCCTGCAGACAGGATAGGGGCCACAAGGGTGAGAGAGCAGTGTAGCACAGTCAAATAAGAAAATTGCAGGAGTGAGAGGACCTCAGCTGAGAGACACTGGCAGTGTTCCACTGGTAACAGGCTGGGGTCAGAGAAGGTGGAGTTGGACACCCGCCAGAGAAGAGACCTGGCTGGCTTTAAAAGAACGTGATGAGAGATCCCCAGTGTAGCAGGCTCCAAAGAACGAGGGAGAGCTCCACAATGGAGAAAGGGATCACTTAAATACCTTCTAAAGTCAGAGCAAGGCAGTTGACTTAAGTAGTTCCTTCCTGCTGGTCTACCTGGAAGAGTCAGAAACTGCTCTGCATGAGAGTGTGAAAGGCAGAGAGGTACAAAGTGGGGAAATGGTACAAAGTGGAAATGGAGCACAGTTGACTATGCTCCTTTTTCCGCGGCAGGCTTCCAGCCCTGAAGCAGGCCCCAGCCGAGGAGAGGAGAATCTTCAAGCGCAGAGTATTGCCTACTGCATGGGAATAGATATTTTAATTGTGGGAAGCACATAGTTTTTATGATGAAATGTGAAAGAAGTGATTTTTATAAAAAACACTGACCCAAAGACTTATGCACCTTCCTGTGATTTCATCCAAGTGGCTAAATAAATAAATAAATACATATATACATATTTATTTTCTTTAAGATTTTATTTATTTATTCATGAGAAACACAGCTAGTAGAGAGAGAGAGGCAGACACAGGCAGAGGGAGAAGCAGGCCCCAAGCAGGGAGCCTGACATGGGACTTGATCCCCGGGCTCCAGGATCATACCCTGGGCCGAAGGCAGCACCAAACTGCTGAGCCACCAGGGCTGCCCTAAATACATAAATAAAACAAAAAATACTACCCTCAAAAATAGAGACAAAGGGACAGTGGGGAGTAAAATAAAATTGTTTTATAATACATCCTGTGGAGTCCTGCCTTTTCAATGGATTAGTGACATTCAAATGGAATCAGGGTGAGCAAAATATTGTATGCAACTGAAGTTTCAAGTCTTTAATAAGTTAATAAAAATTATAAAATGTAATAATAAATTACAAGAAAGATTTTGCGACTCCATACCAAAATATTGTGTGCACAGTGTGTTGTTACACAGGGCTGAAGCCTACAGTTCTGCAGGCTGTACATTAAATGTCTCCAGAAGGGTTATCTGAGTTGTGATTATTCTGACAGTTGTCAGGTACTAAGAGTCTTAAGAAAAAGGAACTTTTCTAATATGGGATATGATAATGTATGTTACATGTGTAATACTTTAAAGGGAATGATACTATATATCATGAGAAGCCTTCACACATGGTGTATAAGTTAAGTAAATGCTCAGACTATTAAAATATTATTTTGTGATGATGGATGTTGAGACAGGAAACATGAACCAGTGGGCGTTATACTATCACCCCCATCATTCAGGATAAATCTAACTCCTTCTCTTATGGAGGGGTGTGAATAATGGGAGGAAAGAGATACCAAAAGTTACCTATTCACATAAGTACAATGGAAATATGAAAGCAAGGGCATACTTCCTTGTTAAAGAAAATGGAAAGATCAGTTAGCAAGCATCCCTGTCAGAACTACCGTCATGTATCAACTGCAGCCAGAGATTGAGTAAGGACAAAAAAATTGACAAAAAAAAAAAAAAAAGCATTCCATGAGAATCAACTTGCTACATGGAATTTATAACACAGAAAGTTGTATATGTTGTTATTATTTGTAAATTAAATACCACACATTCTTTATATTAGTAGTATTTTAATAAACTTATATGAACTTGTATACAGATGCAAACACACTTTTTTCCAGAGAACCAATTGTTAAACACTCTTCAGCAAATCACTGGATACCATGCTTCTTCATTTCCTTCCCTTTCCTAGGTCAATTAGATACTAAACCTTTTGATTCTGCTTCCTCAATTATTTCTCAGAATTGTTCACTTTTTTCCATCCCCACTGCTGGTACTTGAGAGTCTTATCTCTCACTGGTATTCTGCTACATTTATTAGTAGGTCTCTCAGTCTCCAGGCTTGCTTCTCTGCAATTAATTCTTCACAAGGCCACCAGAGTGATTTCCCTAAAATGAAAATATGATCATGTCACTCCTCTGCTTAAAACTGTTCAGTGGCTCCTTGTTGCTTTCAAGATAAAGTCTAAACCGTTTAACATGGCAACAAAGAAATGCTTACTTATCTTCTGCTCCCTGCACTTCCAAGCTCCATGTCACAGTCTGGACTGGGTGCCTCTTCACATGTCTCTTCTATAGATATTGTTGTATTTTGTTGTCATTACTTGTTTGGGTTTATTTATTTATTTATTTATTTTTATTTTAAAAATTATTTTTAAAGATTTTATTTTATTTATTCATGAGAGACAGAGCAAAAGAGAGAGAGAGGCAGAGACACAGGCAGAGAGAGAAGCAAGCTCCATGCAGTGAGCCTGACATGGGACTCGATCCCGGGTCTCCAGGATCACACCCTGGGCTGAAGGTAGGCACTAAACTGCTGCGCCACCGGGGCTGCCTTGTTTGGGTTTTTTTAAACCAATATTTTGTCACAAAAAATTTCAAACATACAGAAAAGTTGACAGATTTATAAAATAAACTCACTATCCACCATTTAGATTCCATGATTAACATTCGGTCTGTAACTGGCATATTTGCTCTCTCATGTATTTATTTGTCTACCCAGGCCTTTATTCAAATTGCAGATAACAGTGCACTTTGCCTCCAAACACAACAACATGGTATCATTAACCAGCGTTCATCATTTGATTACTTAAACAAATATTTTTGGTAAAATTTGCCATTGCCTTTTACTTCCTTATCTCTTTCACTGGGCTGAAGAGACCTGGGTCTTAGTTGTTTTCTATCCAATGCCTCACATATAGGAGGAACTAAATGTGAGTTAATGCATTTGAGATTTCATCAGATGTTAGTTTCTTGATTCATATATAAAAGTAGTTTGTCACACCTTTGACTTATTCTCTTATTCCTCGACCCAGAAAATTTTGTAGAGAGCAACTGACACTCTACCTGTTCAGAATCATAGGCAATTAAGTATTTTAATCTTTTAATGATAGTAGGTAAATGGACTCTCATGCTGTGTCTTTCCACAAAGGCCCACAAGGTGGTGCCCAAATATCTTTTTTCGACCAATAGTCCCTCAAGACTCAGGGTCTGTCCTAGTTTGTGTATTTGGCATTTCTGAATTTGGTCAATTAGCATAGAATTTGGTTAATTAGCATAATGGAAAACATCTAATTAAAATTACGTACATTAAAAATTGTATAGGTGTAATTTCAGAATCTATCGTTCTGGATATAAACAATACATAATGATTAATAATAGATATATTTGTGCAGAGTTTTAGATTAAAAGATTTTTCATATCCCAAAATAGTAAAAATATTAATTCACCTCAGGTCTCTTTCACTGTAAACTTTATCCATGAATAGTTTACTTTTAGTAAAGAATTTAAAAGGACAGAAGAAACAAACTATTGCACAGGAGAAACTATATGATTTAGATGTAACTCGAAAAGCAGATGGCTCTCTTACCTCAATTAGGGAGAATGTTGTGTAAACCAGAGTTGTAAACGGTTGATATAATGTGGCATAGTAAGTTACTTAATCTTCTTGAAAACACTTAAGTTCTAGAAATTTGATAATTATTTAAAAATTTTCCTTTTTTTGGATATTCTTAATAATCCCAAATGGGCTGACTAGACCACTCAAATGGGTGTATCTTTAATGAAAGATATCCAGCTGCAACACGAAGATAAACTCTAGGCCATTACAGTAATAATAGCAAAAATAGCATTCTTTTTTCTTTTATGAAGACTTTCCTATAGCCAACACTGTACACTGCAAGTAATGGGAAAAATTAGAGGTATTAAGGTAGATGTTGTCAAGTGGGTGTATAAAGGAGGTAGGCTCCCTGTAAGAAATAATAAAGGCATAATGAAGACTCTAAAAAAAAAAAAAAAAAAAAAAGACTTTGCTACAGAACAACTGTCAGAAAGGCATGGACCCCAAGTTGACTTGGAATCATCATCATTATCTGTGCATTCTTATTTGGACTATGTATGTCCAATTGCACACTAATTTGAGACCATTCAAGACTGCAGTATTCACCCGTGGTATCCTGTTTCTTTGGGTGCAAAGCAAATTGCCTTATATAAATGGACAGGACAAAAGATTTTCTTTGGAGTCATCTACCTAATCAGCTTAGTGCTGATTGCCACTCCGAGAATGAAAGGAGGAAAACTCTGGGTTCTGGTTACCCTATTTGACTTGGGGGGATGGAAGGAAAAGGATGTGCAGGCAGGACTCCAACCCATCCCCAACTTCAGTCAGAACAGTTCCAAATCAGGAGGGCTTTAGTCCATATCTCCCCTTCAGGAGTTACCTGTTTGCTTCTTTCAGGTATGTTATTCAGGAGGTTGTACTCTACCCCAAGAAAAAAGAGAGATGAACATCCACAAAAATGGCACTTCCTTGTCCATGGATTCTCATTTCACAAAAGTGTTAAGTGTGGCTAACATTCATGGGCTATTTAAGTATATATGTGGTTGCTTCTTGGGAAATTCCATTTGTGCTTCTGCATGATACCCACTGTTTTTTCTTTCTGTTAATGAAGCCTCACAAAATTTGCTCAGTTCCTCAAAAACTGTGTTATGGTGCAGAGACAATAAAAACATGAACATTCACACAGATAAGAAATTTAATGATGCAGTTGTTGTAAGTGAGGCTAAGGGGTCAGATACATCTGAGTTAAGATATCATTCTGGCATTCTCTAGCATTAGTATGACAGTGGGAAAGTTACCTCACTCATCTCATCCTCAACATGCTTATCCTCAAAACGTGAAATCTTACAGCACTTATTGTATGTAGGTGGTGGTGCTTTGGGAGGGCTAAGTGCCATAATGTGTACAAAGCACTTAGCACAGTGCCTCGAACCTGGTGAAGTGTTCACAAAATGGAAGCTATTATTATTACAATAAGCAGATCTGTAAATGTCAAAGTGCTTTCCTAAGAAGGCTGATTATAAATTATGACATGAACGTTTATATTGCTATCTCTGATCAGCTTGGTACTCTATCTTGGAGGCAGTTTGCTGAGAAGCCTATTAGTTGTCTAGGAGTGGAGTGCCTTCTCTGCCGTATGTTTTGCACTGGTAAACATCGACTTAACATAGGTCATAACCACGAGGTAGAAACTAGAAATAAAGAGAATAAAGCCACTTGAGTGACTATCTTCCTGGGACAGAGAGCTCGGAATGTTGAGCACTGTAAACCTAGCTCTCGTGTTATAGTTTGGAAGGATCTTGATAGCTAATTAAATTCACTCCCTCATTTCATAAATGGAAGACTGAGGTCCCCATATAAGAGACAGAACCAGAGCTAAATTCAGATCACTCTTTCACTGTATATTATATCAATTTTTGATTATGAAAAATTTCAAAAATCAGTTTTGCATCTGAGCCTGTTGTCACCTGTACTCCCTCACAGAGCTGTTCAGAACCAGTATCACACAAAGCACACTCCAGGCAAAGAAACGTAGACATAGAAGGAGGACATGGAATAAGAAATAGCAGGCTGTCAATAAATGCCTAAAATGTTGGAAATCTGCTCAAGTTATTTTTTTAACAGTCTAGAGAACACAGATTTGTTCTGAGAGGATACTGTTCCTTTAAACTACTTACTGATCCCACCCAGATCTTGCACCCTGGCCAAGTGCCTGACCACTCTTGCTTTAACTTAGGCTAATAAACTCGAATAAAAGATTGCAAAACTTCCAAGACCAAAGACAATTTTTATTTCTACAGAAAAGAACAATATCAAATAGCCAACTCCATCCCCAACAATGGTCCTTGCTGTTGACATTTGCTTAATCAGTCTTTAATTCCTGTTTGACAAACTTTATAAGGTAAGACATAACTGTTTTATTTTAATCACTTGAAATCAGATAGTACCACTGAGGCACTGTGGAAGACTAAAAGCTTTACCTACTTATGTGAAGAAAGCTTATCAAAATTTTCTATCCTCTGCTATTACTTTAAATTAATTATTAGAAAGTTTAAATAATTATTCAAATGTAGATGTTTAAAAATTTTTTCAAAGCTTAAAATTGATTTTTAATTTGCAGTCTACTACCTAGAATTGCAATGATATTAATGTCTTTTGGAAACTCTTTTTATTAATTTGGAACATATTTTTATAACTCAGTATTGATCACAGAATATTTTATAATTTGGCTAGTTTGGCAATTTGAATAAAGTCTTCATTTGATAATTTTATCTTTCTGTGAAACAAATGAGATATAAATACTGTGAATACAATTTTAAACTGTGCTGAAAGAATTTTATTTTTGAAAAATCCCAAAATATAAAGTCTTTTGGATTTATTGATTCTAGTATTTACCCAAAATAAATTTTAGGCAAAAAAGGCAAATATATGGCATTTGATTAAAGATAATCATTGTTTCTGCATTTATAAAAATGTAACTTATAGTGAACATAGAAGTTTATGTTTCCTTTATTTAACTAATGGTCTTTTTCCCCAGAAATCTATTTTTGTGTTATATATAAGTGAGAGAAAGGTAAGAATTATTTAAAACTGAGGCAAAATAAAACATGGCAAAAATGGTTAGAAATGAGTGTGCTCTCAAGGTGCCAAACTAATATAGAAGAAAGATTTTAGGATGGTAGTAGGACTAAAAACCCAAAGATATAAGGGTGTCCTCTGGCTAATAGCAGTAAAGAGAGGGCAAAAGCAAGACTGCTTTGGTAGAGCTAGATAAAAAATATCAGAGCAAATAGTAATGAAATATGGGACAGTGATTAGTGTTAATGAATAAGTTGTGATAGTGAACAACTTATTATATATACAAAGCTTCAGGTATGAATTCATGATTATATGCAAAAAAAAACTATATGAGCAGGTCCTTAGTTTTAGGAAACACAAGCCTTTATTTAAAGACAGCATTTCTACAGCCCAAAAATGAGGCCTACAAATGAGGAGAAAGTGGTTTTCTGCTCAGGATCATGCAGGGGAATCACCTTCATTAGATTTTTTAAGAGTCGTATTGATTATGTAGCTTGTTAAATCTCTCCTATTTTCAATGAAATTAAATTCTCAGCCTCTTATTTCCATAACTTCTGTGACCTGCTTATGGTATGAGCTCAACAAGAGAAAAGTTATGTGTAATACTAGGGAGATAATGTTATTTCTCCTGCCTTCCCCCCTGAAAATGCTCCAGCAGCTGTGTTCTGCTACATAGCCTTATTCTTACACTAGTCTTCAGAGTTAAACTTGTACATCCTTCTGTATTCTTCTCTTTGGTTAACAAAGAATTACTTGGGGAAGGATGTCCTTTATGTATTCTGTTTCCCCAGCAAACTTCTTGTTCTTTTTCTTTTTTAAACACCCACATCTTCACATCTTAGCATACCTGATCTGAAGAACAGTTGACATTTGGTCAATTGCACTTGATGCACTTGTCAACAGAGGTTCTTGGCTATACTGATACAAAGTCAACTTAATAAGTTTTCTGCTAGAGAATGTTATTGAGAAGCAAATTACAGCATGGAGCCATCCATTGGTTCATCCTCAACCCCTCAGATTTGATTCCTTTTTGGGTTTCTCAATCTGGCTTGTACGAAAGAACTAGTCATCCATTTCATTTCCCACTGCCTTTGCATATATTTCTATCTCTTATTTGAGCCTGGAAAAATCATGCTTATGATTTCCCAGTTCCCATTCCCTAAAGGCAAAGTGAAGGAAAATGTGATTTCCTTTTCCAGAACTTCTGAAGTCAGTATAGTTTAAGAAGGAAAGCATTTCCAAACCATGCAGAATGTTGATTTAAAAAAAAGCTTTCTTGTTATTTCTCAAGTATACTGAGCTAGCCCCTCATGAGTTTCCTCTTGCCAGGGAAGCCCGTGAGTTTAAAAGTCATTTGGTATAGAACTGCACATATTGAGAGATGAAGACGGCTGTAGATTTTAATACAGGATTAGATTTTTCGTTGTTAATCTACCCAGAAAAATGTTTCACAGGAACGTTCAGAGGAAGTGTTTCCTGATTTCAAGTGTCATTTCTGTCCATCAGTTCTTCACGAGAAGAACAGTGTTTCTTTCTGAGCAAGTCTATAATTTTTGTTCTCATACTCTTTTGATTCATTATATATGAATGCAGCTATGGTCCAGCTTGGAGCTCTGTTGATGAAGTTTCCAAGTAAGAGTACAAAAGAGAGATGGTGTTCTATGGGAATGGGAAGGGCGATTCCATTTTTGACTAGCCTTTTGAACTCACTAAAATTGTGCATGTATTAATAACACTGCAATGATGGTGGTTCTCTCTAACTCTGTGAAAATATTGAGATGATCAGGAATTGGTCATAATGAAACAATGATGTAGCAATCTGATATCACCTTGAAGAATGTGGAAATGTCAAAACAGACCCTGTGCTTGAAACAAAGTCATCGTATAGAGTGAGACTGAAGTGTTTTTAAAAGGCTTTCCCCACTCTCTGCTAACCATAATAAAATGGGAAATTCAGATTACTTGGATGTAATTCTTTGACTATATAGAAAAATTCACTAGCAGGGGTGCCTGGGTGGCTCAGTGGTTGAGTGTCTGCCTTCACCTGAGGTCATGATCCTGGGGTCCTGGGATCCAGTCCCACATAAGTCTTCCTGCAGAGAGCCTGAATCTCCCTCTGCCTATGTCTCTGGCTCTCTCTGTGTGTCTCTCATGAACAAATAAATAAAATCTTAAAAAAAAAAAAAAAGAACTATTCACTAGTAAATGTTTGGTTGTGGTGCCATGATTTACTTGGATTAGAATCTTTTAAAATCTCAATGTGGATGTTCTTCTGCAAACATAAATGAAAACCCTTTTCTCCTGTCACATGCCAGTTTTCAATTCTGCTGGCTTGAAGTTTAAAATAGCAGACACTGTATTTTGCAAAAGTATTTGTAACCGATTTTTTCTGTTAAAGGTGCTACAAGACAGATGACTTTTCACCATCTATCATAATGTGGAACAGACATTTTGTCTTCTATCTCCTGCTTTTGCCAGCTTTTATGAACCAAACAATATATGGACAAAGAAAGAAAGGATCAAAATCCAATTTATTTGCAAGGAAAAATGATCTCCAGGGTAAATAAAAATGTTCTGTTTCTGTTTTTTTTTTAATTTTATTTATTTAAAGATTTTGTTTATTTATTCATAAGAGACAGACAGAGAGAGAGAGAGAGAGGCAGAGACACAGGCAGAGGGAGAAGCAGGCTCCATGCAGGGAGCCTGATGCGGGACTCTATCTCGGGACTCTAGGATCATGGCCTGGATGGAGGGCAGGTGCTAAACCACTGAGCCACCCAGGGATCCCCTGTTTCTGTTTTTAGTGATTAGTTTTAGCCTGTTAGGATGCTAATATGAATTTTTCCAAGTAGCAGTTGATGTAGATAGCAAACCATATATATAAAAACATATGTAATATTCTATTTTAATATAATAATAATATATGCTATATACTTATAGAGCATACTTACACAAACATCAGATATTTTAGAGCCCTTATTTCATTTGCCTCACTGTAGTTTTGTGAAATGGGAATGACAGACACTGCCACTCTCATAGATAAATTGAGGCCCAGAGACATTAAGTGGCACATCCAAGGCCGAAAGGCAAATTAATGGCTAAGAGCTAGAATTCAAACTTAAGTTATCTGCTTTTATGTTTCTTTTCCCTCATTGCTATAATGTGATGTGGATAGTCATTTTCTCCCTTGATTTCAAAAAAGCTAAAAACAAGCAAAAAAACAACCGCCAAAACAAGATGGGACCTCACAATTGTGACACACAACCTGAGAATTAGGCAGAGCACTATTTACTTCTAGACAACTTTGCCCAATATCTGTTGAATTCTGGGATGCCTGGATGACTCAGTCGGGTAAGCATCTGACTCTTGATTTTGGCTCAGGTCATGATCTTGGGGTAGTGAGATCAAGCCCTATATCAGGCTTCAGGCTCAGTGTGGAGTCTGATTGATATTCTCTCTCTCTCTCTGTTTCTGCCCCTTCCTCCTCCTCTCAAAAGAAAGAAATAAAATTAAATATATATACATATATTTGTTGAATATTTAAACAGGCTTTAAAGACACTTAAAAATACATGGAATTTTTGCTTATTCATTTACTTTTGATTTACATGATTTTACAAGAAGCAAATAATTTATAGATTTGGAAAGAGATCTAGTTCTTCACAGCTTTAGCTGTATCTACAAGATGCTTCTCTTTTTCACTCCCCTCTCCTCTCCTCTCAAAACAAAAACAAAAACAGCAAAACAAAACAACAACAAAACCATACACATCACATTACTTCAGGGCTTTTGTTATGCAAAGTAATTTCATGAGTAGGAACAAATATTTTGCCTAACTTATTTGTTCTATTTCAGACTCTACTTGCTTCATAGATGTTGTCTTCGTTGTGGACAGCTCTGAAAGTTCTAAAATTGCCCTCTTTGATAAACAGAAAGATTTTGTGAATAGCTTGAGTGACAAGGTTTTCCAGTTGACCCCAGTTGGCTTCTTGAAATACGACATCAAACTGGCAGCGCTTCAGTTTAGCAGCTCTGTCCAAATTGATCCACCTTTTTCCTCTTGGAAGGATCTGCAGACTTTTAAACAGAAGGTCAAGTCTATGAATTTCATTGGCCAAGGCACCTTCTCTTATTATGCCATCTCCAATGCCACTATGCTACTTAAGAGAGAAGGGCGTAAAGATGGTGTGAAAGTGGCTTTGCTGATGACCGATGGCATTGACCATCCAAAGAATCCAGATGTCCAGAGTATTTCTGAAGATGCCAGAACTGCAGGAATATTATTTATCACCATTGGACTTTCCACTGTAGTCAATGAAGCCAAACTTCGTTTGATATCTGGGGATCCACCCAGTGAACCCATTCTACTGTTAAGTGATCCAACCCTTGCAGATAAAATTCGTGATCGCCTGGTAGGTATCTAATGAGTTTTTTTTTTTTTTTTTTAAGATTTTATTTATTTACTCATGAAAGACACAGAGAGAGAGGCAGTGACATAGGCAGGGGGAGAAGCAGGCTCCCCATAGGGGGTCCTATGCAGGACTCAATCCCAGGATCCTGGGGTCACGACCGGAGCCAAAGGCAGATGCTGAACCACTGAGCCACCCAGGTACCCCTAATGAGTTGATTATATATATATATATTTCCAGTCATATTATTGATACATTAATTACAAAGTCTGTAAAGATTAGGTACTGAGTCAGAAAGATGAAAGAAAAAGGATTCACCTTGGAAATAGCTAGGAGAATCTTTCTGAAGTCTCTCTCCACCTTCTGGATAGTTTATACCAGATAAACTGGGAAAGTACAAGGCTCATGCTCTGGAATTGCATTCCTACCTTTATATCAGTCAATGCTGAGGATTTTGGAAGAGTTACTTTCCAATCATACACTTCAGGCTCTTGTTTATACATCCTGGGATCATGAGCATTGCTGACTTATATTCACTTTGTGGCCAACTTGTGGTCTGCTGTATTTGTACTAAGTTGGTTTTTTCCCATTTAACATCTGCAGAAATATTTTGACTCAATGTCTCACCTACTGTTCTATTATGCTACTCAAGCAAAGTTCTTAGACTTTCTTTTTTTCTTTTTTATTATGTCCTTGTTCTTAGACATTAGCAAGCCTACCCAATTTAAAATCACTTGTGGCTAGCAGTCACCCTAGAGTTTCTCTCTGCAGATCAGTGAGTGCTATTTGATTGGGCTGATTAGTTGAGTTAATGCTTTTCTTTGTTGATTGCTCAGCTGTGTGTGAGATTCTTTCTGCTCAGGAAAACACAAGGCAAAGCAATGAAAATAAAATCCTTCTTTACAGTGTTTCTCAAGAAGAAAACTCCTGGAGAAAAAGTGGTTGATTTGTTAAGTGTTAAAAATTGATTTTCTTAAAAATATTGATTTTCTTTGGTTTCTTGAGAAGAGAGCAAGGCAAGTGTGTCCTTTAGGTACTGAGCATTTTATATGGCTGTTTTCTATAGGTTGCAAAAAAACTCAGCCTTGTTTCAGAGATTTTTTTTGCCCCTTTTGTCCCTTCCCCAATCTTTTTCCTAACATTTCTCTTATAACTTACAAGTCAATATTAACTATAAAATATTACTTTGTAAGTTATTCTTGCAATTGTTGCTTTTGGCATGAGACACTGACTTTTTAAAATCTAAATAATAATTATCACACCTTGAGTGCTCTGTGTACTAGGCATTGTTCTGAACACTTTACATATTTTATTTTATTAAATGTTTATGACATGATGTAGGTACTATATTATCTTTATAGTTGAAAATGTAAGAATAGGCAAAGGCCCTGGAGTCTTCATGCTCAACCCTGTGAAATTATATTGAAAGGGGAAAATAATAACTATGTTTTAAGGTTTTCTCAGTCAGAACTGCCTTGGAACAGTTTAGCAACATCCCTCCTCCAAAGTTATATTGTTTCTAGCCTCTTTTCCATGGACATTCAGGGTAGATTGGGAGAGCTCTGCCTTCCCTAGAGATGATGGATTTGGCCCCCAGGGTGCTTAAGGTGAGTGCTCACCCTGAGCATCCCCTTCAAATAAAAGGGAAATGTGCAGGAGATGCCTAGCTAACTGCCTAGAGCTGGCTGTGCCATAATTTAATCAGTCCTTACCACTAACTTGAAACAGCAGTTTCCAGCATGTGCAGGAGAGAACACTGGAATTGAGATAATGAGTTGCCAATTGCTGACTATAGAAGCTCCTTGTTTGGACAGTTGTGTAGGCCCAGGAGATTCCTACTTGGTCCAGATACTCTCTCCTCACAGAGAGCTCCTGACCAACTCAGAACACGGGGTCTTGGCCGTAGACTTGAAGCAGGACTATTTGTTCGTTTCTGAGGAAACCAGAGAATGACCAAATGTCCCAACGACCCTGCTCTTCCTCAGCATCCTGTGACTTCAGCTTGTTTGTTCAGATGGAAACTCTATGAACAAGCCACTTCTTAGGAGACGCTGCTTTCTAAACACTTCCAACATCCAAAGGGCCTATTAGCCCCTTCAAAGAACATTATACTAAGCTTCAGTGTTTCAAATCGCCACTGTGTAGGAGGCAGAACTTGACTCTTGGTCAGGCCTTTGGAAAAGTTCCTCCTCTAATCTATTTCTATTACGTTTTTAGTTGAATTCTTAAACTTTTCACTTTGAAATAATTATGTGGTTGACTTTCTAAAATAAATTAATTAAGTATAGTTTAAGTACAAAACTGCATCTATTTAAGTTTTGCTAGATGTATATATTCATGAAACCACTAACACAGTATACATTTCTGGCACCCTCAGATTTCTTCATGCCTCTTTGTAAGATATTCTTCCCTTGTCTCTAAGCTCCTGATCTGATTTTTGTCACTCCAGATTAGTGTACCCTTTCTAGGCTTTTATATAAGTAAGCTTATGTAGTGTGTACTCTTTTTCTGTCAGAGTTCTCATACCCAGCATAATGATTTTGGAATTCAACTGGGCTGTTTTTTGTATCAGAAGTTTATTTTTGTTGTTGCGGAGCCGACTTAGTTGAATTTTAACGGACATGAGTGCCCACAATGAATACGTCTTGCAGGAGCCAAGACAAATCAAAGAATCATGACCAACTCCTTGGCATCTCTAGTAGAAAGTATCATGTAAGAACTCCCATGAAAAATTTCAGTTCTGAATATCCCAAGAGAGATCTGATGATTACACATTGAAAAGGTTATGTAAAATGTATGTAAAATGTTTAATACTATTTTATTATGATTTACATAACAGTATCAAAACCAAAAAAATAATTCCAACTCGATGTCCATAAATATTAGTTGGTCTTTTAGAAGAGATTTTATGGTGACTATTTGGCTGGTATATTAAGCTGCAAATATTTTTTGTTGTAGAGTTTGTAATCCTTGCCTACTAATCTCTTTATTCTCATCCCCTTTGTTATTGTGCCAGTAATGTTGACGCTTCAACAGTGACACCTCACAGTTCCTCTGTCTTCTTCTCATACTCATACTCATTCACAAAATTGGCAGTTTCATCCTAGCCCTCTTCTTTCACATATATGCCATCATAAAACTCTTCCTCCATTAATAAAATGCACCTTCTCTTGCTCTGAGGAGGTCTTTTCTCTATTTGTCCTCTCTAGTTAGATCACAGTATCCACCCAGATCCTAACTAATGTGCCCTTCTCTATGGCTTTGATCATGTTCCCTCAGGTGTACTCCACATAACCTGCCTCTCAGCCTAAGTGAAAGTACTCACTACATCCCAAGGTGTCCAGTTCCCCCCACATGGGTCCTTTCATCCACTCTTTCTAAATGGTTCTCCTCACTGCTTCCTTTGTCTTATTGCCCACACTAGTCTTTATGACTTTTCTTTTCATAACCTTTAACATACAGAGTAGCATTCCATCAGTGAGTTGGTCTTTGGCATTCCTCTCTTGGAAATTATCCAGAAAACCCACCTATTTCAAGAAACTGCCTTGTTAACCACCTCCCCACCCAGTCTGGGATCTCCCACTCTGCTTGCTGTGTGTTCTGTCCTGGGGCTTATAGACTATAAGTGCCCTTGGGGACAGAACTTTGTTCTTTGTGTGAAACAGTCTCATCTATTGTGCCGTCTTGGGTCCATTTTTGTTTCCTTAGGAATATAAATTCCAGCAAATGCAAAATCAAATGAGTTTCAATATTTGTTATGCTGTTATGGTTTTAAGCCTCATGGCACATGTTTTTAAAGAGTTCATGTACAAAGCAGAAATTAAATTCTCAAAGGAAAAGCTGAAAGACATGTAAAATTATACATCAGGCATAGTAGCAGCTAAATTCATGAATTTAAAAACTGATATTGGCTAATAGAAGGATGTTGCTTATCATAAAAGGGTTGTAGGGTGACAAAACTTTGAAGTTTTCTTTATTCAGTAGTTGTTTTCGAATATTACAATTTGACTTGAATTATTAGTTGTTTTTGTCTCTTAAATTCTCTTCAAATTTCTTTTCTTCTCTCCCTCTTAGAAAAACTAAACTTCTTACATGTGTTTTAAATATTTTTATAATTTGGATCATATTCTGTATATCCATCTGCAACTACCTTTTTCACTCAGTGTCTTTGGAAAATTTTCTATGTTTAAATATGTACATCCAATGCATTCATCTTAACTGTTGAATAATGTTTTGTTTATTGATGCATTCTAATATTGATGAATATTATTTCCAAATTCCAATTTTTCACTATTAAATATAATAAATTCTGAAATATATAGGAAGTACAAGAATTTTCCTAAGATATGACTGCAAGAAAGGTCAGAATAATTGGTGGGAACAAGGACTTGTCCTGGGCAGCCTAGAAATAGAGCACACACATCTTCAGGTTTATAGGCACAGCCAAATGTTTAGAAGAGGGTAAATGCCATTGTACACTAAGAATGTTAGGACATTTGAATTCCCATTTCTTCACATGACTTTCTAGTTCATAAAGACACAAGTATCTCACGTGCCTTCAGTCTGGATTTACATTGTCTAGTTATTTTAAATCATTGAAGTGGGGAGTGAATGGGAGGGAGAGAAGGAAAGAAGGCCATAGGTAACACTCTGAAGTTTCTGGATGGCCTCAGTGGCCAGAGTTTTACAACCCCTGGGACCACATAGTCAAACTCTCTTGTTTTTCATATATGTGAAAAATGACCTAGAAGGATTATGTGACTTGTCCAAGGCCACACAGCTAGTTAATGGTGGTCACCGAATGAAAACCTTGGTTGACAATTCCTGGCCTAATTTTTGCTCCCATTAAATCATTAGGGCCACTTAAAAGCATTTTGCTATATCTTCCCTCCGTATTATCAGTTTATATGGAAATAAAGGTAAAGTAAAAATAAAACTAAAAAGATGTGGGTTCCTCCATAAAGGCACAAGTCTGACTTATCTTCATTTTTAATATCTTGTAACAAATATTTTAGTGCTTTTTACTTCCATTTTTGTTTTATCAAATGCAAATTAACTCTTGAGATTCAGTCATAAAACATCAATCTGACACATAGTTTCCATGTTATGAAAGCAATAATTCTATCTGTAAGCAGAGGTTAATTTCTTTCCTGTGTTTGGCTTCAGACATGGCCTTCAGTTCAGTTGTCAAGTAACACCCATTAAGTGGAAGTAGGTTAGGGAGGCCTAGATGTTAGACAAAAATCAGATTGTGATTTCTCCAAAATCATGGATTTAAAGGAGTTTTGAAAAATATTCTGATTAATTAATTTGTGTGTAAGTATAAAGTAGCACTTGAACTTGGTGAAGTGGCTCAGTCAAGTGTGTGACCTTGGGCAAGTTACATACAGCACTGCAGACCTATGTCTCTTAAGGGCAAAATTAGAGGTTGGACCTGATTGACTTCAAAGGCTTATTTCATGATATGAAATGATCACTCTAAAATTAATGCTTTAATGCTGAAAAACAAATGCATGTATGTATAGGGATGGAAAAACAAAAGAAGAGAAAACACACAATTATGTGTTCTGGGTGTCTATAAGTAAAAATGAGAAATTTTTGTTAGGATTGAATAAGCTTGTAGCCAAATTATGGAGTTTAGAGAGCTGATAAAGGAAACAAAAGATAGAACACAGAGTGCAACAGGATAAAGTTCCTAGAAAATAGAATAATTTTTAATGTTAGTGCCCTTCATGCCTCTTATTATATGGCTCAAAGTGTTCCTGGAGTGGTTGGCTGGTAGGCTCTATTGCTTTTACAAGGTTAAAAAGCTGAATTACTGTCCTTCCTGGAAATTTCATATCCCATAGGGAATAATTAAGACTAATAAGAAGCTGAAAGCAGAACCATGAATCGAGTTAATATTTTATTCTTTTTTCCCTCCTAGGATATCTTATTTGAAGAGAAGGTAAGTACTACATGCTTTGATTATTATGAATTAACTCTAAAAGTTTGCATAATCAAATCAGCATTACAATTCACATTAGAAGATGTGTCTAAACAAAAATGCTTAATTCTTTTAAAAATGAGCCACTCCATTTTGAGGCAGCCATCTGATTTCTTTATGTACCTATGTATACTGCAAGTTTCAAAATTTGGAAAAAGTAGGAAGTATTTAATATGATTCTAGAGAGTGATTTTAGATATCATTGATAACCTAATAGTGTGGTTGTTTTGTTTTTTAAGATTTGATTTTTAAGTAATCTCTACACCCACTGCAGGGCTCCAACTCACAACTCCGAAATCAGGAGTTACACACTCCACCGACTGAGCCCACCAGGCACCTTGCAAAAGGCATAGTTTTTGCTCACTTTGATATGAGTTCCTTTATTCTAAGCCTATATTTGGCACCAGGTACATAGGGGTTCTCCACCTTGGGAGGTGTGCCTGGTGTTGGCCCGGATTCCTGGCCAGGAGACAGCTCAGAGTCTCCCGCTGCTACCTGGTGATTGATTTTAAGCTCATCCTTCTTGATGGTGGCAACCACACCAAGTGGCAAAGGAAGCTGGCCAATATTGGTTGGATAGTGCTTAGCGCAGTAGATGACCACCAGGTTGCTGAGGACTTCTTTACTGAACGTGTGTTTCTTAACACAAAGAGTTTGGAACATGTGAATTTTGTTTGATAAGCTGCTTATTAAACATCAGGAAATTTACAAGTAGTACCACATAAAATAATTGGAGCCAACCAAACCCTACAGAGCACCACATTTCATCAAATGGTCAGATTCATCATGTACCATTGAAACAGGAAAGGACCCTGCCAATTAAACTATGATATAGTACTGTCTTATAGATTACAGTTCTTGATTTTATACTTATGGTAAGAGTCCCTCTAAATTTATTTAGATATAGATTTTTAAATCCTGTATTGCTTTTGTGCATACATATGAGGGACAATTGAGGCAAACTAAATTGGTTATTTCTAAAACATCTTTGCATTCAGAGTCTGAATCTTCTGAATCATTTTTTTGTCTCTGAGTCACTGATGCGCTTCTGCCCCACTGCAATATTGGCCTCTGAGCCATCAAAAATACTGGTGATGAAGCATTTCTTGAGTATGTGCCAGTTGTGTCTCTGGAGTTTTCTTCCATTTCACTCTAAGTTTTGAAGTTCGTGTGCAGAAAATAACAACTTCATTATGATCAGGCCTGATTCAATTAAGACTCATTCTGACTTTAAAATAAGGAGAAATGAATATTCTAGAATTGATAAAATATATCACATGTTTTCCTTTTGGACTAAAGGAGTAGTTGATATTTGTATATTATTGAGCTTTGATGTGCTGTAGAAAAGAGAAAAAGTAGAAATTTTAAAAATCCACTGAAAATGTTCATTTTCAATTTTCACTGGCAACTAGATGTTATACATATATTTTTGATGAAGGTCTATTTTATCTAACCATGGCAATGTTTAATAATACTTTATTAGCTAGCTGGCTTTTACTAGATCTGAGTTAGCCTAGAAGGATTGAAAAGAGAGAACAAAATCTTCATAAATTTGCAAGATAAAATTTCATCAAAGGAGTGTTCAATCTAGTTATGTACTGAATAAGATTGGAAATACTGTGTTTCATTGCGTGTTAATACTGGATTTCATTCTTGGTGCAGTGTGAACAGAAGATTTGTGAATGTGAGAAGGGGGATCCAGGTGACCCAGGGCCTCCTGTGAGTATGTTTCTACTCTGAACTGAGGGTCAAGTCAGAAAGCCCTAGTCATGATTACTCTGCTTGCCCTTGAAAACACCAGCGCTGTTTTGTGCTGGTGAAAAGCAGTTGTGTGCAAATAGCAGCAAACATGGAAATGCTGTTTCTTCCTTTTATTCCTAAAGGGATACATTCTGTCCTTAGAAATAAGCCTGGGATTTTGCTGACCTGAACTAAGGGCAGATTCAGTTTAAAATGATGAAGTTGTTCTCACAAAGGATGTCCCAGAGTCACTTCTGATGTGACAATTGGGGCCAGAATTTCTCAACACTGAAGTGAAAATACAGAAAAAGAGATCATACAAATCCTTGGGGCTTTAGGGACAGCTTTATCCTACTCCACCTAGAAACAAGTGATAGGGACTTCTCTGGAAGTCCCTTAACTGTTTTCACATGTATCCAAGAACAACACTGGGTGGCCTCTTAGGGTGGAAGCTGATCAGGAAGATTTAGGGATTAGAATGACTTCTGTGAAATAGAATTTGGCAATTGAAGGTTAAAGGCAGGATTTATTACAATGATTCAATGCTTGATAAAGTAATCCCAAAAGGATTGCTTCCTTTATATTCTGAGCTAACATCTGGTAGGTGCCATTTATGCACTGGGAAGGTATTTGCAACAACATCACAGTGACTGGATATACTGTACATATATCTGTATATATATACTGTATATATTTCTGTATATACTATATATACTATATACTGTACATATTTCTCTAACACATATCATCAGCATCATGCATCTATGCTGTTCATTTAGTATTCCATTTACTTATGTGGTTTCAAATCTTAGAGGTCAAAAGTCCAGTGGATATATTTCAAAAAATGCATCACTACAGTTTTTAAACAATTGCTTGTATTTGGGTACGGAGAGGAGAATGTGTACTATAAATTTCTTAGATTATGCCACATTTTCTCTTGAGACTTGAGTCCAAAGACTATTTTCTTTCTTTCTTTCTTTCTTTCTTTCTTTCTTTCTTTCTTTCTTTCTTTCTTTCTTTCTTTCTTTCTTTCTTTCTTTCTTTCTTCTTTCTTTCCTTCCTTCCTTCCTTCCTTCCTTCCTTCCTTCCTTCCTTCCTTCCTTTCTTTCTTTCTTCCTTCCTTCCTTTCTTTTTCTTTCTTTCTTTTTTCTTTCTTTCTTTCTTTCTTTCTTTCTTTCTTTCTTTCTTTCAGATTTTTAAAGATTTTATGTATTTATTTATTTGAGACAGAGAGAGAAGGAATGAGCACAAATGGGGGGTGGGGGAAGTAGCAGAGGGAGAGGGAGAAGTGGACTCCCTCAGAGCTGGGAACTTGATGCAGGACTGGATCCTAGGACCCTGTAATTGTGACCTGAGCTGAAGGCGGATGCTTAACCGACTGAGCCACCCAGATGCCCTATACTTTCTCAAATCATTCTACCAGTCAAGGCATTAGAAAGCAGGAATATTTGTCTTCTTCTTCTTCTTCTTTTTTTCTAAAATGTAAGTTAGATACATTATAGGACAATGTGGCAGCCAGTAGAAGTTGATTTTGGCCAAAGTAAAAGTTTTAACATTCTCCTCCTCCTCCTCCTCCTCCTCCTCCTCCTCCTCCTCCTCCTCTTCTTCTTCTTCTTCTTCTTCTTCTTCTTCTTCTTCTTCTTCTTCTTCTTCTTCTTCTTCTTTTTCTTCTTCTTCTTTTAATCTTTTTATCCATGAGAGACACAGAGAGAGAAAGGCAGAGACATAGGCAGAGGGAGAAGCAGGCCCCCTGCAAGGATCCCGATGCAGGACCCAATCCTGGACCCCGGGATCATGCCCTGAGCCAAAGGCAGATGCTCAACCACTGAGACACTCAGATGTCCCTAACATTCCCTTCTTTTAAAGTCTTAGTTTATATTTATTACACCAAGAAATTGCTATGGGGCAGATTTACTTGGGTTATTCATTTATAGTTTAGAATGAACAGTAAGAAAATTTACAGTTGCTGAGCTAAACTGACAATTTCAGTCACTTAACATTGTTGGAGATTAATTTACCATTTTTTGAACTTATATCCTTTTAAAAGATTTTATTTTCTTATTCTAAAGAGAGGGGGAGAGTGCAAGCAAGGGGAGGGGCAGAGATGGAGAGAGAATCTTAAGCAGATTCCCCAGTGAATGTGAAGCCCAACACAGAGCTCAATCTCAGGACCCCGAAATCCTGACCTGAGCCAAAATCAGGAGTTAGTTGCTTAAATGACTGAGCCAGCCAGATGCCCTACCCGTGTTGTTTTTTTTTAATTGAAGAATAGTTGACAAACAATTTTATATTAGTTTTAGGTTAAACATATTTATTCAATAAGTTTATACATTATGCTGTGTTCACCACAAGTGGAACCACCATCTGTCACCATATAGTGCTATTATAATACCATTGACTATATTCCCTATGCTGTACCATACACTGTTTTAATAGTGATAGACATAAAACTACACTATTTAGCATTTACTGAGTGTTCCTAAAACCAATTCTCAGAAAAGCTAGTTTTTTGGTGGCTTGAGAATAGAAAACATAACACCTTTCTGGAACAGGATTGGAACACTGTCTTCTCTCATCTTTGAGATGATCCCTTGGATAGCAGGCAGAGAGAGACGTTATCTTCTTTTGAGCAAATCTAGAGAATCTACTTATTCAAGACAATACAGTCTTCCTGGTGTGTAGTGAAGGAGAGAATACAGTTGAATCTCTGCTTGGCAGGTTTTTGTTTACAGTCTTCATTCCTGTTATGGGATGAAGTTGATCAGAAATTATTATAATGTGTAAAAAACTAATAGGATGTGTGCTCAATATAATCTTTTTTCCCTTTGCCTTCAGGGTACACATGGAAACCCAGGTATCAAAGGTGAGCGAGGACCGAAAGGAAATCCGGTAAATGAATAAACAACTTTCCTTATAAACCAATGTATCTCTTCCTAGATTTATTTAAAGAATGAAAATGAAGAAAACAAAGAGCATTATAGTGTATGTCAATGCCAAAAATATGATGATTTCTGTGAAAACTACAGGATGCTTATGTCCTGTATTATCTATCTGATTTGTGCTAGCTAGCACTTGCAAGTTCTAAGTAATATATGTCCATTTTAGTCAATAAGTCTAGGAAACCTAGGAATACTGAACAAATTGAAATTTGTACTTACATAATGGTGGCCCAAATTAATTACTACAATGTTTCATGAATTACTAATATGTGTTCCATTTCAGATTGGCATTGACACTTAGGTTTTTTATGGATCCATTTTATAGATAACTGACCTATGACCTATTTTTACAGTCTAAAAATAGACTGACAATTTCAGTCACTTAATATTGTTGAGAAATTGCTATGGGGCAGATTTACTTGGGTTATTCATTTATAGTTTAGAATGAACAGTAAGAAAATTTACAGTTGCTGAGCTAAACTGACAATTTCAGTCACTTAATATTGTTGGAGATTAATTTACCATTTTTTGAACTTATATCCTTTTAAAAGATTTTATTTTCTTATTCTAAAGAGAGGGGGAGAGTGCAAGCAAGGGGAGGGGCAGAGATGGAGAGAGAATCTTAAGCAGATTCCCCAGTGAATGGTCACTGGGTCATAGGTCATAATAGAAAAAACAATTATCTCCTATGCCCAGACCATCTTCAGGCACTTCCACAATTCTTTTCTTTGTGTACCCATAAAAAAACCTCTAGATTAATACAATGGAATATTACTCAGCCATCAGAAAGGATGAATATCTACCATTCATATCAATATGGATGGAACTGGAGGGTATTATGCTGAGTAAAATGAGTCAATAGAAAAAAAAATAAGTAAATAAACCAAAATGAGTCAATAGGAGAAAGATATAATTACCATATAGGGTCACTCATATGTGGTATATAAGAAATAGTGAAAAGAATCATAGAGAAAGGAGGGGAACTAAGTGGGAAAAATTAGAGAGGAAGACAAACCATGAGAGACTCCTAACTCTGGGAAACAAAGGGTTGCAGAAGGGGAGGTGGGTAGAGGGATAGGGTAAGTGGGTGATGGATACTAGGGAGGGCACTTGACGAAATGAGCACTGGGTTTTATAATCTATGTTGGTAAATTGAAGTTAAATTAGAAAAAATTCTAGATAAATTTGTAAAAATCAGATATATTTCAGATGACGATCTTCCAAGTTCAAGAGTGACCAAAAGGATCACAGGAGAGAGATATGACTATGTGGAAATTCATGGCAAAATTCTATATAATGAAAAATAATGATTAAAATAAAGAGGAAAAGAGGGAAATATTTATATGAAATACAGTGGATATTGGGATATTGGGTTAATTTCTATAGTATATACAGATTTTATAAAATGGTTGAGAAAAGATCAAGCCACTAATAATTAATTGATCAACAGACTCAATTTTCAGGAGAGGAAACAAAATCAGTAAATAAAGAAATAAAAAAAATTTAATTTCACTAGATAATGAATGAAATTTAGATAAAGACAATGAGGTACCCTCAAATACTAATTATTCACATTTTAGAAACTTTGTAGTCCAGGGTTGTTGTGTTCTTTTTTTGCATGGTGGCGGGGACCAGTTTTCTAGTTCACATAGTTGGGGTTTGGGGGTTTTTGGGTATTTCAGATCTTAAAAAGCATGTTTTTTGTAGCAGTTAACACAGCAATATTAAGATAATGATAACTAGTTATAACAATAAAGTGGTGAAACTGGTTTGCTCTGCATTGCAAACATAACTTGGTGCGAACATTTTGGAAAGCAATTAGACATTGCATGAGAAGTATTAAAATATTCAAATTTTAACCCAATAACTTATTTTCTGAAACTATTTTTAGAGAGGTAATGAAAAATATAATGAGTTAGGTGCATGAAAGTATTTTTAGATGCATGAAAGTCCATTGCTTACCTGGAAAAGGAAAGGAATTTGATACATCCTTAGGTGTCTTTAAATACAAGCGCACACAACCCTACATACTCGTTATGTAGGTCCAAACTGATGCCATCATGGCTTCTTTTTGTTTTGTTAAATACCTGTCTTTTTTTTTTTTTTTTTTTTTTTGTTAAATACCTGTCTGAAATCTATGTTTACATTTCATTTATTTGGCTTGTAATTTTGTGCCACATAATATATTTTCCTAAGTCTTGCTGAAATCAAGCAATTACTCTTAAGGACATTTTGGAAAACATTCCAAAGCCCCTTGGAGCAAAGCCAGAATGGCTGGCTCCAGTTGGGTACAATGCTGTATTTGAGAACAACGTCTGTGTTGTTAAGCTGGGATGCAAAACTCGGCCTAAGCTGTGCAACTATACCTGGATCCTGCACCCTGTGCATCTGGCTTCACTCCAAAGGGCAAAGGCTATCTGACCTGCTATTTTCTTCCCCAGATTGCATGGTGAAAATGTCAGTGGTAAAGGTCAAAGATTTTTTTCCCCATTCGGTTAACCTGTTAATCTGGGAATTCTGAATAATGCATTTTATTGAGCAATCAGTTCCTCTGCAGGGTTGTGGAATTTTGACTGATTTTTTGTTGTTTGTCACAGGGTGATGCTCAAAAAGGGGAACCTGGAAAAAGAGGCCCAGGGGTATGTATACAAGTGGAATGCCTTCCCAAGAAAGTAATCCAGGATGCTAAGATCCTGTCAGTGATCATTGTGACCTCTGTAGTGCAAGGGAAGAAATGATTTATATATACATATGCTCCTGATGGCTCAGACAGGCAGACAGATAGGGCTTTAGAAGTGGAAATGTGGGGAGAAAATACTCTGCTCAACAGAAGTGATGATGGGGCCGGGTAGTCAACTACATGACATTCTCTGATACTTAAGTAAGATTTGTGGAAGACTCAAATAAGAAAAATATTTTGCTTTGCTTCTTGTTTTTCTTTTTCTTTTTTCCAATAAAGAATGAGTTTAAAAATCTGGGAGCATAGAACTATATAACCTAAACTGCACTTTTGTAAATTTGATCTACAGACAAAAAAAAAAAAAAAGTTTTCATTCTAGTTGATTTGTTATTTCTAAAATTAGAAGATGTTAGAGATTGTCTGAGAAATAATCACTGTAAATTTCTTCTCTTGCATTTTCTGGGGAGTTGCAGTAAAATAGCAAAGAGCAGATAAGTGTGAACAGTTAATTTTAAAAAAAGGCCATGCCACATTTCTCCTCCTGGCTTGTCCCCTTGGCAAAAGCCCAGTAGGCAGGCCCAGAGGTTTTAAAAACTGATCTCTTGGTGTTTTTAATCAACTTTATGAACAGTGGGAATGCATTCAGAAATGTGTGTTATTCATTTAGGAAATATTTCTTAGGTGTCTTCTACTTATAAAGCATATTACTGTGTGAAAATAAAATTAAGACAAATTATATTTTTTGAGAAGTGTGTTATAGGAGAGATTAAGATATTTAGAATAGCTACGGTATTAGTTGCCAGAAGTGAGGGAGGGATGGCAAAATGGGTGAAGTGGAGTAGGAGGTATATGTATCCAGTTTTAAAGTGAATAAGTCATGAGGATAAAAGGATAAGAGGTACAGCATAAGGAACAGTCAATGGTATTATATGTAGTGTTTTATGGTGCCAGATGGTAGCTACTCTTGTGGTGAAGGTAGCATAATGTATAGAGAAATCAAATCACTATGTTGTAGACCTGAAACTAATGTAATATTGTGTGTCGCTTATACTTTAATTTTAAAAAATTGCTGCACCATGAAGCAGAATGTCAAAATATTGTAAAATTTGCATGCACAAATTACTGTGGGCACTCAGAGGATATTGAAGCCAGGGTAGGTTTTACAGAATGACTCCTGGAGACAGGAAAGGACAGAATGGAAAGGTGCAAGGGTACAGGCATTCCAAGTGGAGGGTGCCAAGACCTGCAGTTGGAGGGAAGGCCATGTGCTGGAAAATAGTGAGAGACTCCTGTTGCCAGCCACAGTGTAAAGGTCAGAGTGAGTGCTCCCTGCTCTGCTAGGTGAGAGATTTAGATTTTAGATGAAGCGTACAACCCAAGAGCTATGTACTTGGGAGATTAATCTGGCATGACTGAAAAGGAGAAACTGAAGTGGGGATACACAGAAGGAAGGGGCACGGAGAAGGTTTTCTATTACAGTTTATATGAGAACAGGGACACTGGCTAGAGCTGCTCTGGACAATATGGAAGCCACTATCCATACGTGCTTACTGAACGGCTGGAACACGGCAGGCCTGAATTGAGGTGTGCTGTAGGAGTAAAATACACAATGAATTTTGATGACTTAGTACCAAAGAAAACATAAAATATCTCATTAATAACTTTTATATTGGTCACATGTGGATGACTATTTCACACCTACCGGGATCGGTAAAATTTTATTTATTTATTTATTTATTTATTTATTTATTTATTTATTTATTTATTTATTTTAGAGAGAGTTCATATGCATACAAGATGGGGTATGTGGGGAAGCAGGAGCAGAGGGAGAGGGAGAGAGGGAATCCAAAGCGGAGATGCAGGGCTCAATCTCGCAACCCTGAGATCATGGCCTGACCTGAAATCAGGAGTCAGACATTTAACTGACTGAGCCACCCAGGCACCCCTCAGTGAAACATATTATTAAAAATTAATTTTGCCTGTTTATCGTTGCTTTTTAAATGTGGCTATAGGGAATTAAATTACATATGTAGCTCACATTCTATTGGACAGAATTGGGCCACAGTGATAGTAGAGTAGAAAAGAAGAGAACACTGTGAGAATCATGAAAAGGCTGTGGGGGGATCCCTGGGTGGCGCAGTGGTTTAGCGCCTGCCTTTGGCCCAGGGCACGATCCTGGAGACCCGGGATCGAGTCCCACGTCGGGCTCCCGGTGCATGGAGCCTGCTTCTCCCTCTGCCTCTCTCTCTCTCTCTCTCTCTCTCTGTGACTATCATAAATAAATAAAAAAAAAAAATTAAAAAAAAAAAAAAAGGCTGTGGGGACTGACTCTAACTCATATATTCAACAAATATTTATTGAGCATGTACTTATATGCTAGGCCTTTCTTTAGATTCTGGGAATACAGGAGTGAGCAAGACACAGTCCCTGTTTCATAGAATGTTCTAGCAGGGGGCACAATAAACAGGCAAACAAATGAGATTTCATCAGCGAGATTTGTTCTGGAAACATAAAACAAGGTCATGAGGGTGTTCTAGGCAGGAAGAGCAATAGTATAAAGACTCTTGAGTAGGAATAAGCTTGGTAGGCTGCAGAAATGGAAAGAAAGCCAGAACTTGGCAAAGAGTGGTGGTGGACAGGTTATTGATATCGGCGGGGTAGATGAAGGCTCTGCTGGCAGGGGTAGGGAGGATGGATTTAAAACTAAATGCAGTGAAAGTTGGTGGAGAATTTTAACTGGTTAGATTAAAGGAATGTAAGGGGTAAGTAGAGAGAAAAGATAATTATAAACTTTTGATTCTGTGTAATTTGAAATATGATGGTACCATTAATAGAAACAAGAAAGTCAGAAACAAATTTGGCAGACTGATGAGTGCAGTTTTGGATATTTTAAATCTGAATAGTTTAAAACTAGTAATTAAGATGTCCTGATAGGAAGGAAGGAAGGAAGCTGATAGCACCCAAACAATACATTGACCAGGGACTCCTGGGTAGCCAGCAGTTGAGTGTCTGCCTTCAGCTCAGGGCGTGATCCTGGAGTTCTGGGATCGAGTCCCACATTGGGCTCCCTGCATGGAGCCTGCTTCTCCCTCTGCCTGTGTTTCTGCCTCTTTCTTTCTGTGTCTCTCATGAATAAATAAATAAAATTGTAAAAAAAAAAAAAAAAATACATTGACCAGAGATTTCAGAAGAAAAACAGGGCGGTGGGGGGCGGGGGGAAGAGTATACTATAAAAAGTAAGATTTCTATTCATAAGCTATGTTTGCTCCTTCATAAATATAGTCTATACTCTTTTAACATTAAAAAATGACAGAATTTGAATATGGTTGTGTGCTGTAAGGGGCGGAGAACACTCTCAAATTCCTGAGATTGGAAGTCCAGAATTTTTTAGTGCTAAAAACATGAATTGTTTTCATAAAGAATCCCAATTTGTCTATAATGCAGCCTTTAATTTTAAGCACAAGATTAAAACTTAAACTCTATGCAAATAAATATTTCTAAGACGAATTAAATTATAGTGTAACAATATTTTTTACTGTAGTTCTATTTTTATATTCAATTTCTCAGTGACCGCTCATTTGGAGAGAAGTATTATTTCCTTCCTGAAGTTTTCCTTTTTTGCCTTTTGTAAGAAAAGTCATACAAAACAAAATTGTGTAGCCTGACACATGTAACTGTGATAATAGCTTGTTTATTCTATTGGTTTCTCCAGCTTACTTAGAATATGTCTTACAATTCTATTTTCATCCTTGAAAGCTATTGTATGAAGACATGAAATCCTATTTGAAAAAGCCTTGCTGTTGCTTAAAGTTGGTAATTTTCTGGTTCACTTAATACTCAGTAGTATATTACTTAGAGGGCTCATGGGCAGGGATGCCTTGCAGAAGGCCCAGCAGGGTTCCCAACGGGTACCCCAGAGAGGAACAGAGGCACTGGCCCCTAGTTAGTTAGCAAGAGAAAAAATACAGGAACTCAAAGGTCACTGTCTCATTAATGGTGATAAAGGAACCAACCTTTCATTTCGTTGATGTTCTATATTCCAGCCCAAATTTGAAAGGAGGAATGGATATAAATATTTACATACGCCGGAAAGGCCATTATTTTTTTTAAAGTCAATTTCTCTAACAGTCTCTGTGAAACATTCTCAGCTGGGATGGTTCATCGTTTAAAAGTCAATATCACCATTCTGAAAGGAGCATTATAGGTTATCCCTTCTGCAACAAGTTTCGGTGTATGGTCCTTCCTTGAGCTTTGGGCCAAAGTAAGGAATTGGGTTTAAAAAAATATGTGGAACCGAGAATAGAAAGTAATTAAGGGAAAAGCACGTTCTTCTCTTCTCCGGAGTAAATGCACATTCCCTAGGCTCAAAGAGGAGTAAGATAGCTTATATTTCCGTATGTGATCTTAGTTCCTTGACTGTACAGATGTGTTTTGTTATACTCCATAAATGAAAAACATCAAATACTTCCTCCAGTAATGTCTCCTAATATAGTTTACTCTTTCTTTCTTTTTTTAACTAGGGAATTCCTGGGTACAAGGGTGAGAAGGTAAGTTGGTAACAATGAATGGGAAGACCAGGCAGAAAGAAAAGAAACAGAACTGTATTTGTGTACTTAAAAAAAGTTTGTTTCTTTTACTTTTGTAAATCTGGGTTCCCTAAGTATACTCTTAACTGTTAACATGAAACAATAATAGAACTTAAGATACAGGACATGTAAGGGATAAATGGCACCCTAAGATCCCTGAGAATAGGATCCAGCCTCTCAGCTCTGCAAACATGAGGACCCCAACTTAACAGCTAGGTAGCAGATATCCAGACTAAAAGTGTTTACGTACAAATGGACACAGCAACATTGCAGTTAGGTTTCTCCCTTGGCCCTTCACTTCCTATAAAACATAGACACTGAACTGTCTCATGGAAGCAAGAGGATTTATCCTGGGTGAAGCACTAAGGAACCACTTTATTTCATATAGTCAGGTGTCTGGGTAGAGTTTGCATTGGGGACAAACAAACAAAAGTTATAGGCTCATAGATTATTTATGATTCTTTGCAAATTACAAGTTATCAAGCTGGATGAGGGGTGTTAAGAACCTTTGAGAGTGTTCAATGGTCCATTCATAGGTTTATGCCACTGTTCTCTCTGCTAGCAGATTATCTATCTGAAAGCAAAGCATGTTCCTCTCATTCAATCTGTCTGCAACCCTCAGATCTGGGCAAGAGGTCTTGGTTTGGGTCTCCTCTGGCCCAATCCCCATTAGAGTCAGAAAGTTGCGGGGCAAGGGGCTTGTGCCCCCTTAAAACTTGACCTTGCTTTGGGTAACCAAGACCCCAGAAATCCCTACAAAATGGCCTGAGCCTGCTTTGCAGGCAGATGCAAACATCTTTCCTATGTCCATCTTTTCCCTAGGCCTATGTGGAAACAAAATGCAAGTTGTTTGTTGAAGCTGGAGGGGGCCCTGGTAGGAGCTTTGTTGTACAGCCTGATGCACCTTCGTGTGTATCTGTTCCTCCTGTTGTGGAAGGAACCAGAAGTAGGGAGGAGTCAAGAGGGAGCAGGGCTGTCAGCTGTGGGCGTGGGGCTGTACTTCCACATGGACCTCTGAGGAATGCCAAAATTCTTTCATTTTTTATTCCTTTTTTTTAATTTATTTTTTTAAATTTTTATTTATTTACGATAGTCACACACACACACACACACACACACACACAGAGAGAGAGAGAGAGAGAGAGAGAGAGAGAGAGGCAGAGACACAGGCAGAGGGAGAAGCAGGCTCCATGCACCGGGAGCCCGACGTGGGATTCAATCCCGGGTCTCCAGGATCGCGCCCTGAGCCAAAGGCAGGCACTAAACCGCTGCGCCACCCAGGGATCCCTCATTTTCTATTCCTTTTGAAGCTGTGCTTGTCGGAAAAGGAAGCTAGAACATTACTAGGTTATTATCTTAATTTATAACTTTCAACTATTTAGATACATGGTCCTGCATATATATATTAGAGGTGAGTCAGCATACAGGCAATAAACATATTCCCAATCACAGGAAATGTTAGGTGTCTCTTTCTTCATCCACATAAAACTAGATTAATGTAGGCTTCCTTAAGTTACAGCGTGGTTGGAGAATCAAATGGAATTATGGAAGTGACAATTATAAATTTTTTGCTGGTCTAAAAAGGTAAGGTGCTATTATGAAGAGCCAGTGAGCAAATGATAATATGGGAAAGCTAAGAGTGTTTCATGATTGTAAAATTGTCCCATATATAGTTGAAGAAAATTATCCAGACCCTCCATCTTGATTTATAATATGAACTACTCATGAACACTATATATACATTTATACACACATACATATTCATATATATTTATATATAGTATGTATATATATGAAAGACTCATTTAAACTTCTGGGGAATTATAGAATCACTGGTGAAGTTCTCATTTGGAAAATACAAGCTGTCAGAGTAAAGTGACCCTGAACCATTGACATTCAAACTAGAATTTCACCAAGAACAGCAGCATCAGATATTAGAGGCTGGGAACAGAGCTAATCTGTTCATAGCTTTCTGAAGAACTTGGTTTCTGAAACTGTGTAATTGTGGCCATTCCACAGGGATTAACTGAGCCCACCAAAAAAGAAACCGCCTTTGCAGAGGCAAATAACATGAGTACAATATTTTCATTGATGGAAGTCTGCCCCCAAAACAAATGCTGTTCCTCAGGACCCTATAGCTAACAAATCTGTCTGGACAAATGGAATGTGAACTCTGGCCAAAAGAATTTTGAGTGTATTTAGGGCACTTTTCTGTTTTATATTTTGGTGGCTGACTCATTTTATTCCCATCCAACATTATTAAATTAATTGCTTTCTAATTGATTCTTCAAGAGTGATTTTTTCCATTTTTATTCAGAAGTAAATGTTCAATTTGTTCTAAGTAAAAGCTCAGTTTTTCCCTGGGTCAGTTTGACTCAGTTTGATGTGGAGAGAGAACAGATTGCTTTTGAACAGAGGCATAGCTGGATCTAGGAATTGTACCTCCCTCTTTCCTGTTCCTGATGCCAGCAACACCCCATGTGGTACCATGGTTAGTGGAGAGTAACTTGCAGACCATGGCGGTGTGCCTTCTTCAGCTTTGGATGGTTGATAAACATGGACTTGCGAATCTAACAGACTCAATGGGCAAGCTGTTTAATCTCTCCAAACCTTCGTTTCCTCTCTCTCTCTCTCTCTCATTCTAATCTGTTGTGAAGATTAGCAGTAATGTAAAATCTTTGGATTTTATATCCATGATTGGTGGTTACAATAGTTATTTACCTCCTTAGAGTAGTGCTATTCAAAGTGCGATCTGCCCACTGGCTGTCAGTCTGTGAACTGTTGGTTTTTTGTGATGAGATAAAGCTTGTATTAGAATACAAATCCACTATATCACTACATACACTGTTTAGTCGACATTCATTTCTCACAGCATATCTTCTTTAATGAAGGAGGCAGGGCACTGATGTTCATCGTAGTGCATATTTCTTTTGTCACTGTGCAGTGGCACTTTGAGTAGCATGCCTTACAGCACATGGAAGATAAAGCGGCAGCAGAAACACACACTCATAGTGAGGGCACTGGACTAGGAGTCATTGGCTAGCATGTACATTTAAGTAACTCATTTAACCTCTCCAGTTGAGCTGCCATATCTTAAAAGTATGAATTGCTTTTAGGCAGCATAGTCAGTATTGCAGTAGTGTTGGATAGTATGGTTATGGATAGTAGCTACAAGGTGGTGAGCACAACATAACTTAGAGGTTGAATCACTATATCGCACACCTGAAACTAATGTAACACTGTGTGTCAGACATGCTCAAATAAAACTTAAAGGAATTGCTTTGAGGTTCAAAAAAAAAAATATGAAAGCACTTGAAAATTCTAACTAGTAATTTTTCTAATTGTCTTTGATACCTTTTAGTTCTAATTATTCAAAGTCTTAGAAGTCTGATACAATGGATTAGTATTCAGAGATCCCAATTCTCATTATACACGAGCAAGTTACTTAACCTTTTGAATCACAAATTCTCAGTTTGTGAAATTGGGCTAATAATATCTATGTCAGACAGTTAACGTCAGCCTAACTGAGATAACATCTGCAAAATAACATTGATCATAAACTGTAAAGCATAATTTAAATGTTAGTTCTTTTTTCATTAATATTCCAGGAAAGGCAGGACAGGAGAATGTGATGATGGGAAATGACAGAGTGTGCTTGCCACCATGCCCATTCCCAGCAAGTCTTGCTAATTCTTCATGGCTCCTTTCCCTAGCAAGCCATGGCATGGTCTCAGGATCTTTTTCTTACTACTAATTGATCAAAGCTGGTACTCAGGACGGAGTATGGTGTTGTGGAAAAGATAGAGAACATGAGTCTGAGCTGCTTGATAAAGGGAAATTATCTTGTTGAGCTTAAGTTTTCTCATCTATAAAATAAAATTGTAAAACTGATCTCATGGAGTTGTGATGTGGATTCAATTAAATCACATACAGAAAGAGCGTATGATAGGTGCTCAGTAAACCTTAGTTTCTTTCCTTTTAATTTCATCCACCTCTCAACAATGTTAAACCTCACTAGGTGGTATCACTGATTTAATTCTGTCAAGTCAAGGATGACTCATGGATAAAATTTTTCGGAGTGCAATACCCAGATAATCCACAGGATTGACGGTAAACTTCTATATAACCCTTCAGAGTGCTTATGCTGTAAGAAATCTTTTTAAAAAATCCTAACCCCGAATGACTGCATATGTCTTCTTACTTATTTTATTTATTTATTTTTCAGGGGGAAAATGGAGAATGTGGCAAACCAGGAATAAAAGGTGACAAAGTAAGGAACATGTTTTTAAAATGCTAACAGCTGTGATCCCTTTGGGGCTAAGTTTCCTTAAGAAGAAATTCCTGAAATGCATTACCTTCCTCTCGCTACTGGAGTTGGAAAGTCATTGGCTCCATTTTCACATCTATAAAACATGAAGCAGAAAACAAAGCCATACCTAACTTTAGTGAATGGAGACCCCGCATGCCTTTCCCATGGACCTTAAAGACCTTGCTTAGTGGCACCAAACCTTTGAGGCCAGGCCTCCAGAATGTTACAGTGAAAAAAATAATTTAACCCGCAAAGTCAATTCCAGCTCCAATTGGGTCAAAGTGGAATTGTTTTTCAGATGTAAACACTGACTGTAAGCACTTTCCAAAACGGAGTAAAGAACTCCATGGAATAAGTTAAGGACGCAGTTATAAATAATGTGGCAGAACTGGTATAGGCGAGAGTTTGGCATTTTGTTTTTTTTTTTTTTTTTTTTTAAAGATTTTATTTATTTATTCATGACAGTCACACAGAGAGAGAGAGAGAGGCAGAGACACAGGCAGAGGGAGAAGCAGGCTCCATGCACCGGGAGCCCGATGTGGGATTCGATCCCGGGTCTCCAGGATCGCGCCCTGGGCCAAAGGCAGGCGCCAAACCGCTGCGCCACCCAGGGATCCCAGAGTTTGGCATTTTGAAATTGCAGCAAGCCACAGGCAATCGGGTAGGCATTTGTCTTTCATTAAAAATAAATATGAGGGATCCCTGGGTGGTGTAGCGGTTTGGCGCCTGCCTTTGGCCCAGGGCGCGATCCTGGAGACCCGGGATCGAGTCCCGCGTCGGGCTCCCGGTGCATGGAGCCTGCTTCTCCCTCTGCCTGTGTCTCTGCGCCCCCCCCCCATCATAAATAAATAAAAATTAAAAAAATTACCTTATTAAAAATAAATAATTATGAATCAAGTATTTAAACTGGAGACAAGGGCAGCCCGGGTGGTCCAGCGGTTTAGTGCCACCTTCAGCCCAGGGTGTGATCCTGGAGACCCGGGATCGAGTCCCACATTGGACTCCCTGCATGGCGCCTGCTTCTCCCTCTGCCTGTGTCTCTGACTCTCTCTGTGTCTCTCATGAATAAATAAATAAAATCTTTAAAAAAAAATAAAATAAACTGGAGACAACATTAAATATGTTAAGGAGTTCCTTAATGGAGCACAAATATACAGAATACATTTGAAACAAAATGGCAAAAGATACAAAAATGTAGAGAATAAAAATAGTTTTCATTATAGTTAAGAACTATGAACAGCATGCTACCCAGATACTCAACTCTTTCAATATCTGTATTTTAATTATGGAAGAGAGCCAAGGGAAAAAAAAAAAACAGGCAAAAAGTGAAAAGCAGAGAATGAGATAATGACACCGGCCTATGTAGCTAACTAAGCACTTTAAATAGCTTGAGACTTTGTGAAAGCTTTTAAAGTACTGTGGAGTTAAAGGCCAGGTGGATCTGAAAAATGTGGGCTTGGTAATTATCTCTGGGCAGAGTGAAAACTGTTGTAATAAATGGATTCTGCTTGGAGGATAATTGAAAATGGGAGACAGACATGGACTTGAATATACAGAAGGAGGGACACATAGAACAAAAATGAAAGTTATATTAAACAGTAACCGTGAAAACTATTTGAAACAAAAACGACTGACAAAGAGTTAATATCCCATTTCATTGACTAGGATGCCAGGGGATTGTTAAATGCCCTATTATTTTTTTGTGCCAAAAAGAAAGCAAACATGCTGCCAATTACAAACCGAAGATGCAATTGACTGCAAAATGTATCTTAGTGCCAGGTATATAAAAATCTGGGAAACAAATGCATGTCTAGAGTCAATGAAATAGTGTCCTTGACATGAGTTCATATAAGTTTATGTCAAACATACAAAGAACATGAAGAGACACAAGAGAGGGAATATAAATGGCTAATTAAATCGAAAAAATCCAAATACATTAGCAATCAGATAAGTGAAAGTAACACATTAAAATATTATTTCTCTTATCAAACTAGCAAACACTGAGACAGTAAATAATACTCAGCATTGATGGGCGGGCTGTAAAATGAAGATCACTCTCTGCTCAGGTAGTAAGAATGGAAATCTGAACAAATTCTATGGAGGGAGGTTTTGCTTTTTCTTTCCATGTAGGGTGTGAGACACAAAAGACAGTGAGCCTTGAATGTGCTCATCATCTCTGTGTCTGTCGTCCTCTTCCAGGACATCATCTTTAGGAATTCATCAGAAATTGGACAAGATTATGCACAAAGATGTTCATTATAATATTATTTAAAATAGCAATCATCAAAAACTATTTAAATGTCAAAACTAGGGAAACGAGTAAGTAAATTATGATAGTTTCATATTCTTGAATATTATTCCATTTACTAAGAGCTTTTAATGACATAGAAAAATATTTTTGATACAATGGAAGACCAGATAAGAAGGGCACAAATTGTATATGCCCTTTAATCAAATTATTTGAAGAAATGTAATTATTGTATATGCCTAAAATGTTAATAGTAGTTGCTTCTGTGTGATTTTTTTTCTTTTCTTTGCATTTTTCTATAATTGTCAAGGCGTGTCTATTATGAACAGGTTATATTTTGGTAAGCAAAAAAAAAATAATGTGAGAAAAGAGAGACTAGACTATATTCTCCTAAAAATAAGTTTTAGGGGGTTTCCTAGTTATGGAACACTGAAATATTTTCTGTTAAAAGGGGGGTTGAGTATAAACATGGTTTTGTCAAGCTGCATGTCTTGAAGATGGGCAAAAGAGTGATCTAGACATTGTGAAAACTTACTAAATTGTTACTTGTCTTTGTCTTGTTGGAAAGAAACAATATTCCACGAAGAGCACTGCTTTCTAAGGAATCTTAAGAAATAAATTTTTTACTCTGATCAAAATTTTAATATACAGGTGAAGGACTTACATCTAAAATTGTGTTTTCATGGAGTTCACTAAAGGAAAATTTGACCTCATGTTGGCTTATTAATTCGGATCATTTTGTTAACAGTGCATCCTTTGGCGTTCCTGTTTGGATAACCTTGGAAGATTGGCTATTACTCAGAACACATTCCCTTCTCCCCCATCTAAAATCATTGTACTTTGAAGATGAATATTTAGAGCAACTTATTATTAATTTTATTTCACAGGGATCGTTAGGACCACATGGACCAAAGGGACCCAGAGGACTTCAGGTAAGGAAGCTAAACCAAATCTATGTCTGGATTAGAATCACCTAGGAAGCTTTTAAAACTCACTTTGCGGGATCCCTGGGTGGTGCAGCGGTTTAGCACCTGCCTTTGGCCCAGGGCGTGATCCTGGAGACCCGGGATTGAATCCCACGTCGGGCTCCCAGTGCATGGAGCCTGCTTCTCCCTCTGCCTCTCTCTCTCTCTCTCTGTGTGACTATCATAAATAAATAAAAATTTGAAAAAAAAAAATAAAACTCACTTTGCCCATTTGCTCTCTCTGCCAATTCAATCTGAATGTCTAAGGATTGAAGCCAGGCATCAGTAGTTTTACATATTCTCAGGTGACTCCAATGTACAACAATGTTTGGAAATCACTATCCAGTGTTTTGAATAACTAATTCAGGCTCCCCATGGATAGGTACCAGCAGCTGGATTTACTTAGTAGAGGGATAAAAGTTTAAAAATTTGAGTCTCAGAAGACAGATAAAGCCAAAGCAATTAAAAACAGGAGGTAACTATTTTTGCTTTGCTGCTGTAATATAGTTAGAAGAACTATGCATTTTATCTAAATTATGGTATTTGTATTGTTCCGTTATTATAAGTACTTAGTACTCAGTAACATGGACTAATACTTAAAGGCATTTATTTAAGTTAAACATAGTCTATGGATTTCAAAAAATAATTTAGATCAGTTTTTTTCCAGTCTGGGGATTTACCTAGTCTAAAGTTTCCGGGGAGTAGAGGGAAGGTGTATGTATTTCAAAAAGTCTACTGAAAATTATAACTTGACCCAAGATTTTCTCAACAGCACCTAGTTAACCATCACCTACTTTTCTTTGGCCTGGAATTGTGTCAGGGCAGGGCAGTAACTCTGGTTATCATGGAGTCATCAGAAGCTCCAACTTTTAGTTATAAACACCTTAGATATTTCAAAAAAAAATTGTTGTTCATTCAAAATTTTTCCAAAAGGGCATCCAGCCCAGGGATAAGGTTGGAAACACGGGCTTAGAAAGCAAACACCTGGGATCCCTGGGTGCTGCAGCGGTTTAGCACCTGCCTTTGGCCCAGGGCGCGATCCTGGGGATCCAGGATCGAATCCCACGTCGGGCTTCCGGTGCATGGAGCCTGCTTCTCCCTCTGCCTGTGTCTCTGCCTCTCTCTCTCTCTCTGTGTGACTATCATAAATAAATAAAAAAGAAAAGAAAAAGAAAGCAAACACCTCATGAACATATGTTTGCTCTCAGCTTAAGTACTATTTCAGAAGTTGCCTCTTAGACATGAGAAATTTCATCTCATTCCACTTCTCAGTCACACAGAACTCCTATGCAGCTCTGAGATACATAGTTTGACTTCTAAATTCAGCAACACTGGGGACCCTAGTGAACAATTCATTCCTGGTTGACCTTGGTACACAGAACTAATTCTTGGTTTTCATCCTGGAACAGGGCATTAGTGGACCTCCAGGGGATCCAGGCCCGAAGGGATTTCAAGGCAATAAGGTAATCATACCCTTCGATTAAAGACAGGCAGAGTGCCTTTCCCCTAATGAGCTATAGTGATCAATGTTTTTTTTTTTTTAATGTGTATTTTTATGAAGCAGAAGTCAATGACTCTTTGAGGGTGTATCTTTGGCAATCCATAATAACCTTCAGGTGTATACACAGAATTGTGTTCCATCCAATACATGCAGGAAGTCAGTGGCATAGCTTTATAATTCATTATCATATTAGTCAAAGGTGTATTATTAAATACGAGTCATTATTCAGAATCTTGCAGTGTTTCCTTCTCACTCCTGTGCTTTAGTCATTTTATGGTTCATTAGAAACTGAAAAGTAGTAACAAATAACCAATTTAAATCACTGTTTCCCCATATGTGATACCAACTCAATATAGAGTCTATGAAAGAAGGAGATTTATGAATGTCATGCCAACAAAAATCGAGCTTTTAAAGATCGCTACAAAAAAAAATAATAATAATAAAAAAAGATCGCTACAGGGGTGCAATCTCAACGATCAGTACCAGGCTTGTAATGTCATGTGACATATAACCAGGCAAAATGAGGAGGGGTTGAATAAGAGCCAAACTGAGCCAAAAGATGCTATGGCTGGGATATTTAAAAGACCTGGTTATAAGGCTTTGTTTTCCAATAAGAGTGGCCATTAATTTGCTGAAAACAAGCTCTTAAGTACCTTGTAAACTCTTCTCAATGCTTAGTAAATTTCATGGATATAGTAAATTTCCAATAAACAGTGTTGTGAGTGGAGATCTTAGAATTTGTGGCAGCAAGAACAGCAGAAGATGCCATTCCCAATGGACCCTGGATACAGCCAATTTTTTAAAGGTGCTATCAAATCTAAGCTGTGGGGAGCAGTTGAACTGCCGGAGTGTTCATTTTCCAAGGAGAAGAAAGAGAGTGACAAGTATAGTATTTTTAATGAGATAACAACAATGTGTGATTTCCCAGGCCACTTTTAATTGGCAAATTAAAATAGAATGAGCTTCTCAGCGGGAGTGTGCTTAAGCTTCATCAGGGGAAACTGCCTTTTCCAGTCTTTGCCTATGATTAATTCTCTCTGGGGAAAAGAAACGTATCTCTTGAATACTGAATAGGAGTTTTTATAAAATTGCTTTGGCTGTAGATAAGATCCTGCAGCAAGAAAAAAAATATTTTGACAGTCCACACTTATTTCTCGGATTTTCTGGTTACCTAAGATGATAATTTTCATGTTTGTGAAAAAGAGGCTTAAAATCAGGGATGGGGTTTGGAGTTTGCAATAGCTGTAGAATTATAGACTGAGCCACGAGGGATGTTAGAGATTATACTGGCCTAAAGTTTTCATTTTGGAAAATGAGAAGTAAAGTCTGGATATCAAATGGCTTGCCTGAGGCAAAGGCACAACAAGGCTCATCAGCTCTGGAGAGCACTCAGTGGAGGGTTAGGAGCAGGGCAGGTAGCTTTAGGAGTTGGTTAGTGGCAGTCCATCAAAACATACCATCATTTGCTCACTTCTATTCATATTTCATACAATTACTATTTAGGTTTTTCTTTTAACATAAACTTATTTAGACAAAATTTAGCTTTTAATTCCAACTGTGCATTAATTCTTAGAAAGAGTAAATATAGTCAAGATTTTAGCGGGGAGGGGGTGGGGAGTTGCGGGCAGCCCCGGTGGCTTAGCGGTTTAGAGCCTGCCTTCAGCCCAGGGTGTGATCCTGGAGACTCGGGATCGAATCCCACGTCAGGCTCCCTGCATGGAGCCTGCTTCTCCCTCTGCCTGTGTCTCTGCCTCTCTCTCTTTCGTTCTCTCTCTCTCTGTGTCTGTCATGAGTGAATAAATAAAATTTTTGAAAAAAAAAAGTTTAGGGGAAGTTGGAACATTTCATGCTTGACTTTCCATCATCATAAGAGGAGTAATTTTTCCAAAAGTATTTGAGGACTTCACAAATTTTCTAAAGTCCTCTCTAAAATAAATTTAAAAAAAAATGTGGTAAAGGGGGCACCAAGAAGGCTCAGTCACTTAAGAGATTGAATCCCAGTTGGGTTCCACAACTCTGGGTGGAGTTTACTTGGGATTCTTTCCTTCTGCCCGTCCGCCAGCATTCTCTCTCTCTAATAGGATAAATAAAATCTTTACAAAATAAAAACAAATTGTGCTAAAGGATATATAACATAAAATTACCACTTGAGCACTTGAGTTTTTATTTTATTTTTAAAAGATTTTTATTTGACACAGAGAAAAAGCAAGCACAAGCAGGGGGAGTAGCAGACAGAGGTAGAGGGAGAAGCGGGCAGAGCAAGGAGCCCAATGTGAGACTCAATCCCAGGACCCTGGGATCATGATCTGAGCTAAGGGCAGATGCTTAACCAATTGAGCCACACAGGCACCCCACCAGATGGATTTTAATCACAAAATTCACTGCCAGGTGAATATGGTGAATACACAAAGCTCATTGCCAATTGAAAAAGATGTCAATTTCTAGAGCATATTCTGGGTTGCTGGGAGCAAATGAAGTGGGAGTGAGTTTTTCTTTTTCCTTCTAGCAATATTTCTTGTTTAAGGTCACAAATTTAGTAGTCTCTTGACTCATACTTCAAGACTATTATTAATTTGGGCAGCCCTGGTGGCTCAGTGGTTTAGCACTGCCTTCAGCCCAGGGTGTGATCTTGGAGACCTGGGATAGAGTCCCACATCGGGTTCCCAGCATGAAGCCTGCTTCTCCCTCCCTCTGTGTCTCTACCTCTCTCTCTGTGTGTCTCTCTCATGAATAAATAAATAAAATCTTTTAAAAAGACTATTATTAATTTTTACTTCTCTTTGGGTCTGTCAACCAGAGATGCATGTTGCATTAATCATTAAATTTTTTAAAATTTTATAAATTTATTAGTATATTCTCTTAAAAGTCAGGTTTAAGGGAGTAATTTCATCTTGTGTCTCAGAACATACTTCTAAATCTTAAAGGCTTAATATACTTTTTTCCTCAATCTGGAAATAATGTTATGTTTATAATGACATTTCTTTTCCTGCATTACAATTTTATTACAAAATATTTTTAAGAAATTGCTGTTGCAATTTGTGCAAAAAATTCTCTAAAATCTAGTAATTCTGTATTTTCTCATGGGCACGGGGAGGATTATTTATTTTGAAACTTCTATAATAATCAATAACATTTATTGTATATTTACTATGTACAGATATGTAATTTTAAAGACTCACTTAACATACTGCTACCTTTTGGGGCATGATCTAGTCTTACCTCCATGCTACAGATTAGGCTATTCAAACAGAGAGAGTTTAAGCTATGGGTTCAAGTCTGTATAGCTAGTAAGGGATAGAGTCAGGATTCAAACCCAGCCAGCCTGCTCTTCATCACCAATTTATATTTACCTCCTTAGGGATATTGCTGAATTTCCTGCATAGTTGACCTGAGATAAATGTATTTTTTGGACAGTATGGAATTTACATCTGTCTCCCTTCTCCTGTACTCTAGCTAGAAACAACAGTCTGTTGAGAGGTGCATTTCTATTTGGTTATACTGTTCATCTGAAGATGTAGGAAGAGAAGGAAGGGAATTGCATGGGGAAAAGAAAACAGTAATATACATTTCAAATATTTTTTTCTTTTAAGAGACCTTCAAACAGAAAACTTTAGACTTGTTATATTTGCAAAGATTCCATAAGAGTTTCTAGATGGGGCCTATGCCTTTGAATTTATGAATGATCTCTCTCATGAGCTACAGTCTCATGCTATTGCTCTAGTAGTTGGATTTTCTTCAACAAAGGGTTTGCAGAAAGGTGGTCAAAGAACAAAAGGGGGAAAAATAGCATGGGATAAATCAAGGAAAAATGTGATGCAGGCCCAGTTTCACAAATCATTTCTGTCATTAATATTTTCCATATGTAAAGTGTTCTGCCCTGAATGACCTTGTTGTCTTAGAAACAAAACATAGATATTTCTCAAAATGAAGCTGTGGCTCTAATGCCACTTCAGCCTCCCTCGTATATGAAGGTCATGCAGTGGCATTCATAAGAACATTCCATCAGTCTCTAAAATCAATTAGCATTATAATCACACAAGAGCCTTATCCCTAGGACCAAAAGGAAAATATTATAACTCTGGAGAGAGCACTGTGCTCTTAGTAAAAATTGAGTACCTGAGAGTCCTATGCCGACTTCTAAGGGCTGTTGTGGTGGTTCAGGTTGCAATCCCATCTGGCCCTACAATGGGCTCTCTAATAACTAGAAAAAAAAATGGCTCAAAATTGGCAGGGCTTTCAAATCACAGAGAACAAGTTACAAAATTAGTTTTGTACAAATAAACACAGTAGAATGCTGGGTGTGCCAAAACCACATTAGATAATTTTTGCCATTTCTTGATGTCTTTTTGAGGTTATTTTGGAAGGGTGTTTCCTTCTCAAATCTCTGCAAATCGGCTCTTTCCAAGACTCTCTTTGTGCTCCTGGGATGAGGGCCTGTTCACTGTGGTATGAGCAGAAAATAGCTTGTGACATGTTGGAGTATCCTAGTACTACCAGAGCTTTAGGGCTAGTGGGGTATCCTAGTACTGCTAGAGCTTTAGTGGTACAAGAGCAGTAGGAAATATTCCTGATGTGCTTTCCAAGTCCAAGTACCACATGTTAATCCTCCAACAATTACAAATACCATGATATTATATTCTATAGTAACTTATGCTAATGGATGCATAACCTTGCCTATCATAACTTCTTCTATTGTTTTACTCCAGGATATTCATATATTTCCTTCAGGATTTTTCTCCCCTTAGATTTTTCTTCTTGTGCTACACACAAGTGTGAGAAACTAAAAGGCCTTTTACGTATAAGATTTGTCTTAACTCACTTTTATTTGTGAGATGTCAAGAAAATCCACAGAGAAATAGCAGCCTTGTCCAGTTTAATAAATAGATATGATGAGGGTAAATAATCTCCAGTGAATCCAGCATTCATTTATCCATCCAAAATGAACAAAGGATCTTGTATCAATGAATAAATGGAACCTATGTTTCAAGAGGAGTGAGGACAAATCAAGCAGAACATACCATGGTTCTGCATCACACCATGATTTTTGTACGCTCTCTTCTTCCTTATCCAACTTAGTCAAGGATTCATCTAATTTCTTGAGGTTTCCAAGCATGGTATGTATTTTTCAAGTAGCTAGTATTCTTCTAAAGAAGTGACTAAGAACTAAAAGTACAAATCCTAAAGTTGAAACTGTAAACATAGGATCTCTACACAACATCCTGTTTTCGTCAAAATGTCCTATGGAAAGAGGTCGATTTTTAAAAGAGCACTGGTTGTCAACCTTTGTAATAGCTACCAGGAATGCACATGCACATCTTTTTGGTAGCTAATAGTTTCCTTTTAGCTTCTATGCATTCTGCCTTTAAATATGACTAGCCTTTTCAAGATATGAGCCACTAGCAAGGGAATTGGATAAATATATGCAGGTCCTTTACTGTTTTAAAAAATAAATCTAGTGACAATGGGTAAGGAGCACTATTATTATATCTCAGAGAAAAAAGTACTATATAGGACAAAGAAATATTTGTTGAATGAATAGGAAGATGTATATTTAAATGGAATGAGTTGTCAACAGTTACATACTGTAGACAAGTCAAACAGGCAGGAACCTAAAAGTCATTTAGTGCATCAACTTTGAAGTTATTGGAAATCTGTAAGGGAACAGTTTTGATAGAGAGATTGGGGAAGTGAAAAGGGAGAAGAATACAATAGCCAGGAATCCTGACCATTCTTCCAAGATATTGGGATAATAAAGTGAAACAGGACAGCATTGACATAACCCATCAAAAGCTTTTGTGCATTTAATAATCTGATGTGTTCTTGTACTTCCACTTTTTCAAGGATTTTATTTGAGAGAGAGAGAGAGAGAGAGAGCCCAGGTGGGTGGAGGGGCAGAGGGAGAGGGAGAAACACATTCCCTGTTCAGCAGAGAGCCAGAGGCAGGGCTCCATCCCAGGACCCTGGGATCATGACTTGATCCAAAGGCAGATGCTTAACCAACTGTCCCTATACTTCCACTTTTTTCTAAGAGAGGCAAGTAGACTTGGGATTTAATTTTTTATTTTTTTTACAGTTTTAAATATATAACTTAGAGTCTCATGTTTTCTATAACAGCACTAGTTTTGCTGGAACAGAATTATCATTAACGAAGTTTTAGTAGTCTTAAAAATACATTCTTGCTTTATTCATTATTTAAATACTTGATTTGACTCAATGTTAGCATAACAGCTTTAGAAGATCAATCTACTAAATGTAACTAATATTTTAATTATGGCTTGGAAGTAGTTCAACACCACAGATATGAACAAGTATGAAGGATTTTAAACTGCCTCTTCAAACAAGCACACTGTATAGTTTTATTTCAGCTCTCACACAATTCAAAGACCTAACAATCTCCTGACATCATAATGTTGCTTTCAATCATAAAAAATCATGATTTGAAGTAGGATATAATTCTTCTAACTTGATGGGAAACAAACCAGGTGAAACCTACATAGACATCAACAATTCCTAGAATGGAATATTAGTCAAACAGAAAACTTTTTTAAGTTCATGGTCCTCTTAACAGAATGACTATATTTTTTGCTTCACGTAAAGCAGGGTACTTGAACGTGTCAACCTTTCCAATTGTCCCAAACCAATGATGGGCCTCTGGTTCCCCTGGCAGCTTACTACTTTGAACAAGGTTGTGACTGCTCAGTGTGAAAGATCTCTTTACAATTTTAATTATAAATATCTATTTAATGAAGATTGGAGCCAAGCTGCCAAACTATCTGAATGCTTTTTTCTTCAGAGATGTCAAAGTTTAAATGCTATTTCTGTCCTGAGCCTAATTAAAGGGAAGAAAATTCATTAGTAATCCAGTAATTCTTGTCGTGGAAAGGACTTTGACCTGCATGCACATCTGCCCACCAGGACTCTAAATGAGCTTATTAACTCATTTGACATGAGACAACTGATAGTGACAACTTGAAGTGGCTGCCAGAACATGTGGGATGTCAGCCAATGGCTTCAAGGTAGATGATTTTCATTCCCAAATCTCTGACACATATGGTTCTCAGCAGGCAGGTATACCGTGTGTGTGCATGTGTGTGTGCGTGTGCACACGTACAGAGACTGCCAAAGTAAAAACTCTAATGGATCAAAAAAAAAAAAAAACCTCTAATGGATCAAGAAACCCAAAATGCTGCTAACATAAAGGTGCTGAGTCTAAACTACCTGACCAGTCAAGCTGGGCAACATGGAACTGAATCTTACTATAGGGTCTTCAGAGGGATGTCACAATTAAAAACAAAAACAAAAACAAACACATTAATGTACCTATTTGATTCAAGTAAATTGCAATAGCATTGCGACAGGGAATATTAAGTTTATCCCAAGAGTAAGGCTTTTTTTATGATGGTATAAATTCAAGGAATGTCCATCAGAGCTGAGATTTTTAAAAGTTCTCCTGATGGGCTGCTGAGCAGTCCTTCTTTTTAGGGACAATGACACAGAATTCTTTAGATTTTATTATATATGTTGAAGTATGACTTTCCTGGTATATTGAACCATATGAATGCCATTTTTGTAGGTCAACTATGGTTGAATATTATCAACTTCACGTGGTTTAACCTAATAGCAATAAAGAAAAGGAGGTGAGTTACTAGATCTGGTACAATACTACAATTTTCACTGATATTTTTGTTACCATGGAGTATTTTTTTCTCCTTTGGAGAGTATAAATAGGTGGAGTAGGTGGACTGTCATCTTTTCTCTTATCTGCATAAATGGTATTCAAAAAAGATTGCAGTTGGAGATTTGAAATAATGATGGTTTCAAACTCAGTGCAGTTGGTTAATAACTGATGTGTAGACCTACACTGTGAGGTCACAATATTGGCGATTATAATTTATATGACCTTTACCACTAATTTAGTGGTAATACTGATCCAGTAGGCTTAAATGCCTGAAATGACATGTGAATTGGCTTGTAAAAGTGTATTTTCTCTTGGCTTGCATTTTATTTTAAAGATCCTTTGTCTTCATGTGATGGATCTTTCACAACGGGCAGATTGTAACTATCTGACTTTTGTGCTTTCCATCCTGTAACAAAGATATGGATTTTTTCTGCGATCAAGTGATTTTTGAAATAATTCAAGAAGAATTGAAAAGTCTTGAGAGGCAGTTTTGCATGGTGGCTCGAGCACTGGTTCTAAAACAAGACTTCTGGGATTCAAACCCAGCCCTTTATTGTGTTAGTTCTGTGATTTGGGCAAGTTACTTATCCTCCCCAGGCCACAGTTTTCTCATTCATGTAATGGGTTAATAATAGCACCTACCTCCTAAGAGTTGTTTTGGAGATTATATGAGTTAATCATAGTAACTGCCATATGTGTTGATAATAATTAAGCAGCTAAGTATTTTACAACTAGCTTTTATTAATGTAGGAAAAAATCTAGCCTGAAATGATTTCTAAAATAAGCTGCTTATAACACTTCTCTGAAATAAGAGAAATTAGGTACTAAATATAGAGCTTGATTTAACAAGTATTTGATAAATGTTAGTGTCTTGCCTCCCAACACCCACTTCTTTCTTTCCCCTCCATAAAGGACCTTTCTTGACTTTTCTCCTAAATCTTTGTATGTAGTCGTCACCACATTGAGTTTCAGCTGAGATTGTATCTTGGCCATACTTGAATCATTCTGCACCTACAAAATGCTCATCCACCATTTTCTTCCATTTAGAAAGTATGAGAATATTTGTCACAAGACTTAAAATATTAAAGTTGATGCTACACATATTTGAGAAGTAACACAGAAAGAAGTTGCTAAGATGTCTTTCCTAATGTTAAAACCCCAAAGTATGATTAAATTGTTCATAACTGTATTATTCAAGAAAAGATAATTTTCTGTCCTTAAAACATTCAGTCTTAGACAACCATTCATTATTTATTATCTTATAGCAGGAAAAGATGTTAACTTTGCTGATGCTCAGAATAAGGCATGTTGGGTATCTCTAGCTGAACTTCCCATACAGTATAACATTAGACCATCAATTGGGATTTCATTATTCCTTCAGCTGAAAAAGGTATGTTTAATTTTACCTGGATAAGTTTGCAGGAGAAACTGTTATAGGTACTTTGTATCACTATGTGATTTATATATCATTGCTCTTGGTTGAAAACCTAACTAAACCAAAGGAACTCCAAAAGAGCATTTCCAGATTCCCAACTCCCCCAACTCAGACCTGTTTGTTTCCTGTTTTGTTCACCTCCAGCAACTAGCATGGGATCTGCTCCCAGGTTGCTTGCTGCTCAGTAAATGTTTGCTGCCTGGATTATTGAGTGAATGTTATCAATTAGCTAAGCATTGACAGTGCAAAGTTGACATTGTCCCCACAATCCGGGGGAGACATATTGACTAAATACAGAGTTTTAATTATAATGAATAGTCAGAAAAAGAGGAAAATGGTGCTATCAGTCCCTCTAGAATAGGAATTACGCTTAATCAGAGAAGCTCTCTCTGAAGCTGTGCTGCTTAAAATAAGATTTGAAGGATGAGTAAGGGTTGACTAGGAAAAAGGAAAATAAGAACATCCTGGATAGAATAGCATGTGCTAAGATCCTGTGGCAGAAGGGAGCCTGGCAAGCACAAGAAACTGAACAAAGGCCAATGCTGCTAGGGTGATGAGCGAAGAAGCAACTAGTTACAAAAGGGACTGGAAAGGCGGTAGGACCCACACCATGTAGGGGCTCATAAGCTTTGTAAGGACCTCTGTCTTTCTCCTAAGAGCAAAAGGAAAGGCTTTGAATTGTTTCACTCAGATTGAACCTAAAACTAAAATTAAAAGACTGTGCTGGCAGCAGTGGGGGCAGGGGTGGATAAATTAAAGTATGCTACAATGGATGTGTGTAGGGTACTAAAGACTTAGTTATAGTCTGAACAAGAGGTGATATTGATTTGAAGTAGACTGTAGAGACATGGTAGAGGATTCAAGAGGTAGATGGATTTGAGACAGAAATAGAAGGCATACGGAAAAGCATTGGTGATGCATTACATATGGTGGGTAAAGGAGTGAGAGGTATCAAGAATGACTCCTTCTGGCTTGACTCATGGAGGGATTTGGTGCTCTTTCCTCAGAGAATGCTGGAAGATGATCAGGCTGCGAGGGGAAGGGTAGGAGTTTGTCTTTGGAAATGAGTTCCTTTTGAAAATCTCTTTCCTGACTTCTGTCACACTATTTTTGGAAGTTCCCATTTCTTTTTCTCAGCCACTGTCTTCCTTAACTCCCCACAAGACATTTCTGTGTTCTTCCACTCTCACTCTACTTAATTGTTGGTCCTCAACATGGTTGTGACCTGAGCCTCTGGCCTCCTTACTCCTAAATTGCCCTGTTCAATACAGTAGCAACTTGTGGTTGTTGAGCCCTTGAAATATGGCTAGTCTAAATGGAGGTGTGCTATAATTGTTAAATACACATAGGATTTCAAAGACATGTGTGAGAAATAATAAAATCATTAATAAGATTTTTATATTGATTATATCTTGAAATGATAATATTTTAGATATATTGAGTTAAGTAAAATGTTATTATGTTATTACTTTCTTTTTTTATGTTATTACTTTCTTAATGTGGCTACTAGAAAATTTAAAATTATATGTGTGGCTCAGTGTATATTTCTAGTAAATGGCACTGCTATGGACAGTGACCCTATTGTTGGCTTATTCACAAGAATAAGTCCACTTGAGCCTACAGAGCTGTTGGTCATCCCTGAATTATTTTATGCTTCATACTCTTTCCTTTTCTGAACTTTTGTTCCTCTTCTCTACCAGATTAGATATGAATCCTACCTTTTTTGTTCAGAGCAAATATCTCCTCTGCAATATGAAACTTTTCCAATTCCTTAAGGTAGAATTGAACATTTCTGCCTCAGAGTCTTATATCCTCTCTTAATACCTTTATTATCACTAACTTGCATGCTTGTATTTTTTTATACTCATTTGTTTCTCCAGCCAGATTGTAAGTGTCTACAAAGTGCAGGTGTACTCTGATTTATGTCTATAATTATGTAACTGGGTACGCAGTACCAGGGTGATGCTTTATGAAAGTCTAGTGAGTAACAATTGAATCCACACAAATTAAACAGCTATAATGTGATTAGTCGTGACTTAGATGTTTTATAGACAGTATCTTTCATCTTTTCAACAACGCTGCAAGGTAGATATAATTATCCTCATTTTGCATATGGAGATCTTGCAAAAGCTCAAACTGTTAGTAAATTATAGAGCCAGGATTCAACTAGACTGAATAAAAAAGCCATGTTTTTTTTCCCTTGTGATTCTATGCATGTTGAAAATTGGATTAAAACGTGGTGATTATATACCATATCATAAATAGAGGGAAAAAACAACCTTTTCCTAAGATTATTAGAAGAGTAAGTGATATAATGTATATAAAGTATCAGGATAGTACTTGAAAATACTAGGTTTTATTAGACATCATCTTCTTAAAAAAAAAAGACATCATCTTCTTTCAATGTTGGGGCCCATCACATAGGCATCCTTAATTTCTGAGGAAGATCAAAGTGGTTTACTTTTCCTTCTCAATGTTCCTACCTGTGCTTACACTCATATGGAGGTCATGAGAAACAGACCCCTTCCAGAGCTATTCACTTTAACTCAGTCCTCTTTGGATATGCTTCTGATGGTTAAAAAAAGTGAAGTAGAGAAATAACAAATAGTACTAGAGCCATTAAATCTCTCTCTGTGTATTTGTACTTACTGGTGAAGGTTGGGGTAGGAATAATGGGCAATATGGCCTTGGTGAATTTTCAGAAAATCATTGTTAATAGAGTGCTAATTCTTCTCTTCCTGTTCTGTCTTACCTGGTGATGGTATGTTACAATCAAGACCACTTTATTTATTACCTCAGGAATCTTGTAGGAAAGGGAAAGGAGAAGTATGAAAGGGATAAACATTAATTGTAGACCAATACTGGTGTGCAAGCCTTATGGTGAGAGGCTAAGCTCCTGAGAAATTTTTTTAAGCAACTGAAAGGTGAAGCTATGTTGCTACTGAGCTATGCCAAGATAAGGGAAAGTGGTCCCTCTATAACCTTCAGATCTCTGCACCTTCTCAAAAAAGCAGTATTGAGAAATCGCTCAGTGGGAATTGGTACTTGACCAAAGCTAAAGGAAGCACATGGGTTTAAGGATAAGACAGTTGCTTCTCCTATTGATTTTCCTGATTCACACATTTCAAGTTAACAACAGAACCCATTCCTTGTCCCTAGTTAGAGGAAACCTTCTCACCATCCTAGGCTCTTGTTTGTTTTAAATCAAGCATATAGAAAAGTACTAAGTAGCACAGAGCTTCCACTACTTAAAAAACTCAAATTCTCCTCCAAATATATACTATGTATATATAATATATGATATATGATAGATATGATACTTAAAAGCCTTCTGATTCATTACAGAACCTAATTATTATAAAAGGGATGGGGAATGAATAGAATAAGGGAACTTAGGGACTTATGTTATTATTATTCTAATGGTGTTTTTTATCTCTTAAACTAGGCCTTTGAGTTTAGGGACTGTGCCACAAACTTCTTTGTGTTTACTCCATTATTCCCGACATACTAAATGCTTGGTGTTCCTTTGCTAAGTGATGGAAACCATCACCCACATACAATATAACTCACAAGGGTGTGGCACAGGAAATTTTAAGAAAAAGTTTCTTTGAAGTGAAAATTTGGAATCTAAATTAGGAAGCCAAATATTCTCTACCACTTAACCTTTGAGGTCAAGAGAACAGCTCCAAAAAAAAAAAAAAAAAAAAAAAAAAAAAAGGAGAGAGAGAGAACAGCTCCAAATTTGGGAGAACTTTATGTCTAATATTATTTGTGGAGAAATTCCATGGCCAAGACCAAGTAACAGCTAAGAATGGTGATTATCTGGCTGCTCCAAAACATTTAATATACATATAATAATAAGTACAACTTTGAATTTTAAAGGGAAAATTCAAGTTGATTTATCTGCCAAATTGACTTATACTTAAAAGAATGAACTGGGGGTGCCTGGGTGGCTCAGTCGGTTAGGCAGCTGCCTTTGGCTTGGGTCATGATCCCAGGGTCATGGGATCAAGGCCCGCATTGATCTCCCTGCTCAGTCTGCTTCTCCCTCTGCCTCTCCCCCTGGCTTGTGGTCTCTCTCTCTCTCTCTCTCAAAGAAATAAAAATCTAAGAAAGAAAGAAAGAAAGAAAGAAAGAAAGAAAGAAAGAAAGAAAGAACTGAATGTACCTTTAGATCCAGTCCACTCAAATGCCAAAGCATCATAAACTCTAACAATCAACAGATTTTGTGACAGATTTTCTTTGTTATGATTTTGAGCCTGGGCATATCTTTTGGGGAGCTGATTTGACTCTGACCCCTCTTCTTGTCCCTTCTTTTTCCCTTTTGCAATTGATTAAAGTCCATAGACTTCCTTAAAATAATGCCCCTACCATATCAATAGGACATTGCTTTAGTTAGTAAGAGTCCTCTTCAAAATCACAAGCCTCCAGGGAAAATTGAGTCTTTAACATTGGTGACAATTCTTTCGTTCGCCTCAATCTGGAGAAAGTTTGTCTCAACTTCTTGTTCCGTTTTATTGTTGCTTAACACAAGGATGAAGAGAAGAGAGAAATCTGTAAGTTGGATGAAATTTTAAATGGCAAGGATTCATTAACTCAAATATGAGAGGATTTAGAAATCTTCTTCAACATAAAATAGAGGTATGTCGTGTACATAAAGAACTAGAAGGAAATGTACCAGAAATCAGTAGTTGTTATAAATAGATAATTATAGCAAATTTTCTATAATGAAGATACATTATTTTGGTAAACAGAAAAAAATAAGAAAAAGAAATTGTAATCAATAGCCACTCTGCTTTCCCCTATCAACATGCCACACAACCAGAAATTTGAGAAACCTGAAGAGCCATGTTCCTGTGGGTGATACTGAGTGTGAGTTTGGGAAGGCCATGTAACCTCCCTGGGACTCAGGTTCCTCACTCATGAAATGTAGAAGTTTGAGTGCATCAGTGTTCAGTTCTGTGATGCTTGAATTCTAGGATGGGCCTGCCACATAGCAGACTATTAATTGAAAATGCACCTGGCTTCTAATAACAGACATCTTGATTAATTGTGGCTTACACCATAAGAATTCTTGTTGTTTATTAAACAGAAGGTTTGAAGGTAGATAGCTCAATGAGGTTTTGCTTGATCAAGTGCAGTGAGGTTTTCCAGGAACTAGGGCAGTTAAAAATGTCTTTCTGCATCATCCTCTTCAATGGTTAGCATTAGTCTGAGAGATTGTTACCTCATGGTTACAAGACAGCTACCATATCTCCAACTAGGAAAGAAGAAGTAGAGGCAAAAGCTTTCTCTTTGTACCTAATAACATCCCCATATCTCATCTGTTGGAACTAAGCCAAAGGACCAGCCAGTAGCAAAGGGAAAGGAGATTCTAGACTTGCATTGAACCAATTATCATTCATCCTACAGCCCTGAGTGTGAAGAATAGCTATTCATGGACATGAAGAGGTCAGAGTTCTAATAGTAAGGAGGAAAAGAAAGGAAAGGATGGTCATTGAGTAGGAGACAAATGTGTCTGTCAGAAGGACAGAATAAATATTTGTTGAGCAAACAAATGAGGGCGGCAGGATCCTAAAAATTTTTGCTTTTGTGGGCCTCTTTTTCCATAAAAAAATGTTAAAAATTATATATTACAACTGAGCTGGCAGAAAGACAAATTTAATCTAGACTGGATTCATTGTTATGTATTCACCATTATTATTTTTTAATTTTTTATTCTGATTTTAAACATTAAAATGGAAATACATTCATGGACCCTAGATACTGTGCCTGCTGTGTCTGGTGGTTAATTCAATCCTGGATCTATGTTGTCCTTCCAACTGGATTATAAAGACTTTGAGGACAGTGATTATGTCCCAGATCTCACTTAGATTTGCCCTCAAAGCTCCTACTGCATCACTTTCCATGTAAGATCTGTTCAACAAATACTGTTGAGTTGACCTAATGTGTAACTGTTTCTTCCTCCAGGGTGAACCAGGTCCCCCTGGTCCTGATGGTCCTCCAGGAGCCCCTGGTATTGGACAGCAAGGTATTAAGGTACTGAGTCTTGCCTTTTCCCATTAATGAGTACTGAATTTATTACAGGAGTTGGCGATGCTGTTATTCAAACTCTGCTCAGCTTTGCCCTCTAGATGCAAAGAGGCTGTGTATCGAAGGTACTTACAGTCTGGGTGCTTGGACACTGGGGCAGTTACCACAATGTATTTTTTTTATTCGATTGGTATAAAAAATTTGCCTTGCCTCCAAATACCCACCGTCTTGCCAATGTACATCTAGTTCTGTTGAGTTTTCATGGAATTTAAATGTTAACATGCAAGAGTGATATTGGGATGTGAAACATCTTAACATATGAACTATCACCTGTTCACATTAAATAAGCATAGAGGTGCAGAAACCAGAAAGACCACCACACTGAATAAGTAAGTGTTGATAGAAAGGTTTGTAGGGAACTAGAAAGTATCAGAATATCCAACACCCTGGAGTGCTCTGTATCATGCAGGATGTCACAGAACAGAAGTGCTTATTTTAAATGGCTTTTCTATGTCATTGGGACAATAAGACTTTGATGCGGGACTAAAATAGAGAGTGGTACAAAACAGGCACATCTAATATAATCAAGTATCACCATGGATAGCATTTAAACAGTAAGCATATTGAGACTCCAGGGAAGATGGAGTTTGTATTGGCAAGGTGATCAGAAAAAGATTCTGAAGGAGATCAAACGTGAAACGGCTGAAAGGAAAGGTAAAATGGAACGGAATGAGGACAAGAAGAGGATGGCATTCCAGGATGATGGTGAGAAGAGCAGGGAACAGCACAAGCATTGTTAGCTTGGTCCTTTCAGTAACTCAAATGAATTGAATACAGTCCATCCTTCCAATTGCTACACAATAGCTTCTGAAAGCTAAAAGTGGTGTATGGCACTTATACAAGAAGGGATGATGAACATTTTAGAGTAATTTGTTCCCTTAAATTTCAGCCATTTCTCCTCCTCCAGAATTTTTATCTTTATGATTGTGAAAAGCTTGACTATTGTGCAATACATATCCTTGTTGAAATCTCCAGAGTACCTTGTGCTATGTTTATTCTTTCTTTAAAAACTCAAATCTTCATTTGATATTTCTTTCTCTTAGGGGGAAAGAGGTCAGGAAGGAAGAACAGGGGCACCAGGACCAATCGGCATTGGTGAGCCAGGCCAGCCAGTAAGTAGCAAGAAATTTTAGATGGAATAGAAAGTACAAATATAGTTCTCATGTGCCTTTTGTGGTTAGACTAAATGGTTAAATTAAGCCCATCTTGCATCTTTGGGGATAGCAAAAGACAACAAATATGCAAGTGTCAGATCCAAGTGTTATTTTTCATAAGACTTGAAATAGAGCCACACACACACACATGCATGTCACGATATGTACAACTGGCTCTCTCTCTCTCTCTCTTACTGAAATCTCTCACAAGATTAATCAGCTTGTCCAAGAAAGAAAGAGATCTCATGTGTCAAAATCTCCTAGGAGATAGGAGAACTGGATTCAGGCCTAAGGTCTATACTTTGTAACTGACTTTCATGTAATCATGAGAAAATCATTGAGAATAAGGACCTTAAAAAAAAAAAAGAGAATAAGGACCTTGCTCATTATCCAGCTTATGAGTTTATGAGCATACTCTAACACTAGGACTGATGAAGGTAGACAGGTAATACCTGCGCTATTTGCAGCTTCTAGCTTATGGAGCTTTGAAGTTTACTATTTTTGCAGAAGAAAAAAAAAGTGTTTCTGTCAAAAGAGATCTGGAGAAGAAATGAATAAAACATGACTATCCTAGTATAGAAATGCTCTTAGCTTTTCAAGTCATCATTATTCTCCCAGAAAAGAATAGTAACTAACTCACTGAGGTAAATATAAAAACAACTGGATCAAATTGGAGGAATTAATATTGTTAAAATGTCCATACTACCCAAAGCAATCTACAGATTCGATGCAATCCCTATGAAAACTCCAATGATATTTTCCATGGAAACAGACAAACAACCTTTAAATTTGTATGGAACCATAAAAGATCCTGAATAGCCAAAGCAATCTTAAGAAAGAAAAACAAAGGTGGAGGCATCACACTTTCTGATTTCTAAATATATCACAAAGCTATAGTAATCAAAACAGCACAAAAGCAGACTCTAGACCAATGGAACAGAATAGAGAGCCCATAAATAAACTCACACATATATGGTCAATTAATTTACAACAAAGAAGCCAAGAATATACACTGGGGAAAGGACAGTCTTTTTAATAAATGATATTGGGTAAACTGGACCACTATTTTATACCATACACAAAAATTAACTCAAAATGGATTTGAGTCTTGAGTGTACAACCATAAAACTCCTAGAAGAAAACATGAGCAGTAGGCTCCTTAACATAGGTCTTAGCAATGATGTTTCAAATTTAATCCCCAAAGTAAAAAAAAAAAAAAAAAAAAAAAAAAAAAAGACAAAAGCAAAAATAAACAAATCTGTACTAGATCAAACCAGAAAGCTTCTGCACATTAAAGGAAGCCATCAACAAAATAAAAGGCAATCTACAGAATGGGAGAAAATATTTTCAAATCATGTATCTTATAATATCCAAAATATATAAAGAACTCATACAACTCAATAATATCAACAAAAAAATCAATCGAAGGACAGGCAGAAGACTTGAGTAGATATTTTTGCAAAGAAGATGTACAAATGGCCAACAGGTATGCAAATCAAAATCAAAATGAGATGTCACTTCATATCTGCTAGAATGACTGTTAAAAAAATACAAGAATAACAAGTGTTGGTGAGGATGTGGAGAAAAAAGAACCCTCATGCACCATTGGTGGGAATGTAATTTAGTCTAGCCACTGTGGAAACAATATGGAGGTTCCTCAAAAAATTAGAAATGGAATCACTATATGATCCAGCCATTCCACTTCTGGGTATTTATTCAAAGAAAATAAAACCATTAACCACTAAAAGATGTATGCATCCTCATGTTCATTGCTATTTACAATAGCCAATATAGGGAACCAAACGGAATGGTCGTTAATAGGTAAATGGGTAAAGAAGTTGTTGGGGTACCTGGGTGGCTAAATTGTTTAATCGTCTGCCCACAGTCCTGAGATTGAGCTCTGCATCAGGCTCCCTGCTTGGTGGAGAGCCTGCTTCTTCTCCCTCTTCTACCGCTCTCCCTGCTTGTGTGCACTCCTTTTCTCTCTCTGTCAAATAAATTAAAAAAAAAAAATCTTAAAAAAAAAGAAATTATCTCTGTCTATACATATCTCATGTCTCACAATATATATAATTATATATAATATATATAATGGATTACTACTGGATATATATAGGAAAGTGGGTTACTATTCAGTCATAAAAAAGAATGAAGTCTTGCCATTTGCCATTTTCAACAACATGGTGGATGGACTTTGAGGACATGATACTAACTGAAATAAGTCAGACAGAGAAAGGCAAATACCATATGGTCTCTCTTATATGTGGAACCTTAAAAACAAACAAACAAACAAACAAAAAAACAAAAAAACACAAACCAATCGCATAGATAGAGAGAACAGACAAATTTAATTTTATATCTATATTCTATAAACGGACACATAGAAATAAAAATGTAAAATATAATAGCATTTATAGTCATTAAAAATAGAAATACTTGGGTATAAATCTAATAAAAATATATAGGACTTGCATCCTAAACACTGCAAAACACTGATGAAAGAAATAAAAGAATATTGAATAAATTGAGAGACACACCATGTTCATGGATTGAAGACTTGACAGCATAAAGCTGTCAATCTCCTTAAATTGATTTAAGGTTTAATGCAAGTCTTTGTAAATATCTCAGTAAGATTTTTGTTATAGATATGGATGAGATTATTTTAAAATTTATATAGAAAGTCAAAGGAGCCAGATTAGTTAAAAGCAATTTTCAAAAAGAAAAATAAAGTTGAAGAAAGTGTTTTATTCACGTAGCTCTAGTAATCAAGATTGTGCAGATCTGGAGAATTGTAAAAACACGATCAGTGGAATAGAATAGAGAACCCAGGCATGGACCCACATACTGATTTTTTTTTATAAAAATGCAAAAACAATTCAATGAAGGAAGCATAACTTTTCAACAAATGGTGCTGAACCAATTGGATATCCATACACACAAAAAACTGAACCTCAACTTAAGTAAGTTTCACACACACCTTATAAAAAAGGAACTCAACATGGCTCAGACTTAAGTGTGAAATATAAGACTATAAAACTTTTGAAATAAACATGAGGGAAAATTTTTGGGACCTACTGCTTAGTGAAGATTTCTTAGACATGTCACAAAAAACATGATCCAAAAAAGAAAAAAATTGATTAGTTGGACTCATGGACAGTGAAAGTGTTTGTCCTGTAACTCTGTTAAAAGGGTGAAAAGAAAAGCTACTGACCAGGAGAAAGTATTTGCAAACCACACATCTGACAAAGGATTTATATTAAAACTGTATAAAGAGCCCTCAAAATTTAATATTAAAAAAATCTAACTAGAAAGCACCTACGTATAAGAATATGTGTGTGTATTTTTATATACACATGCGTGTATGCATATATCTACATGTATGTATATATGGTTATTGAACTTTCAAGAAAAGATTTTATATATTTGAGAAAGAGAGCATGTGCACGAGCCAGGGAAGGGCCAGAGGGACAAGCAGACTCCCCACTGAGCACAGAACCCAATAGGGACCCAGTGTGGCTGTTGTGCGCTTCATGCACCTGTTGGCACCCGATGTAGGGATGGATCCCAGGACTCTGAGATCATGACCTGAGCCGACGTCAGATGCCTAACCAACTAAGCCACTCAGGTGCCCCTGGTTATTGAACTTTTAAGATGTGCTTTTAGCTAACAAGCTTGAAATGTCATCAGTATTGGTATCTGATCCTAAAAATAATATACTGACCATAGGCTTTTTTTTTTTTTTTAAGAGAGAGAGTGTGCACGGGGGTAGGAGGTGTAGAGGGGCAGAGAGAGAGAGTGAATCTTAAGCAGGGTCTGTGCCCAGCACAGAGCCTAGCTTTACGCGGAGATCTCAGCTCTAATTCTGTCCTCATTTTCCATTGAGTGAGCCAAAATCCTTGCTCCCAGTTCTCTTAGATTTTCTAGACTTATTTCCACCAAACAACCACACTCTTCACCCAGGATGGCCATAGCATCAGTTCTATGTTCCACTCTCCTTTTGTTTTGGAGCCCTGTGACTTCAGCTATGCCTTTAAAATTCGTATTAAAGAAAAATTTGTATTACTTGCCTTTTTGTTTGTAGCTAGAGAGTTTTCACAATACTGCCAGGATATGAAGTTCTTGTTTGTTTGCTTTCTAAGCCACAATTATACAAGTTAGAGTAACACTATGAAGTCTGTGGTTTAATTGGGAACTGAAATCATAACAAAGGTGGGGCAGATCACAATGTATGAAAATGTTTTGCACCAAAATATCATAATAAAAACCCAACATTGTGAGTTTTTGAATTATTTAGAAGTAACATAGAGACTTACTTTGGGACTGAAAAATTCTGCAAAGGTCCTTTTTGTTTGTTTCTTTGTCTAAATGATTTCAAGTGATTTTGGGTTTTTACTTTTTTGTACAAGTATATTCAGAGCACTATTAGTAAAAAAATACTTCCTGATGTACAACTATAAATGCTGTGAGGTTAAAAAATTACATGGTACTGTTTGAATACTATGGGCAATTTTTATTATTATTTAGCATATTTATTTTTAATGCTTGCAATGTATGTTAAAACCACTTTTATTGACTATCCACACTAGTGAGATCATAAAGAAAAATATAAGATAATGGATAATCACATTTTATTTCATTAATGTCTCAAATAAAGCATGTCACTGGTCAGACTATGTTAACTGATAATTAGATTCCTCCATTATTTTTTTATTAGTGGCATTCATGAGAAGTCAGATAAGTGTGCCATAATTATAATTGGTCCTCATGGCTTTTGAAAAGGACACTGTGAGTTTTTTATAGAGGTATTTCTGTCTTTTAAAAATAATCCATGAGTACTGTCATAATAAAGTGCAGTTCATCTAACCAAAGTACCTGCTCTTTCTCTTAACCAAGAACTCATCTTCCATTCTGTTAAGCTGGAAAATAGGAGAATGTACTGATGATGTGGGATATTACTCCAACAGTTTATAGTAATTAAACCTTAGATCACTGCTTTTTAAAATTCCTTTAAGTGACTACTCATGAGTATTTGTCCTCTGTTCTCAGCAGATTGGAACACATGGCTCCTCAAAGCCATCACTCTCACCTTGGCTGGTATACTCTAGAAATGCAGGAATGGAAGGAGGGTTCAGTGCTTATGCTGTGCAGCAGTCCTCTCTCCATATTGCCTACTGTAAACCATTTGCTTGAGGCTACTTTATTCCTAAATATGCCACGAAAGGATATTCTTCATAATCACAAGATTCAAGTAAAATAATTTTGATAGTGATAGCCAACATTTATTGAGTGCTCAGTATATGAGAGCTTTAAGTGTCTCTGTCCTAACCCTTAGAGTAATACCTATAGTTGATGTAGGTACATACTGTTGCTATCACCATTATGATAAGGATGCTGAACTTTAGAGAGATTAAAATCTTTGTTGAAGATCACACTGCTAACACACAGCAGAGCTAGGACTTGAACCTCCATCTGGATGACACCATAATATGCCTTCAATTATTGTGAAAGACTGTAAGCTCTATGAGACAAGGGAGCAGGTCTGTCTGCTATTCCCAGAATTTAGCACAGTGCCTTGCACCCACTAGGTCAGTATTTGCTGAATGAATGGGAAAAATTTGAGTGAGCTGGAAAAAGACTTCTTTGCATTTAATGTAAATTGTGCTATTTTCATTTGTTTCATCATTGGGAAAGAGGAATAATTTGTTGAATTTTTGTTGTTGTTGTTAAATTACGTGATGTTAGCTAGGCACTTGCCTTTTTAGTTTGCAATCTAGTTTTCATGCTTATATTTATTTTTTCCCCTAGTTAATTGCTCTAGCATTAGAGCGAGCTGTCATGGATATTAGTGCTTTGATTAAGGTCTCAGGTTGTTAAAAGTTAGGTTTCCCATAAGCAGAGCAATTTAAATTGAATTAAATGTTAGCTTTTTCCTTTAATTAAAGTCTTTACGAAATTGGTGATGCATAAATTCTGAAGGAGGATGTCTTTTAAAATATATAATATTAGGGAAAGGCAAAAAAATTAAACACGGGGTACAGTTGGTTTTCTTGTTTACAACTCTCTAGTCACTGATTAGCAAATGCTGCCTCCTACTTCTGCTACCAGGCTTCAGGAGACAGTGCCTCTCAAATTACTCTGGCTTATTGCATTCGGAGCACCCAGATGGTTCAGTGTCTGCAGTGTGCTGGCTTTGGAGTTTCTGGGCAACTCAGTAGACTTTATTCTATCTTAGGTTCACTTCCCTGCCAAGCAAGCCCTAATTATCTTTTTAGATCTATTAGGGGAAAAGCTTCAGTTTGTGCTTCTAAGATTCTTGTTAGTTTCTTTTCTGCTTTGTTGCCTTCTGGCCAAGAATAAAGACAGGGAAAATTCTTGCCTTTTTAAAATTCCAACTTCAAGTGAGTATCTTGCTGTTGTCTTTTATTTTTCAATTAGTGTGTTTCAAGCCAGTCCACTTCAAAGCTTGAAACTGTGTTGTTTTTCTTTCCTTCTATGAGAAATCTTCACCTGATTTCCCAAGTGCCTTTCTGAGCAAAAGCTACCTGGACTTCTTAATTTGAATCACTGAGATCAAAAACCATGCTTCCCCTGAAAGATGCTATTGAGATTCCTATTTGCACATAAACCTCCAGTGGATTCCAGCAGTCCTTGAAAAAATACAAGTTTGAATCCAAATGTATCAGGATAGAAATTAAAACATGTGTAAACAGAATTCAATGTTTTAAAGCAGCTGTGCCGTGATTTCTTCACAGAGGTCTCCTGATATTTTTCTTTCTTTTTTTCCCCCCAATATTTTTCAGTTGTGTAATCACTGCAACTTTCTCCAGACCACAGAGTCCTAGATTTTTAGACTTTCCTCATAGGATTTATTTCCTAATCCTTATTCTGAATCATCACTTAATTTCCGTTTTCCCCTAATTTGAGGACACTGGGATAGAACATCTTCTACCAATCAACTGGAATGAGTAATACAAAGGGAATATTATTCTTCACAACTCTATGATTCTACTGATCAGTATAGAGTTTGCTAGAAGGAGTCCCACCACCGCATGCCTGTGTGAATCAAGATATGACCATATCTTCCTTCCTTCTCCCTTCTCTCTCCACCCCTCCCACTCTCTCTTTCCTGCTCATTTCCTGCTCCTCATCCTCTCTTCTCCTCAACAGGGTCCCCGTGGTCCTGAGGGAGCACCAGGAGAGAGGGGCTTACCAGGAGAAGGATTTCCAGGGCCAAAGGTAACAATACATTCTGGGCTATGAAAAAAGTGCTTTGCCTTGCATGGTCATGATTTACAACTTTAAAAAATGTGTCCTAGCCATGATCAGAAGTCGAAGATATTTTCCTGACCATCTTCACCCTACCTAAAGGAAGCAATATGTAAATTTTCCCTTGACATGAAACTGTAGTGAAATTTGCAATTATAAGTAACTAATTAACAGATTTTACTTGATAGAATTATTGCATGTGAAATGAGAAAACTCTCATAGTTTGTAGTCATTCAAGCAAAGTGATAAAAAGCATCTTTATGCCCAAAAGTTATTGAGCATAGCTTCGACAGAACTTTACTTGCAGCTTTGTTTTGTGAAACATAGATAAGAAACTAATAAACCAATGTGTAATCATATTGTCATTAGTATAATAAGAAAGAAAATATGATGGAAGGGGAGGAGGGCAGGGGGTGGGGGTGACTGGGTGGCGGGCACTGAGGGGGGCACTTGATGGGATGAGCACTGGGTGTTATTCTGTATGTTGGCAAATTGAACACCAATAAAAAATAGATTTATTTTTAAAAAAAAGAAAGAAAATATGTGTGGGAGGACAGAACTGGAATTACCTTGTTATCATAAGGAGTAAAATGCTATGAAAAGTATCTTTTACCTGGCAATTGAGATTTTATTTTATTTTATTTTTTTAAATTTTTATTTATTTATGATAGTCACACAGAGAGAGAGAGAGGCAGAGACATAGGCAGAGGGAGAAGCAGGCTCCATGCACCAGGAGCCCGATGTGGGATTCAATCCCGGGTCTCCAGGATTGCGCCCTGGGCCAAAGGCAGGCGCTAAACCGCTGCGCCACCCAGGGTTCCCGCAATTGAGATTTTAAATGTTTCTACTGCTCCCATGTATAATTCTTGGTGCTCCAGTTCCTCTGGATCACGGGTTGGCAAGCTTTTTCTGTAAAGGGCCAGAAAATAAATATTTTAGGCTGTGTGAGCAGTATGGTATCCGTCACAATGATTTAACCTCTGCTGGTGTAGTATGAAAGCAGTCATCAACTAAGTATAAGTGAGTGAGTGTGGCTGTATTCCAATAAAGCTTTATTTACATAAAAACAAGCAGGGGGCCAGGTTTAGCCAATGGGCTATAGTTTGCTGACCCCTAGTCTAGGCTGTTTATCCACCATCTACCAAAGGCCACACAGAAAATGATTTTCCAACTTTGGGCAGCATCAACAAAATTTCATAGTAAGCAAGAATACATTTTCAGGGTCCTTTTTCCTTCTTTTCTAAATTATTTCCCCCAAACACACATGCATGCATACACATACCACCCAGAGAAGCAGATGCTGTTTTCTAAGTATCTAAGAACTTCCATTTCTGCTATTTGGTAAGGTCACCAAGATCTGGCCTTCTCATCCCAGCCTCATGCTATAAAATATCATCTCCTTCTTAGCCTCCTCCACCAGAATCAAAATTCTATTGTCTGTGAGTAACCTAAATTTCAACTAGAGAAAAAAAATCAATTCGTTACAACCTAATTCTTACTAAGTTGTGAGTGACTGCTGAGTTGAATTTTAAGAGGCCCTCATTAACTCATAAACTTATTTTGGCATAATCAATGGAAATCATTTGTAAGATAAAGGGGACATTACTAAAGCCCTAACCTAACCAGAGTATCACTATCAGAAGACAGACCAGCAGTTTAGTGCTACATTTTAGAAATTTTTAAAATACATAATTTCTTGAATTTTTTGGCATATACTCAATTTCTGTTTATAAATAGTCCAAACAACCTGGGAAATTCAAATAGCCAGGGTTATTTCTCTTGAGAGTCTGTGGGGGTTTTTAAGATACATAAGTAAATGAGAAATGAATAAGGGAAATATTAAAAAGCAGGCTGCAGGGCGGGTCTTAGTGACAGGTTCAACTGTATGTTATAATAATATACTTTTATTCATAACAACTCACAGCACTGCATCACCCTGTATCTCTTCACAGAAAGAATACATTATATTCAGGGTTATTTTAGGGTCATCTTATGTAATTTTATTCTGTGGTAGATTTCAGAAAAGCCCATTAATCAGAATACTTCATCCCCCAACCAGCAGGGCCAATGGGAGTTTTCTATATGAGCTACTTGGGGTTAGTTTGTGATGATGTAGAGGTAAAGTGAATAAATTATAAATAAGGAGGGACTTAAAGGTATATTTTCCTGTTTCTTAGGTTTCTTGCACGTGTTCTTTGATTTTACTCTGGGTTAAAAAAACTCATGAAATGAATGCTATTTCTTTTTTTTTTTTTAAATAAAGAGTTTACTTATTTATTCATGAGAAACACAGAGAGAGAGGCAGAGACACAGGCAGAGGGAGAAGCAGGCTCCATGCAGGGAGCCCGACATGGGCCTCGATCCGGGGACCCCAGGATCATGCCATGGACCAAAGGCCGCGCTAAACCGCTGAGCCACCCAGGCTGCCCATGAATGCTATTTCTAATTGATCACATGGTTTATTTTTCACACAAATTCACAAGACGTATGACTTCATTACATACGTAAATTACATTACGACCAGAGCTATCTATATAGGTCATGTGACTTAAAGTACCTTCAAGAAGATTTTCTTTTCTTCTTTTTTAAGATTTTATTTATTTATTCATGAGAGACACAGATAGAGGGAGAGGCAGAGACATAGGCAGAGGGAGAAGCAGGCTCCCTGCAGGAAGCCCAAGGTGGGACTGGATCCCAGGACCCCGGGATTGTACCCTGAGCCAAAGGCAGACATTCAACCGCTGACTACCCAGGCATTACCTCAAGAATATTTTCTATGACTTGTTCTAAAACTAAATTTTCAGTGAATGTTTATAAATTATGATATAAAATGTTTAATAAGTAATTCAATACTAGCAAGTATTCATATACTAATACAAAAGATGAATTTTCATTGTGTGATGGATCTAGTTGCGCAGTGTTAAGGAAATGGAGGATTGATTCTGTTTGTTGTACTGCATGATTAGATAGGTCCTCCATTTCCAGGTATATCTGATTATATCAGGAATGGAGCTTTTCTCCAACTTTAGTGATGCTGTGTACATGTTCTGTTTGGACAGAGTTCTTCCTATCTAAGAGTCATAAAACTAATTATATTTTGTTGCAAGTTACAAATCTTTGGGTCAGCTAGAATTACCCATTTGTAGTGAGTAGTGAATCTGATACTTTGAATGCTTCAACTGTTTTTAAATCCCGATTTTTATTAATATACTAATATTTCTCCCGTATATTTTCAGGGTGAAAAAGGCTCTGAAGGACCAATTGGCCCGCAAGGATTACAAGGCCTGTCAATCAAAGGGGACAAGGTACTGCATATAGGGTATACAATAGGAAAGATGCCAATAAAATATTTTGTTCACTGTTCTTTATGCATGTAGATTTATGAACTGTATTCAACCTGACGACCGTATCATACAGGTATCCAGTTAATTATAAATCAAGTATATGCAAGGTATTTTATTATGTAAGATGAATTATGATTTGAGATATCCTATCATGTGTATTTATACTAACGTCTCGTTTATTTGGGTTTTGACTTCCAGTAAAACTATCTTCAGCTAAGCGGCTTTGAAACCAAACATTAGCAAAACAGACCTCTTCTTATTAAAGAAAATAGTTTTTTAAAATGTATTGACTTGACCCCATTATAGAAAGTGCATGTCCATCCTTATGTGCTCACTCAAATACTATTACTTTAAAATAGAACTAAAATAAGAGAATTTATTTAAGAAAACTAGCATTGATGCCCTCTAACAAGGACCAAGAGGGATCCACATATAGTTGAACAAACTTAGGTTTATAGATTCAGTGCAGTGAGGGAGGCCACATACCACGGGGAACTCATCTATATTCAGTAAGAAGATTAAAGATTTTTTATAGGATTTGGGTTTATGTTAGGCGATTTGGGGAAGTATCTAAGAAAGTAGGAGTTGATTTTGGATTGAATGCTGTTAGGAAGTGAGGTAATTTTAAAACTGGCTATCTTAATGCCTCTTATCTAGGATGTGGGAAAAAATGGAGTCAGGCTTAGCTTTAATTGGTAAAAGAGTAGCAGTCATTCATTTCAGCTAGTATAGGGGGATGTGATCATTTTGCTGGGGATGGGTGATTTGGATGTTGTTGTTTTTGTCTGTGCTCAGACATGACTATGGAGCAGACTTCCTTTTATCTTAGTTCATTACATTGAATGGCCATATCTGACAGTATTCTCTAAAATTGTTTATGTTTAATACCATGGCCTATCTGTCATTGCTTTTCTCTTTCTCATTAGTTACTTGTTTTATTTAAAATAACTGCAGATTATACCCAGATTAGAAGTGTGGTGAGTCTGGTAATAGGAGCTATGGAGGCTGATAAGGTCTTACAGACCAGTGGGAAGGAAAAGCTGCCAGAAGGGGAGAGGATATAAGAAATGTGCAAAAAACAGAGACCTAATATCAATTTGGAGTCAGTTATATGTTAAACTATAAGCATATCATCACATTATATATTAGAATAATAATTTATATTCATTATTATCTTAGGTGTTGTGTTTCAATTTTGAATTACTTATTTCTTTTATTTACTGATAGCTGTCTCGTCTAGGTCTCTGTTTTTAAATAGCAGAGATACTGGTAAATAGTGAGTTATGCAAATTTTAGTTACAATATAATTCTTGTTTCAAATAGTTCAGCTCCAGCTCCAAAATACCCTAACAATATGTAAGTTTTGTTTTTTTTTTTTCCTTTGGAGCAGTAAGAACTGAGCACACCAGTTCTATTGTTTTATAAGTTCAGTAAATTAACTTTTTCAGGTGTTGTTATCATGATATTTGTTTTTACATCTGGAGCTCATACAAAGAAAATACATTGAAATATCAGACAGTATCACATAGTAATTATGAGGCTTTCATCTGCTACTACTGCCTTACTAAATCAATACCATCTTATCTTTCTCTTCCCTCTTTCTTCCTCTCCTATTTTTTTTTATAAATAATACTAGATTCAAGTACTTTGGTGTCTGTAATTCAAGTGATAAGATAAACACCTCTATGATAAGGACTCTCAAAATATGTAATGGGTAAAACACAAGGAAGTAGTTTTGATACAGATATTAAATGTAAATAATAATGCACATAAGAGGATCCTTCTTATGCATTCATTGAATATTTGCAGAATAGTGGTTATGAGTTGGGTTCTGGAGTCAGAGAGAGAGTGAATTTGAATCTTGCCTCTGTCATCAAACAGTTGTGTGACTGAGGCAAGTTACTTAACCTCATCTGGAAAATAGGGATGCCTACCTTTAGAGAGTACTTGTGAGGATTAAGTGAGATAATGCATCAAAAACATTTAGCCCAGTGTCTGCCAAATGACAAGCAATCAAATTTTGTATCAGAATAATCCAGCTTTAAACTAGAACTTGAGTCCATTACATTTTTCCTTCTTAGATATTTATTTAGACTGGGGGTTGACAAAAAGTAAAATACTAAGAAGCATATTCTAGGGCATGTCTTAATGACAAGATAAGGATACTTTATTTATTTAAACAGGTTCCACACCCAGTGTAGAGCCCAATGTGGGGCTTGAACTCACAACACTGTGATCAAGAGTTGGATACCTAATCAACTGAGCCACCCAGGCACCCCATGATATTATATGAACTATGATCTAGTGATATAGTTTTTTTCAAAAAACATTTATCTATCCCAGGCATTGGCAAACTATGGAGCTGGCTGTTATAAAGTGTTTTTAGAAAATAGGCACATCTGTTCAGTTAAGTACTGTCTGTGGCTGCTTCTTCACTACCAAAGCAGCGTTAATTAGTTATGACAGAGACCTCAGTATGGCCCTTAAGAATAATGTTTAGTCTCCAGCTGTTTACGAACAAGTTCATGGATCCTAATGTAGCCTAAATACAATTGACATTTAAATGCCTAAGGCATCTGGCTAGCTCCGTTGGTAGAGCATGTGACTCTTAATCTCAGGGTTGTGAGCTCAAGGCCCACATTGGGCATAGAGTCTTCTTCTAAAAATAAAAAATAAAAAATATATGCGTCTCATTGTGTCCTTGCTGTTCTGGGATGTGCTAGGCATCATCCTCGTACTGGATGTTTGCTCTGCCTGGAATGCTTTTTCTTCTGTTTCTACCTGGTTCATTCCCTTTCATTAGTGAGGCCATCCCTGGACACCTTACACAAAACTATAGCTGTCTCTTCCTTCCCCAATTTATTTTTCTTCTTAGCACTTACCCTTATTCAACATAATATTTATTTTATCTTATTTATTTTGTTTACTATCTTCTGTTTTCCCTACTAAAATGTAAGCTCTGTGAAAACAGAGATTTTTGGCTGTTTAGGTCACTGTTGCTTCCCCAGTGTTTGGAACAATCCCTGGCACATAATGGGCACTCACAAGTATTTGTTGAAAGACACAAAGAATGAATGATTGATAGTGTTCTTCTTACTGATAATTTGTTTTTCAAATTTATTTCAAGGAAGGAAAAGGTGTGATTCTTTAATTTTGTTGCATTTACCTTAAATAATTTCTTAATTTTTAAAATGTATTTTAGCAAGATGTGGAGGGAAAAGGTATTTAGAAAATTTAGAAAAATCCTGATTTTCTTGTACCCTATGAATATTAGGCTTCTAAATATTTCTGTTATGATCCTAACAGGCAGTGTTTGTGTCATTATAATACCCATTTAGGCACTTTTGGTCCTTGTGAGAAAAATGATTGGTAAATATAAACTGGTGCAAATACCAGTTTAGACTACGTAGTGAAAATTTCATTCACTACTTTGGCAAACTTTAACTATACACTGTTTAAAAGAAAGAGAGTTTTCTAACTTTTTATGTTGAACCCTTTTATGGCATAGCTAGATTTCATTTCAGCACAATTCAAGATTAGCAAAGTATGAAAGAATGAGGTTTACGGTTACATTTCTATCTTATTTTCTATACAGGGAGATTTGGGACCTGTGGGACCCCAAGGGCCAATGGGCGTCCCTGGAATTGGGAGTCAAGGGGAACAGGTAATCAAAGCTTTCTCTTTCCCTTCTGTACAGAACATTCTGGCCCAATACTGGTGTTTGTTGAAAGCCAGTTCTGCAAACACCTATGAGTATAATTGATAGTCAAATAGTAATGGAATATACAGCCAAAAGTGAATGTGGGGAAAGAAAAGATGGTTCTGTGAGATTTTACTTTTTAGAACTTCTAAAGATTAAAAAAAACTAACATGTGTGTTTCTTGGAGCTGTGAGTTTTACCATTAATGCCTAGTTAACAAGATAAGAGTTTCAGAGTGATTTTATATTTTTAGTTTTCCTTAGGAGCATTGGTTTATTTATCAGTTGGTGTGCTTGTTTTCCCCTTGAGGCTTTATGAATGATTAAATCTCACTCTCTCCCGATGCTAGTAGAGTAGTATTTCCCACCTCTGAGCCTTGTACCAATCTAAAAAAAGTGTTGAACTTAAAACAAGCACCAGAACCAGAGGTAACCATTTAAATTAAAGAGCACCATTCCTGAATAGAAGCAAATCACAAATTGGGTTTGTTTGTTTGTTTGTTTGTTTGTTCATGAGGGACTCAGAGAGAGAGGCAGAAACATAGGCAGAGGTAGACTTAGGCAGATGGAGCCTGATGTGGGACTCAATCCCAGGACCCTGGGATCATGACCTGAACCAAAAGCACTCAACCACTGAGCCATGCAGGTGCCCCTACAGACTGGGTTTATAAATGACATTTGGCTTCTCTTGGTCAGAAGGAAGGAAAGCTCTCTGAAGATGTCCACATTCGTGGCTTAACTGCTTCCAAAATCTTCTGACCATAACTTTTGGAAAAGCTGGACAATTTTATTAGATTTAAATAATATAAAGATAATGTAATAGCACTATCTACCTATAGAATCTCATTTAATCAAAGTGATGAACAAATCCAACTTTATGCTAACTGTCCTCCTGCGTAGAAAGTAGCCAATCGGTTTAAGATTTATGATTAAGGTTTGAATTATTCTGTTGCCTAGAGAAAGAATAGTGCTTCCCTTATCTAGGAGAGTGGGAAAAGAGAATAAAAAAAGAAAGAATTCCAAATCTCATTGTTGACATTAGAATTTATTTCTAACCATCTGGAAATTATTATTTTTTTTAAGATTTTATTGATTTATTTGAGAGACAGAAGGAGAGTACAGAGGGAGAGTAAAAGGCAGAAGTAGGCTCTCTGCTGAACAGGGAACTTGATATAGGGCTCTATCCTAGGACCCTGAGATAATGACCTAAGCTGAAGGTAGATGCTTAAGTGACTGAGCCACCCAGGTGCCCCCCACCCCCACGTCTTGAAATTAATTAGTATTTTGTTGTTGTTAATCCAAGCAACAGCAAAGTTGGATATTACTCCTTTTCCCATTTCCTTTCTCTTGGTAGCGATCCTAGTGTAATACATTAGGAGGATTAAGATGCAGGAAAAGCAAAGATAAGTCTGTATATAAGTGTTTAGATAATAATTAAGAGCTGGATATTTTGATTACACCAGAACTATGGTTTGACTACAGCACTGGGCAGTCTCAAACTTTGTAGTTTATTTGCTGGTTTCAGACAGGCTTACATTCTGATCCTGGAAGGGGCTGGACAGTCCTAGTTCTGGGTGTTGTGGTCCTGGTGCTAAAAATGAGGTTCAAAGAAAGCCAAATCTTTCCAAATGGCCTGTGAGTTCTGGACCTCCCACCAGCAACTTCCTGTTGCCTTTAATGCTGGTTCTTGGTGGGCGTTGTTGTTCTTTAGCTTAAAAGAAAATCTCTTTGACTTCTTTTGTCTCCTCACCCCTTTCTCTCAAAATTTTCAAGAGAAAGAACTTTTAAGGTAGATGTCCATACGGAGCTGACTCTGCATAGGAGACTGAATAGAATGTGTTATTTGTAAACTGCTTTGAACAAGAAAGGAATTTGATTGCTCTTTTAAGACAAATGATTTAAAGCCTACTTAAATGTAACCTCTATTTATACAGTTGTTCATTTTTCTTCTCCTTAATTTAACATGTTTACCCACTGAATTACTGTTATTATTACATCTTCCTAATTCTCTTACAGAAATGAATTTCCCCAATCATCTGTTTTTGGGAGAACTCCTGGTTTCAGGAACATGTTGATAATACTTCTCAAATGACCTGCAGATTTTCATGAAATGTTTGGAGGCTTGTCCACATTAACTGTCATAAATTGGAGTGAAAATACCAAATAACCACATTTACACATGTGCAAACATATATGGTGGATCTTTTTGAATTTTCTAGTTCCTTGTCACATATCATCCAACTTGTAGATTATTCTAGAAGAGTCCTTTTGCATCCTTCTCATAATAACCTTAGCTTTCTTAAACTGTTTAGACTGCTTCATCTTCATTAACCAGAGAAAATGATATTTATAGTTAAAAGACAAACAAGCAGTTGTGTCATCCAGCTGGAGAAAAGGGGATACTACTTAAAATAAAAAAATCATGTATCTGTAGCCATTATTTACACAATCATAACTTGTGGGGTGTAAGCAAAACAAAATTTTAGTTTTTCTTCATCAACTGTTTAAATATTTTTTGGTGAGGAAAGTTTTTTCTTTTTCTTACTGCAGGAAGAAATTATCAATGAGCTACAAACTTTTCATATTACTTTTAGGTAATAACAAGTCATAGTGTCACCTCTAGGTTGTAAATCACAGTTTTAATTGAGTAATAAAAATTATTCAGTCAGTATATTAATTTTCCTTTTAATCTTCATTTATCTGATATGAGCTATAGAGAAAACCTATGATCTGTGAGAAGAAACATGCTTCTTATCCCTCCCAGGCTGAATCAAGGATGAGGGTAGAGGGGAGGACACAGGTTCTTTCTTGGATGGTCTATTGTCACATGGCTTTGGATCCTCTGGTCTTGCTAATTGCTTGACACTGAGCTTCATTGTGGGGCTCCTGCCTTGCCCCTGTGACTGCCACTCTCAGAACATGGATGAAGGACTCTCTTCCTCTAGCTGTTTCTCATCATCAGCTTCTGCTTTTCTGGGGGTTTGTTCTATACTGATTCTCTCTGTTGAGATTCCACTGCTCCTCCAGGTCCTATGGGACAGGATTCAAAACGATTCCAGGCCAACCCTATCTCTCACCTAGAGTACATCTGATCCACAGAAAAAACTTGTGTGACCTTTGTGCTATCAAACTCTGGATAGATGGGATAGATGGGATCCAACCCTAGCTTTCTCTTAACCATTACAGTCCATTTTAGCTTTCCCAGATAGGAGTCAGACATAGGTCCCTTGTGTCACCAAAGCAAAACTCCACGTCAATAAGTGGTTTCACTGAAGCTCTCTTTCTAGAAGTGGTAAAGAGAGAAGCAACTCAAACCCCTCTCATTTTCTTCAGAGAAAACACTTTATAAGATTACTTTCTCCAGAGAAGAACTAATTAATCCTATCTCCTTCCCCTTTTTATACCCACAAGGTGAGTGAGAATCTAGTGTTTGAACATTCTTCATTTTGGTGTCTATCGACTACTACTTCTTAAGAGCCTAAGGTCAAAACTTCAATTTAACATCCTGTTATATTTTGATTGAAACAGCTAGAATACAGGTTCACCTGCATGTGACTGAAATGTGAAATAGGTTAACAAGAAGGAATTTTATTTCTCTTGTTTGAAACTCCAAGCTGGTGTGGTAGCTCTGTTCATTAGGGTCTTCAGAAGTTCAGTCTTCATTCTTGTGAGTCTGCCCTTCCAAGGGTGCTTTCCTCATCCACATGGTCCAGGATAGCCACTGTGTCTTCAATTCAGCCCCTGTGAAAGGGGATTAGGGAAGGGAAATGCATACCTCTTCCCTTATTGTGAATCAGCAGTTGCACACATCACTTCCATTTGTATCCCGTTGGTCAGCATCCAGTCCATCTGGCAACACCTGGATGCAACAGGGATTGAGAATCATGGTTGTTATTCTTGGCAGCCATGCAGGTCAGCTAAAATTCTCTTAGTATGGAAAAAGGGGATAATGCATATTATGGTTCAACTGGCAGCCTCTACCATGCCATTCAACAAATACTACCAGTAATGTATTATGGGTTGTTAATGAAATTTTCACTTTAGAGGGTATGAAACCACTTTTATGCAAATTTCTTAATTTCACTAACACTTTTTAAAAATGTTTTATTTTAAAGGGAATCCAAGGTCCTATGGGTCCACCTGGTCCACAAGGGCCTCCAGGACAAGGCCTACCTGGTTCTAAGGTATTTTCTAACTGAGAGCAGAGTTTAACATACCTATGTCTAATTGCTGTTTCCTGGTCAGTAGCCAGTGCATTGGGAAAGCAGCAGATGAAAGGAACTTAAAATCAGACTTCTACTTAATGCAAAATGTTACTGTAATTCCTGATGGTTTGGATAATGTATGTAATCTTTATACATTTAGAAGCATTTATTTATGCAATCTTAGTTTATTGTTTTCTTTATTACCTTTTCTCAAAAGATCCCATTCTAGCAGATCAAGCAGGCTACCTGTGGACTGGCTAATCCATTCTCACCAGCACTGCCACAGTAGGCCTAACTCCTGACACATTTAATTAAAGATACAGAGTCAGAGATAAGGAAAAAAATCTATGAACGTGGGAATCATTTTATGTCCTAAATTAAAACTATTATTTTTATCCCTTAGGGAGAGGCATGGCACTTCTTATTTAACTCGCTGTCCTTAACGTTGCTCCAAATGATCACTAATCATTGTTAAATAAATACTTCTCTGAGAGTACCCACCTTCCAGTATACTCCTTAGAGATTGCCATGTGATAGAATAAAGTTACTGTCCTTGAGCTTTTTGCTGTGGGTTCCTTATTAGAAGCTCAGGTTTTCTCTCTGCTTATGATAATTGCTCTGGACTCACAGTCATTTTGGCTTCTCATGTGTCAATTTCCATTGCTGTGGGGTATAACTGTCCATCTTCCAGGTGCCACCTTTTGCGTATGCCACCTAGCCTGTATTTTAAGCAAGTCCATTATACATTCCAAATTTGGTAAAACTCCATCCACCTGAAGGGATTTTAGGCAAATATATGCATTTGAATTATATATAAACATATATTAAAATAATAGAATCAATATATATTAAAATATATTTTCATGTTTTATGTTAAAATGTATTGTGAGTGTTAATATTGACAATATAATTAATATCTATTTACTATATATATATATATATATATATATATATATTTGCACACATAATGTGAATCCAGCATACAAAGCTCAGTTTGATCTTATTTTGTTGATACAAGAAAGCTCCTAGCTCTAAAGGCAGGAATATATTATTTTTATATTGCTACTATAGTCACATACTCTTCTAATACTCTTTCCTCACTAGGGTGAAGTAGGCCAGACAGGAGCTACGGGTCCTAGAGGGCCAGTAGGAGTTGGAGTACAAGGCCCAAAGGTGAGCTGCCCATAGTGATCAGAAGCGTTTAGATAATTTATGTCGTATTATGTGGAGTTTCATTTATGTCCAAATGCAACACAGATCTGCATGTGTCATCTGTTATTTCATCAGAGGAGAATATTTATTCAGGAAGGGGTCTTATGCTCAGTGCAACTCTTACTTTTTAAGAAGAACCAAAAATCTTAGTTTATTTTAATGACTGCTATCTGGTTTTTATTTGTATATTTATTAGCATCGGAGGCCCTCTTTTGGCATAGTGTGATTCTTCACATGATCTTAGCCAAGAGGCCAAGAAGCGATGGCACAGTGTAATTCTTTAAGAATATTCTTGCCTGCCAGATTATAAACAGAGCACATAACATAGTAAGATTTCAGCAAAGGGTATTTCCCTTGTCTTGTTTTGTGGCTGGCTCATGTCTCAGATCTCAACTCAAAAGCTACTCCCTCAGAAATTTGGTCCTGAAACCTAAAGCATGTCTCTCCTACTCCTTTTACCCAGTTATTTTATATCCCAGCATGCTGTTTCCTTTGCTCTTACCACTCCCCTCAACTGGCATGTTTTCTGAATTACTTTTCATCTTACTAATCACTCAAAGGAATGTAGTGCCCCACACCGCAGCCACCAGCCACATGTGGTTATTGAATGCTGGGAATGAGAGTATAAAGTGAGGTGTGTGTTAAGTGTGAAAGACACACTAGATTACAGAGCTTAGCACAAAAATGTGAACTGTATCATTAGTACATTTGCAGATTGATTGGATATTGAAATGATACAATTTCGGACATAGTAAGGTAAGTAAAATACATTACTAGGATTATTTTCACCCGTGTCCTTTAACTTTGCGAATGTGACAACTAGAGAAGCTGTAATTACATAGATGGCTTGCTTTATATGTCTATTGGACAGTGCTACTGCACTGCAGCAGGGTCCTTGTTTCCTTTTTTGTCTTATTACTGAATCTCCAGTTCTGGGGACAAGCAGATCTCAATAAATGCTGTTGAGTACATGAACGAATTCTTACTTTACCCTTCACAATTTCTATAACTAATCCTGAAGGCACACAGGATTTGGCCGGCCATCCTGAGGGTTAAGCTCCATCATTGTAGTGGCTGACATTGTCATCATTCTTATAGGTATTTGGGTATTAGAATGTGCAAGATGTGGATCTAGAAGAATATACATGTTACATATACATAAATATATAATTACAAAGGATACAAAATGTGCTAATGTAAATAGCAGTCACTAACATAAATAGTAATAATAGCTGCCATTTGTTGAATGGTTTCCATGTGCCACGCAATATGCTAGGTGCTGAGTATGACATGTCACCATACATATATGTAGTGTATGTATATGTGTGTACACGCATTATGTCATATATGTGCCAATTTCAGAGAAGCAACATAGGGTAGTAAGGCTCAACAGTTAGGCTACCTGACTCTGAATCCCAGTTTTGCCACTAATCAGAAGTGCAATCTTAATCTTCTTTCACTTTAGAAAATGAAATATTTCTAACATACTCAATAGTGTAGAGGGTAATACAGAGACCACCCATGTAATCCACAACTCAGCTTTATCAAATGTTGACATTTTGCCATATTTATTATAGCTATTATTTTTCAGAAGAAGCATTACAGATATATAGCTAGAGGACTTTCCCTGTGCTTCTGAATCCCATGACCCTCCTCTTCCTCACCGGACTTAATTATTATCATGACTTGGGTATTTATCATTCTTTCAAAGTTTTTATGATTTTCCTACATATGTTTTTATCCATAAACCACATATGCCTTTTGTGTGTTCTTGAACTTTATATGATGCATCATTCTGCCATATATTTATATTCAGCCTCATGTCTTATTTGTTTTTATATGTCCTTCATCCATTCATTTTCATTGCTCTATGGTAGTCTATTGTGTAAAAATACCTCATTTAAAATTTATCCATCTTCTTATCGATAGACATTTAAATTGCTTCCCATTCTTTTGCCTTTGCCAACAATGCTGCCATAAATATTCTACAAGTTTCCTTTGGTGTAAATCAGACTACAAGTTTCTCTCACTAGTTGGTGATAGATACTGTAAGTAGAACTGGAAGATCATAGAATATAGGCAAGTTTTCAGTTTTGATATTGTGAAAATCCTGTCCAAAATGAACAATGGGTAAAATGGCTCTGCCCATTCACCCTCCTTCTAGCAATATGTGACAATGCTCCTTTCTCTACCTTTTTGCCAATATGAAGCATATATGATATAGCTCATTGTTTTAATTTCTATTCCCTGGTAACTATTTGAACGGTTTTTGGGTACTTAGTGGATCTTCAGCTCTTTTCCTTTGTGAATTCTTTTAGGTATTCTTTTTTTAGGTTTGGTGTTCCTTTCTTTTTCTTTTTTTTTTAATTTATTTTTTATTGGTGTTCAATTTACCAACATACAGAATAACCCCCAGTGCCCATCACCCATTCACTCACCCCTAGTTCTACCTTCTACCTCCCCTAGTTCGTTTCCCAGAGTTAGCAGTCTTTACGTTCTGTCTCCCTTTCTGATATTTCCCACACATTTCTTCTCCCTTCCCTTATATTCCCTTTCACTATTATTTATATTCCCCAAATGAATGAGAACATATAATGTTTGTCCTTCTCCGACTGACTTACTTCACTCAGCATAATACCTTCCAGTTCCATCCACGTTGAAGCAAATGGTGGGTATTTGTCATTTCTAATAGCTGAGTAATATTCCATTGTATACATAAACCACATCTTCTTTATCCATTCATCTTTCGATGGACACCGAGGCTCCTTCCACAGTCTGGCTATTGTGGCCATTGCTGCTAGAAACATCGGGGTGCAGGTGTCCCGGTGTTTCATTGCATCTGTATCTTTGGGATAAATCCCCAACAGGTCGTAGACAGGTCTATTTTTAACTCTTTGAGAAACCTCCACACAGTTTTCCAGAGTGGCTGCACCAGTTCACATTCCCACCAACAGTGTAAGAGGGTTCCCTTTTCTCCGCATCCTCTCCAACATTTGTGGTTTTCTGCCTTGTTAATTTTCCCCATTCTCACTGGTGTGAGGTGGTATCTCATTGTGGTTTTGATTTGTATTTCCCTGATGGCCAGTGATGTGGAGCATTTTCTCATGTGCATGTTGGCCATGTCTATGTCTTCCTCTGTGAGATTTCTCTTCATGTCTTTTGCCCATTTCGTGATTGGATTGTTTGTTTCTTTGGTGTTGGGTTTAATAAGTTCTTTATAGATCTTGGAAACTAGCCCTTTATCTGATACGTCATTTGCAAATATCTTCTCCTATTCTGTAGGTTGTCTTTTAGTTTTGTTGACTGTATCCTTTGCTGTGCAAAAGCTTCTTATCTTGATGAAGTCCCAATAGTTCATTTTTGCTTTTGTTTCTTTTGCCTTCGTGGATGTATCTTGCAAGAAGTTACTGTGGCCAAGTTCAAAAAGGGTGTTGCCTGTGTTCTCCTCTAGGATTTTGATGGAATCTTGTCTCACATTTAGATCTTTCATCCATTTTGAGTTTATCTTTGTGTATGGTGAAAGAGAGTGGTCTAGTTTCATTCTTCTGCATGTGGCTGTCCAATTTTCCCAGCACCATTTATTGAAGAGACTGCCTTTCTTCCAATGGATAGTCTTTCCTCCTTTATCGAATATTAGTTGACCATAAAGTTCAGGGTCCACTTCTGGGTTCTCTATTCTGTTCCATTGATCTATATGTCTGTTTTTGTGCCAGTACCACACTGTCTTGATGACCACAGCTTTGTAGTACATCCTGAAATCTGGCATTGTGATGCACAAGATACTGGCCAATAGGATCCAACAATACATTAAGAAAATTATCCACCATGACCAAGTAGGATTTATCCCTGGGACACAAAGCTGGTTCAACACCCGTAAAACAATCAATGTGATTCATCATATCAGCAAGAGAAAAACCAAGAACCATATGATCCTCTCATTAGATGCAGAAAAAGCATTTGACAAAATACAGCATCCATTTCTGATCAAAACTCTTCAGAGTGTAGGGATAGAGGGAACATTCCTCAACGTCTTAAAAGCCATCTACGAAAAGCCCACAGCAAATATCATTCTCAATGGGGAAACACTGGGAGCCTTTCCCCTAAGATCAGGAACAAGACAGGGATGTCCACTCTCACCACTGCTGTTCAACATAGTACTGGAAGTCCTAGCCTCAGCAATCAGACAACAAAAAGACATTAAAGGCATTCAAATTGGCAAAGAAGAAGTCAAACTCTCCCTCTTCACCGATGACATGATACTCTACATAGAAAACCCAAAAGCCTCCACCCCAAGATTGCTAGAACTCATACAGCAATTTGGTAGCGTGGCAGGATACAAAATCAATGCCCAGAAATCAGTGGCATTTCTATACACTAACAATGAGACTGAAGAAAGAGAAATTAAGGAGTCAATCCCATTTACAACTGCACCCAAAAGCATAAGATACCTAGGAATAAACCTAACCAAAGAGGTAAAGGATCTATACCCTAAAAACTATAGAACACTTCTGAAAGAAATTGAGGAAGACACAAAGAGATGGAAAAATATTCCATGCTCATGGATTGGCAGAATTAATATTGTGAAAATGTCAATGTTCCCCAGGACAATTTACACGTTTAATGCAATCCCTATCAAAATACCATGGACTTTCTTCAGAGAGTTAGAACAAATTTTTTTTTTTTTTTTTTTTTAGAACAAATTATTTTAAGATTTGTGTGGAATCAGAAAAGACCCCAAATAGCCTGGTGTTGCTTTCTTGTCAAAGTTTTTTGTATTAGGATATTAATCCTTTGTTAATTTGGTTACAGATATTCCCTGGGCTATCATTTGTTTGTTTTGTTTTGTTTTGTTTTTATTTTTGCTTTTTTACCTAGGGTACCTTTTACTATACAGAAGTTGTACGTTCTGATGGTCTGAGCTTTTTGAATATTATTTACAAACATTTCTTGACTCCAAAGTCTTAAAGATACTCATATTTTCTTCTTAAAATTTGGTGTTTTGCTTTGTAAAATTTAGGTCTTTAGTCCACTTACAGTTTCTTTTTGTGTATGGGGCAAGGTAGTGAGTGATCTCTTTTTTCTGAGATGGACAACCAGATGTCCTCACATGGATTGGTGAATAGTCCATCTTTGCTGCACTGGTATATAATTCCACATCTGTTATACATCGAGCTTCTCTATGTGTGAGGATCAGTGCCTGAGTTCTCTATTCTGCTCCATTTGTCTATTTATATCTTTCAGTGCTATTAATTCTCTGTCTTGATTATGATAGAGTTATAATAAGTTTTATCATCAATAGGGACAATGCTCTCAACTTCTTTCCTGGTTACTCTTAATTCTAACATATTCCTTTTAGGATTGACTTGTCAAATTTGACAGAGTATCCCAGTGGGGTATCCTATTGAGATTGCATTGAATCTGAAGATTAAATATTGAGTCTTTTGAACGACAGTGTAAAACTGATTTTTCAGGAAAATATTTGTTCTTTTATCCATAAAGATCTTCTAATTTTTTTAGTTAAAAAGGTACATTGGAGGGGGATTTCTGGGTGGCTCAGTGGTTTAGTGCCTGCCTTTGGCCCAGGGCCCGATCCTGGAGCCCCGGGATTGAGTCCGGCGTCAGGGGCTCCCAGCATGGAGCCTGCTTCTCCCTCTGCCTGTGTCTCTGCCTCTCTCTCTCTCTCTCTCATAAATAAATAAAAATAAAATCTTTTAAAAAAAAAGATGTTGTTTCACTTCTCATTTTCATTGTTTCTGATGAGAAATCTGCTAGAATCCACACATTTGTTTTTCTACATGTCTCTTTTGTCTGACTACCTTTGAGATTTTTTTCTGTATCGTTAGTTTTGAGCCATGCCATTATAATGTGCTTTACTTTTGTTTTCCTCATATTTCTTGTGTTCAGGGTTCATTGATTTTCTTGGATCTGTGAGTTACTGATTTCATCAAATTTGGAAATAGTAAGCCATTGTTTCTTGAAATATTTCCTGCTCTCTGCCTTTACCCAGGACACCCCATATTACTTAAATGTGGCTGTTTCATTGAAGTTCTGCTCATTCCTTTTCAGTCTCTTTTCTTTCTGTTTCATTTTAGATAGTTTTTATTGCTATGTTTCTGAGTTCATTAATCTGCTGTGATGTCTAATTTGTTTTTAATTTTATCCAGCATATGGTTTATCTCATACTTTGCAGTTTTCAACTCTAGAAGTTCAAATTGTATCTTTCTATAACTTCATGTTTCTATTTAACGTATCTCAACTTTCCTTTGGTTTCTGGAATATGGAATGCAATACAAAAGCTTTTAGGGTCCTTATCTACTATTGTATCACCTGTGCCATTTTCTTTAGTCTCCCTCACCCCCCACCCCAGTTTCTCTGAATTCCTGATTAGTTTTGGATAGATGCTAAACTTTGTGAATTTTACATTTTTGGGGGGCTAGACATTTTTGTGTTCCTATATACATCTTTGTATTTCCATACATATCTTTGTTCCTGGATTCTTTTAAGACCCTTAAAAACAGTTTGAACCTCTTAATCTTGCTTTTAAGCTTTCTTAGATAGGACTAAAGCAACATTTAGGCTAGGATTCATTTATCTTGACTACTGAAGCAAGGCCTTTTTTAAAAACTCTAATCTATGCCCTCATAATTGTGAGATTTCCTTTTTTGCCACTGGAAGCAGGCACTATTTCTGGCCTGCTGCCAGTTTTCTCTAATCCTTTAAGTTGGTTGTTTTCTGGGTGTTGGGTAGTTTAGTTTCTTCACACTGTGCTGAAGAGTATTTACTTGAATACTTGAGGGGGATACTCATCAGAGCTTCATCGTTCTTTCTGTGTACCTTCTTTCCATCAGGTAATTTATTCTGTGAATTTTTGATACCTGCCTTACCTAGACTCCTACCTTTGTCTCCTTAAATTAGAGATATTTCTGAACTTTCTCTGGGTTCTCTCTCCCTGTACCATGGCCTGGAAACTTTACCCAGGCAGCAAACTGGGGAAATTATAGTATTCACCTAACTTATTTCCTCATTCTCAGGTATTATTATTCTTCATTAGGTGATGTCTAATGTCTTGAAAGATATTGCTTTATATATTTTGTCTGGTTTTTAGCTGTGTCAGGGAGGAAGTTGAATCTGGTCCCTATTCCTCCATTTGACTGGAAACTTACATTATATCTACATTCATAGGTAGTCTGCTCTACAATATTGTTTACTTGTCCTATTATTATATGACTTTAACATTTTACTAGCCTCTTGAAATAAATTGGGTAAATTTCCCTCTTTTATTGTTTCTCAGAACTATTTGTATAAGATAGGGAATATCTGTTCTTCGAAGGATAAAGAATTGGGAAGGCTTGACTATATAAAACTAACAGAGCCTGTGATCTTGGAAGGAGAGCAAATTAGAGACTTTCAATTACTGATTCAGTTTTTTAATGCTTCAGGTTTATTTAGCTTGTCCATTTATCCTTATGTCACTTAAATAATTTATATTTTTCTTAAAAATTATGTTACTCTTTTCCAATTTATTTGTTTGAAATTGTCACAGAAATTTTCTATGATTTTAGAAAAACCTTTAATATGTACATAGTTATATTTCCCTTTAATTCTTAATACTGTTATCTGTAACTTTTTTCATATTAGTAATTTCTGCTGAAGTTTATTTAATTTTTTTAAAGGTATTACCCTTTAGTGTTGTTATTTTTCTTACTTTTGATTTTCAAATTTACTACTGTCTGCTCTCATCTTTACCATATCCTTCTATTTATTTTTAGGTTTATGTACTTCTTATTTTCACTAGGTTTTGTTGTTGTTTTGTTTTTTGGGTTTGTTTTAGTTGAGTTTACATGAAATGACTCTCACTTATCTTTAATATTTTTGCTCTTAATAAATGCAGTAAAAGCACTTTGGCACTGTTTGAAAGTAGCAAACATTCTTGGAGAATTTTAAAGGATATATTCTTAAACAAACTTGAAAGCAAGTAGCATTATTGACTATTAGAGCTGAAATTTCACTTGTAGGTTAGTTTCTTGGGGTTTCTGTATCAAAGAACCACAAACTGCGGTTCAACACAATAGAAATCTATTATCTCACAATTCTAGAGAAAATTGAAAATCCAGGTGTCTTCAGGTCATGCTTTCTCTAAAACCTGTAGGGAAGAATCTTTCTTTGCCTTGTCCTAGTTTCTGATGCTGACTGCCAGTGCTTGGCATTCCATGGCTTGTAGCTGAACCACTGCAGACTCTGCCTCTGCTGTCACATGGAGTTCCCCTTGTGTGCCTGCCTTAATGTGGTGTTTGTTTCTTTTTATAAGGACAGCGTCATATTGAATTAGGGCCTGCCCTATCACCTCATCTTAACTTGGTTATGTCTACAAAGACCCTATTTACAAATGAGTTAACATACACAGGTCCCAGGAGTTAGGACTTCAACATGTTACAGTTCAATCCATAACAATATAATCCAGAATTGAGATGCTTAGAGGTTAAGTAACTTGCCCAAGGTCTGATAGTTTAATTACTACTAGCTACTACTCGGATTTATCCATTCAGAGACTTCTTGCAAGTACTGTAAGATACAAGCAGTTGGCAAGTACCACAAAATGGAGGTGTTTATGCACCTCCACCTTTATGAATTTAAAGTATGATAAATATGATAAGATAAATATGAATTTCTGGGAAATAAAATCTTTTCTTATCCACCAGGGGGAGCCAGGCTCAATAGGGCTCCCAGGACAACCAGGAGTACCAGGAGAGGATGGAGCTGCAGGGAAGAAGGTAACACTATTTTTTATGTTCCTAGAGTAAAAACTATCGAACCACACTGATATCTTGGTCCTGTAGGAGCTCAAATTAAATCATCCAGGACAAACTGAGTCTTTTTAAGAAAACATTTCTCAACTCTAAATTTCCTTTTTCACTTCTTTAGATAGAAAAAACACCACTTTAATGACTAAAGAGTGTCTCCAGCTCTCTGCTTTCTCTCTGGCATCTCAGCCATGGCATCCTGCAGTGACCTGGTCCTTTTGGGATTCCTAGAAAGCACTTGAATCGAAATTTTGAGAAAAACACTTTTTCCACCTCCACAAAGAGAGTCTGTAAATGCAGTCAGGAAGTAATTATAAAAATTTTCTAAAGTATTATGAGCTGACATTTGAAATACTCATTTTTCAATATAAGTAGAGAAAAACAGCAGATGGAAAGGCTGAAGGTCTTTCTTGTTTCTTTTTTTTTTTTTAAACCAAACCATCAAATGTGAATGAAGAGCCAAAGGAAAGTGAGCTTATTCTTTGAAAATTGGCTGAGAAATTAGTCTTTTTCATATTTCAGCTGCTCTGAGCTAAACTAGAATTTGATATTAATTTAAAGTTGGTAAATTTCCAAATTAATTTTAAGACTAAAGTGAAGGTCTGGTCTATTTTGGGGGGTCTCAGCAGAGAATCCACTGGCCATAAAAGGAGGAAAAGGAAGGCTTATATGAACTGTCCATTGAGGATTAGCCAAGACATCAGTGTCATTTCCTCTAGGGAGAAGCAGGGCTTCCAGGGACAAGAGGCCCAGAAGGACCACCTGGAAAAGGACAACCTGGCTCCAAGGTATGGAACTGACACAGTGTTGGGGAAAGCAGACTGCCCAAGGAGACAATTTAGGAGAAATTTGATTGTTATTCCTGCTATGTCAAATGTGTTTACTTCTGCCTTAAAGTTATAGATCTAGTTTGTGAGCTTTTGGAAGACAGCAAGTATGTATTATTCATTTTTACTTTCCTAAGATCTATCATAAGAGAAAGAGTTCAACACATGTTTTCTCAATAAATGGCCAGACTGATATTTTAAAAACAATAGAAAAGAAGCCCTGAGATACATCCTTGAGACTTGAAAGTACATACATTTTCTTCAAATATTTATAGAATCTCACACAGTAATAAGAAATATCACATTATCAAATGGAGGTTTCATTTTCACAATTTGGCATAAATTTATGTGACACATCGTAGAAATGTTGGTTGAATAACATCTTTATATGTCAAGATGAGAATATCCAAATTCATCAATAAGACCATGCTGGACATAACCTACAGACTCTAAGATGCCAGATGTTCCTACAGTTTTTATATATCGTCATCAATGTATGCATAAAGATTCTGAAGAATTACATGAGTAAAGTAAAAATAAAATCCATATACTTATTAGTGTTCTATTTATAATTGTGTTAAAGTGTTTAGTGAAACCTTAAGATGTCTACATCTTGTGCAAATATTGGCTAAAATTGAGTCCTTAACCATAAATGTGAGTATTTGACATTTAAATATAGTTGCAGAATTTCAAACATTTTAATTTATTGACTTATCAGACTATGAGATCTCTTTTCATGTGGCGGGGGAGGTAAATGTGGACAGAGAATACCTTTTTCACATCCAACAAAAATATTTTTAGTAATACTTGTCTATCAACATTCAGGAGAACTAATGTTTTCTCGAATATACTTTCAGAAAATAGACCCTTGGAGTTAATAATTGAAGCTATAAGAATGCGTGATGTCTCTGAGAAAGAGAGCTGAGGTTTGAATCCCACACTGGGCAGTAGTTGGAGAAAGAACATTCAGAACAGCATGAAGATAAGCAGCATAGTTACCGGGTTAGGGAAACCCAGGTGAGAGGGTTTCAAGAGGGAAGCCACCAGTGGTGTCAAATGCTATTGATAGAGCAAGGAAAATGCATTGGAAACAGAAGGCACTGGATTTGTAGCTCTGAGGGGATTTGTAGCTTACAGTAGGTTATAGAGAGGAGTGGTAGGATTATGTTATGTAGCCTGGACATGCTGTGGTTTAGTGTTGGTGCTTTATTACCTCTGTGTTCCTACTGTTGTCTTCTGGGTAATTTAGGTCAATAAATTAAATTTGGAAGTGAATGGAAGAAAATAACTAGTTGGGGTTAGATTTTGCCTCTACTGATAAATGATAATGGCACAATAAGTTAATGATACAATAACCTTCAATTGTTTTTTTTTTTTTTTTTTTTTTTTAGCATCTGTGTCACTGCTCTTCATTAGTTTGGACCTTGGGAAGTTAATTACAATCTATAGGTGCAGTAGGGGTTCAGTCCTTCTTCTTGAGGGAGTGTCTGCATTGCTGATGACCTTGGGAATGTGTCAGAAATATGAATTCTTGTGTTTCAATGCAGACCTACTACATCAGGAACTTGGAGGTGGGGCTCAGCAATCTGTGGGCTGATTGTACATGATTCTGTATGTACATCATGCACACTTAGGTTTGAAAATGGTAGTAGAGTCATTCATGTCATAAATGGCCTCAGCTGCAAACCCCAAAAGGCTATTCCTTTGTTGAACCACATTTGGATATGACACCTTGCAGTTGAGTCCTTGTTTAAGGATAGTTTTGAAACACTCTGAGGGCTCTGTGAGAAGGTAACAAAATCCTTTCAGGGAAGTACTAGCTTACACAACCAGGCTGAGGAACAGCCAGTGGGCAGGTTAGAACTCTGCTCCAGGTTAATGCTCATGCATCTTTCCACCAGTAGGATTATTGGTCTCATTTGGGAGACAGAACTAGGATCCTTATTAGGGAAGAAGTGGGGCTGTATTTGAAAAATCTGGCTGTGGTTTTTTGTTTTGTTTTGTTTTTTAGTGGTCACATTTTGTATAGCTAGCTATTTCATGCTTCCCTTCTTTGTTGCCACCTCTTTTTAAAAATTAAAAAAAAATTCTTTTTCAAGTATAATTAACATACAGTGTTTTTATTAGTTTCAGGTGTACAATGTAATGATTCACCAATTCTATACATTTCTCAGTGCTCAAGATAAATGGACTCTTCATCCCCTTCACCTAGTTCACCCAGTCCTCCACCCACCTCCCCTCTGGCAACCACCAGTTTGTTCTCTATATTGGAAAATATATCATTTTATGTTTTAAAACAGAAGCAGCACTAAAGCTGAAAAAGCACAGGTAGCTCTCTTTTCTGAAACTTCAGGGAATGTTTCAGAAGCATCTGTTAATAAACCAATGGTGCGAAAGAACTGTGATTCAAATTAAAGTCCCCAAAGAGGGATCCCTGGGTGGCGCAGCAGTTTAGCGCCTGCCTTTGGCCCAGGGCGCGATCCTGGAGACCCGGGATTGAATCCCACGTCGGGCTCCCAGTGCATGGAGCCTGCTTTTCCCTCTGCCTGTGTCTCTGCCTCTCTCTCTCTCTCTCACTGTGTGCCTATCATAAACAAAATTAAAAAAAATAATAAAGTCCCCAAAGAGAGACACTGAACTTAGATTAAAAAAAAACAAAAACATTCAATTAAGTGGTAGAGACTGAACCATTCTGAAGTCATCCAATCTGCCCAAGAACCTTGACAAATCCTATACAACTGAGCTGAGCTTGGGACACATTGAAAATCGGTGTTAGTTGATAACATGGTCCTGATAGGGTTGTTAGAAGTGCAAGGAGGGTTTGCTGATACAGGCATCTTTTTATAATTATTTTGTCAGGGTGATGAAGGAAAGAAAGGGAGCAAAGGAAATCATGGACAGAGGGGATTTCCAGGGCCTGAAGGTCCAAAGGTATGTTTTTTATATTCTCATTTATGCTTTGGGGAAATTGTAATTGTGTCTGGTTTTAATAGAATATTAAATTTCCACTGCAAATTGGATTCCCTCGTTCCTTCTCAACAAATCCAAATGAAAAAGGCTTTAGAAAACTATTGGTACTATTCTGGACCAAACAGGATAGTATGAAGAACCCATAAAATAAGTGATCGTCATTGAAACATTTATGATTCTTAGAGACACTCTGTATGTCAATTCTCTCAAATGACCACCAGATATTCAGAAGTTGGGATAAAGTTAAGATTGCAGGAGATACCAATTCTCTTCCATCTTGTTTTGCTAAACAACAGCACAGTTGCAGACTGAGAGGCAGCCCGGTGATGATGAAAAGCAGGGCTTCAGAATGCAGGAGAGTAGGACTCTCATCCTGTTCTACCCAGAATCTTTTGGAGCCACTCACTTCAGTGATAGGAAGCAATAACAGTATCTATTTCTCAGGATTGCTGTGAAGACTAAATAGTTAAAAAAAAAAAAAAAAAAAAAAAAAAAGACTGAAGAGTTAATAAAGCACTTAGCACTGTTCCTGGCACTTAGTAAGTGCTTAGTACATGGAGCTATTCAGAGAGAGAGAAAAATCAAGACTGTGTAATGAAAAGTCAGGGATAGATGCCCTGATCAACTGACCAGGACCAGGTGCTGAGGATGAAGGAAGGGAAATCTGTGAGACAGGCAATCAGCTGCATGTCCTGACTTAGCAGGAGAGAATATTAAGGTCATTTGGATGTGTCAGGAAACAGAAATTGCAAACCTAAGAGAGTTCAGGCTTTTAGGAAGATGCTAATTGTCAGGAGACAAGGAGTATGTTGAAGGACCATACTATTCTAGAATCAAACAAACACGGTACTGCCAAGATGAGAGCTGGGAGAAAACAAAGCATCCTCTGTAGACAAGTCCCTTAAGTTTCAGTGTTCATCAGTATCACCTGGGAGCTTGTGACAGATCCTGGTTTCTTGGCGCTATGCCCAGACAGGGGTATTTTAGTAGGTGGGTCCTAGAAATTGGCATTTCTTAAATAAGTGTCCTATGTGACAGGTAATTCAAGGAATATGTGATGAGAAATGCCACTATATAAGGAAAAGTGTTGTATCAGTATTAATAACAATGGTTAGTCCTCGTATCTTAGTCTTCCTTAAAGACTATTTTTCTGTATTTTGAAGTAAAGTTTTTAAGTAAAGATTTTTTGATGAAGAACTGCCCTATTTTAAAGCATAATCACAATTTAATACAGAGTCTCTTAAAAGAATTACATACTACCTACACATATAATTTCACATTTTAAAAATAATTGTGTTTTTTTTTAAAGAGGAGTAGAATAGATGAAATGTAGAAGCATAATTTTGCTTACCCTGGTTTAAGTGAGAATTTTAACAGGTTGATGTTTTATTCCTTTGCCACTGGATTGAATAGGATGGTTATCTATTGCCAGAATCCTGGTTGTGTGATGTACCATTGCCTTATAGGTTTAGAATCAAAGATCTGGCACGTATATGTATTGGCATGATCTGGGCCTCGGTTGGCTGGTGTGCTCAGCCTGTGGGTCCTACTGGGTGATGGGCCCAGTGAGAGGCCTCAGCTGTGAAGGTGAATGTGGTCCAGGGTGAGTCATTAGTGGTGAATCTGATGGAGTCCCTCCCGGAGGAAGACTGGCGGGCCAAGTGGGCAGTTCCCACCACTGAGAACGGCTCAGTCTCTAAGGCAGGGAGAGGCAAATTTCTTGGTAAGGCACAAGTAGTAAATATTTCAGGCCTTGTGGCCAAGGGCAAAATTGAGGACATTATGTAATCAATTATATAACAATCATTTTAAAATGTGATTTTTTTTTACATTCAGGGTGCCTGACTGGCTCAGCTGGTGGAGCAACTGAGCATGTGACTCTTAATCTTGAGGTCATGAGTTCAAGCCTCACATTGGGTGCAGAGCCTACTTAAAAACCAAAACAAAAATGAAAACCATCTTTAGCCCACGGCTATGTGAAACTTGGCAGCAGGCCATATTTGGCACAAATGTCACAGTTTGCCACACCTGTCCTTGTGCTACATCAGTAATTTCCAAACCAATAACAAAGCCCTACTAGTCAAAACGAATTTGACCACACTCCAATATAGGTTTATTCTTTAATTGTAGTTTTTACTCATAAACTATCAAATTAATATGCTATGAAATTTACATAAATAATTGAACATTTAGAAGAGATAAAAGTATATAATGAAGCCCTAATATGTTCCTCTAGTATCCCAAATGGGTCACTTTCAACACCTGGTTGGCTATGTGCACCTTCTTTTAATGACAATTGCTTTACATAATCTTTAAGTAAGGTAATCGCCTACCTCAGAACTCCCAGAGGGGCCTCATGAAACTCATATCCTGGGCCCAGCCTCAGGATCTATTGAGTTAAAAATCTCTGGAGCTGAGACCCGACTCTGTATTTTACCAAATTTCTCTGATGATTTCTTTCCACTATAATTTGAGAATCACTGGTCTAGAATCAGATGGGACAGAGATATTGCTTGAGTCTTTATTGAGATTCAATAGTGACACACCAAAAAAAAAAAAAAAGACATGTTTTAAAATTTGTTTGAAATTCCATTGTTTTTACCATAAACTCCCTACTTCTAAAAAAGAAAAATGTGAGCTAGGATATAATAGAAGACTGATATGCCACAGCCATAAAGTAAAATAACAAAGGAAAAAGTTATAAGCTAGAAGGAACATTATTTACCTATCAAGTGTATCCAAGAACTTATACTAAAGAAAATTATTGTAATTGAACAAACATTTCCCTCTGAGCTTCCTGGCATGCAATACAAAAGAGAAGCACCATGAATTGTATAATTTTTATTAGCTAATAAAAGAATGCACAAGAGATTAAAATTTCTAATATTCAGAAACTAATTGAATGCATTTATTAAAGGCACTGAAATCTTAATCATCAAAAACTTTAGTAGTGGTTTAGCAAAGATGTTCAAATATTTTCACATTGGTCAGTGAAACAGGGTCTGTGAAAATATTATATTAAAACTTAATATTTTAAAAAGCTGGAAATACATTTCTATGTTTTTCCTAATATAATTCCTATATACTGTTTCTTTGATTGTAATGTAATGAGTATTTTGCTCTTTTTTTTTTAGGGTGAACCAGGAATCATGGGCCCTTTTGGGATGCCTGGAGCATCAATTCCGGGGCCACCTGGGCCAAAGGTATACATTCTTGGGAGTGAATGAATGAATGAATGAATGAATTTATTTGTCTGTTTGTTTATTATTTGGATCTTTGGCAGTTAGAGTACAGAAAAATTCATGATACCAGTGAACCAAAATTTTAGTTTTAGAAGAACCCAAGCTATTATCTGTTTCAACTTTTGCATCTGCTAGGAAAGGCTAGCAGAAGATTTAAGATTAGAAAACAGATTTCTTGCTCCTGGCCTTGAACCTGTCACTTCCTCATGAACTACCTCCACCAAATCCTAGACCCAAATGCAGGTAAAATTTATTCAGAAGAATCTGGTGGAATTCATAATCAGAAAGTCTGGCAGAAAGAAATCCACTCAGATTTAAGAGCGTTCTCAGGCATTCTTATAGTCTAAATATTTGAGCCTAGATCACCACCTATTTCAGTGACCTTTCTATAAACAGCTGTCATAGTCTTTACTGACAGGTTTTATTTGCTTCGGATTTGAAATACCCCTCAAATATATTAGAAGAAGCTACTACCTTAAGATCTGAAACTGATAAATTAAACTCTGTAAATTGGCCCATCTCTTTTGTGTTTTGTGCTGTTATGGTTTCTCCTGCCATTTAAAACCTGAAACTGAACATTATTTGAAATGTGCAGGGAGACAGAGGAGGACCAGGGATGCCTGGATTTAAAGGAGAACCTGGAATTGCTATTCGAGGACCAAAGGTAGGCTTTATTCATGTTCTTTCTTTCCCTCTCTGTAAGAGAGAAAGGAAGGGGGATTTAATGCACAATAAATTGATAATCAAGATTGTTCTACTCACAGTTTACATTGATGAACTTGAATGTAAAAGTACACTACTGTCATTTTTAAAAACCAAGCAATCAGGGGCACCTGGGTGGCTCAGTGGTTGAGTGTCTTGCCTTCGGCTCAGGTCCTAATCCCAGGGTTCTGGGATTGAGTCCCACACCACTCCCCACAGGGAGCCTGCCTCTCCCTCTGCCTATGTCTCTGCCTCTCTGTCTCTGTCTCTCATGAACAAAGAAATAAAATATTTTTAAAAAATAATAGAGTAAATATCAGGCCATCAGATAATTCATTTCTCACAAATGTGGAGGAACTAGATTTTGGATGACTAAACAGTTATTTGAAAATGCTCCTTTTGTAATGTCTGTGATAAGAGATTATATGACCTTTAACTTCTTTCATTTACATGTTAATGGCCTAGGTATCTGTTTCACAAAACATTGTCCAGGAAGTTCATGTTTGGAAGCTTTACTGAATTAAATTGCTTTGCTTTGTTTTTCCATCTTTCAGAGTTATTTTAAATGAAAATGCAAATAATTATAGGAGATGACAGCTTTAAGTAATCATATCTATTTTCCATGGCAACAAAGCACCATTTCCCTCCTCACAAAAACCCAGCATCACAGCAAAATTTAACATTCCAAATGTCACAAACACATCCCATTCCTGTTTATGAGAATAGGCTTCAGGGCTCCATAATCAGCACTTTATTGAATTAGTAGCATGTTTTTATGTGGTTTCAAAACTGGCTTTAGTGCTATCAGATTGCCTCTTCTGGATAAAAGAGATCAAGTACTAACATCAGTGATTTTCAAGCTTCAAAAAAGAAAACTTAGAACCATCTCTGAAATATAATGCACAACCTACTATAGACTGTTATTAAGTTGGAGTGCCCCTTCTGAAGGTCAAGGGAGGATCCTGACTTCCATTGTTGTTAATCACTTAACAGTGTCCTTGGTAGAATGACAATCTTCTGGTTTACTTGGGGACACACAAGATTCCCAGACTGAGGGATTTGCAAGCTGAAACAGAGCAAGTCCAGGGGAAACCAGAACAAGGTAGTCCTCCTACTCCCCAGACCCTGAGGCACATGGCAACCCAAGCTATGTATGACACAAGGAGAAAATTGCAAATTTCCTAATGTTAAAACTGCAGATATGGCCTTGGTCAAGAATGTTTGGATGGCAATTTTCATATAGTTTGATAACATTCTGAATCTGCGTATTCGTAGTTCCATGATTTAAAGTTACTTCTCTCTACTTATACTATTCTTTACTGTAGAAATAAAATCTAGTTAAATGTACAGCCTCGATTTAGAAGGCCCTCTCTGCCCTCCCATTTTTTTTTACTGATTCTTTTTGGCATTGTGGGTGATGTATTTGAAGTTCTTTACCCCTTTACTCTATCACTTTTCTAATCCCTTGGCCTCTAATGATACTCTTTCCGCCATCCTTCCCTAATGCACTAGTTTATAAGCTTTTGAAAGGTGAAATGTCCGATGGAAGTTTTGAAACGTAATTCAGTTTTTTTCTTTAAAGATTTTTCTGTATTTAATCATGAGAGACACAGAGAGCAAGGCAAAGACATAGGCAGAGGGAGGAGCAGACTCTCTGCGGGGAACCCGATGTGGGATTTGATCCCAGGACTTTGGATTCACGCCCTCAGCTGAAGGCAGATGCTCAATCACTGAGCCGCTCAGGTGTCCCCATAATTCAGTTTTGCATAGGACTTCAGGGAGCTCCCAGGTCCTTCCCTAAAGCCCATTACAAAATACCAGATTAAGATTTCTGCCTTAATTCCTGTCAAATGAGAGAGACTCTTAAAAGAGAACTCATTCACAGGCCATTTTCTTGAATCCAGTGCATCAAGGCCAAGTGACAAAAATTCTACCTATAAAAGTGTTGTGAGGGGGGATTCCTGGGTGGCTTGGCAGTTTAGCGCCTGCCTTTGGCTCAGGGCGTGATCCTGGAGTCCCAGGTTCGAGTCCTACATCAGGCTCCCTACATGGCGCCTGCTTCTCCCTCTGCCTGTGTCTCTGCCTCTCTCTTTCTCTTTGTGTGTCCCTCATGAATAAATAAATAAAATCTTAAAAAAAAAAAAAAAAGTGTTGTGAGGGGTCCAGAATGAAAATCTGAGACAGAACCTTATCCCTTATCCCTGCTCCTGATGTTTTCTATTAACATTAGAAGTAATGAGGTAACTGACATTTTTGCAGGAGGCAGGACAAAGATCTCTAGGGAAAAAAAATGTTTAGTTGTAAATTATAAATGTTTTAACATTTTTTTTCTCCCAGTGTGGGTGCCAGAGGATAAACAGTAACAGCTGCTGATAATCTGCTTGAAACTTAGAAATAAAAATTGAAAGTGAATTTTGATTCCAGTTTTCTTTTCCTTTCAACTTAACCAGGGAGCTGTTACTGCTTTGTTTTGTTGTTGGCCTGTTTCTTGTGTAAGCAAGGAAAGAAATGGGTTTCTTACTTTGGGATGTGTCCATGTGGATGTTTAAAGCTTTAACCTTAAAGATGGTTGGAATAGCACAATAAAGTGCTTCTGAGAAGTGACTTCTCAGAATTTAATTTGTTTTTAATTTTCATTTGGGCTTATTTATTCCCTGTGTAATTTCGGCCCTGTTGGGGAGGACAACAAATGGAACATAACAGTAGGTAGCATATAGTTATCTTACTTGATATTCAAAATTTTACAATTGAGATCTTGCTATGTATTTTTTCCTTCTCTTCTCATACTATGCATGTTAAAATTTCTCATTTTTATACTTCTCTACAATTTATGATACAAAAAAGTTAAATTTTAAAAATTAAAATATCAGTAATCAGTCATTTTTAATTCCTATGAATGTGTTTCCTATTGAGGATTTTATAGCAGTTCACATATATTCCCTATATTCATCCCATGCTTCCCACCAAATGCAAATGGGTAAGACTTACAAAGAGAGACTCAGAACAAGTTATCATCTGTGATAGAACTCCCTTCTCAAATTTTTCAAATCATTCCTCTGCACTTACCAACTGCACGTTGCCAGATAGAATTGGTATTGTGCTGACGTTTTGCCAGGTATTTCATAGTTTAGTCTTATGATATGATCTGGTGTTGAATTTACACAGGGGGCCCAAGGACCTCGGGGACCCATGGGTGCTCCAGGACTCAAAGGTGATGGCTACCCCGGTGTGGCTGTAAGTGTGGACATTGTTGTTCTTTCCTTCGTTCCCTCCCTCCTTCTCTTTTTTTCCTTCTTAACATTGCACATGACAAGGACACTCATTGTCTCCCTTATTATGTCATCTCAGGGACCTCGGGGACTACCAGGACCCCCCGGACCAATGGGTTTGCGTGGAGTGGGGGACACGGGAGCAAAGGTAAGATTTTAAAGTAGGTTACATAGTAGCTTCTAAAAAGGATGTCTTACCAAAGTGATTTTGGTAAAGGTGATTTTTTTTTTTTTAATCAGACGTAATAGAGGGTAGTAGTGTCTAAAGAATTGATAGTTATTTATCTTCACCTATCGACTTCCTGGGGGAACTTGCACTACTTTGAACATGTAGATTAACTTTGTGCATTTTCTCCTGCTTCTCTGGTAGCAACTCTCACGTTCTTTTGCTGCTTTGTTTTCTGTAAAGTCAGAGTTTGGTCCAGAGCCCTCTGCCCTCCTCTAGACATCTCTTACCCTGGGTGTTCTCATCTGGCCCCATAGCTTTATCCACTACTCAAGTGCTTACGCCTTTCAAGTTTCTGTCTTTCCCCCTAAGCTCTGGTTGTCTATATCCAGCTTCTTACCATATTACTTCTCTTAGACGTCTCCCAGACATCTCTAACCTAGGGTCCAAGATTTAATTTAATTTAAATTGTCACCTCCTAAGCCTGTACACGGCACCACCTACCTCATGCTCAAGCCAGGAGACCTGAATCATTCTTGCCCCTTCCCTTCCCTCTCCCTCCATGTCTGGTCTTTTGGTACATTTTGTCAGTTCTCTCTTCAAAATATATTTTGATTCTAGCTGTTTTTCTCCTTCTGCTTCACCAGGGCAAATCACCATCAGCTCTTGCTTGGGCTATTAAAAACAAAACAAAACAAAAACAAAAACAAAAACAAAACAAAACCCTTCATTGACCTTTCTTCTTCTTCTACCTTGGCCCTTCTGCTACCTGCCAGGAAGAGTGATCTTTTAAAAGCATGAATTAGATCATATCCCTTTCCTTCTCAAAAAACACTGATGGCTTCTTTCTCCACTTAGAACAAGAGCCTACCACTTTCTGTGGCCTGTGAGTCCCTTGATGACCTGTTTGTAGCACCTTCCCCCTTTCTCCTTTGTTGCCTTCTGCCTGGAAGCTACATTGGCCTGCCCTATTTCATTTCATTCCTGCTTCTGGGTCTTGGCTCTGTCAAAATGGCTTATTCTTAAGGACATGGCTCAAATCTCACCTAACCTGAGCTTGACCACCTAAACAAAGAACAGTCCTCTCTTCCCTCACTCATCACTATCACATCCCTTTGTGTATTTCCTCTTTAGCATGTATCACTTTTTCAAACCATCTTGTTCATTTACTGTTCTGCCTATTTCCTGAGAGTATTAGGTTTCCTGAAGGCAGGTTCTTTGGCTTGTGCCCTGCTAAATTTCTGGCACCAGAAGTAGGCATGCCACCCAATAGGAGCTTTGTAACATGTTGAATGAATGAGCAACATTACCCTAGGGAGAAAATATGTCCTTAGAAATATATCTACTTAGTTTTTCAAGTGCTTCTGGGTCATTGGGGAGAGATGTTATAATTGCTCGATGTCAAGTTCCTTTTTTGATTTTTTGGTCTTTGCCCTAGCACGTGGGAGTGACAATGCTTTTGTATGGGGGGGGCAGGTACCTATTTGCCTTCTCCTAGGTAGAATGAAAATTCAGAGGCGATGGCACTAAATTTTGTCATTGAAGGACACCTTGACTCCTCCCTTTCTCTGTTAGGGTAATCATGAGAGCCCAGGGGAAGGGTGTCTGAAAGTTTACTGTGCAAACTGTACACAATAGCATACGTGAGATACTTTTATCAAGGTTCTGGCTTGGTCTGACTCAGAGCTGAATCCAATCCTCTAACACACCTTGACAGTGTCAATAAGCCATGCTGAATTTGGGTAGTGAAGTATTCTTTTTTTCTCTAAAGCATAGTAATCTGAAAATGTTAAAATGTAAAACTAGGAAGACATTTCAGTATGTAAACCTTGTTTTCTGTGTAATGTGGAGCTCTGGTAACAGCTTTTGTGATTACATAAATATTCTTTCAGTTAGGAAAGTAGACACTTATTTAACATACAGTATGAAATAAAATATATTAAACGTATAATGGAATGTATTTATATTAAAATGGAAACATGATCATTTATGTTTCCACTGCTACTGTTTTATGTTTACCAATGATACTAAAGCCAGGCACCGGGATGCCTGGGTGGCTCAGAGGTTGAGCATCTGCCTTTGGCTCAGGGCATGATCCCAGGGTCCTGGGATGAGTCTCATATCAGGCTCCTTGTGAGGAGCCTGCTTCTCCCTCTGCCTGTGTCTCTGCCTCTCTCTCTCTGTGTCTCTCATGAATAAATAAATAAAAATCTTAAAAAAAAAAAAAAGCCAGGCATTTACATACAGAGAACATTGTAAGATTTGTTTCTTGTAAGTCTTCCACCACATCAGGTTATTTAACATACAAACTAAAATGTGAATTAAATGATTCCGTATACTGGTTTTCTCTGAAAGTCCCTCGTCTTTGCTATCGTATGTATTTTAGGGGGGAAAAGTAAAGAAAAAGCGTGTTCCTTCAGAATTTTATGCTGCTTATTTTACTTTTTTAAACAACCGACATGTTGCCAGAGATATGTCCTAAGTGAGACTCATTATCTTTGTTAGCCCACACAGGAGGCTGAGTGGAGGCAGAAGCTGACAGCTCATTCCTGGCTGTGGGGAGGAGGAAATATTGGCCAGGACCTGCCTCTGTCTCCCTGTCCCCTCACCATGCTCTCAGCTGCCTTTTCTTTTTCTCTTTGACCTCTTCCTGTGGTTGCTGGGAAAATAAATGTATTTTCCTGGAAATAGATCTTAGATCACAAACTTGAAAATAAAGGAAATTCTAAAAGCAAATAAAGGAAATTCTAAAAAGTTATTAAATAACTTTCAATATCATCTCTCATCTTTAGTAGAGGCCTTAAAGTCTCTATGTGGCCTTTCTCTAAAGAGAACTTTTAGAAACACATACATGCAAGTGAAGAAAGAAAGATATTTGGAAAAGTTTAATTCCACCTAATTTTGTCCTTCTGGTTTGATAAAGTGGAGGTAAGACCCTCAAAATGGTGTCAATGGTAGCAAAAACCCTGGTCTCAAATGCATGCAAAATTCATCTCCTTTCATTCTGACTTAAAATAACAGAGAAATTGTAAGTCTGTGGGAGTGTGTGTGTGTGTATGTGTGTGCAATTGTATAGACATATATATCTGATATGTTTTTCATTTAAACTCTGTGTAGTCACCTTAAAATATTGGTCTTAGAGCATTAACTTACAAAACCAATGTGTTTTGAAATGAGGAAACCATTAAGGTTGACAATTTATGGTAGGTTTTTGTGCTATTTAGTTAAGGGCACATGTGTTTAGCATATGACACAGACTTTAGAATCAAAGCTTCTATGTTTCAAAACATATCAGAAGCAGTCCCTGACATCTTGCATCCTTGTGGTGCTCTCTGGCTTTTTTCCAAGTGGAAGAATTTCCAAATAACATCAGTGGTTAGAGTATGCAATTGCATAGAATATGCAATTACTCTAATTGTAACCAAATTTTGACAAGGGCTTCTGAAAGACTTCTAAAATTCTTGTAAAAACTACACTTAAGTAGATAGTAGATATAGCTTTAAAATCTGCTTTTGATGGTTTAGCGCCTGCCTTTGGCCCAGGGCGCGATCCTGGAGTCCCGGGATCAAGTCCCACGTTGGGCTCCCTGCATGGAGCCTGCTTCTCCTTCCTCCTGTGTCTCTGCCTCTCTTTCTCTCTCTCTCTCTCTCTCTATCATAAATAAATAAATAATAAATAAATAAATAAATAAATAAATAAATAAATCTTTAAAATCTGCTTTTGAAACATGGCTGGAAGAGAAACTGACAATTTGGTTTTTTGCTAAGTGGGAAGCACTCATCTAGTGTCTGGTTCCCGGACCCAGACTTGTTTGCTGATGAGGAAGCCAAGCTCAAAGATCTTATTTGATGCTGCCTGCACTTTTTCACCAGACTCCTACAGACGAAAAGGACCCTTTGTGATTTGGGGACAATTGTTATGTGATCCTCATCTGCCTTTGAGAAGCCCAGTTAACTCTTTGCTCCTGTATTTCCGCCTGCAAAAGCTCATGAGGTGCGTGTCAACCAGGGCCTGACCCACTGACATATCTGGGGGAGAAATACAAGGAGTAGCTCTCCAGAGTTCCATGAGGGCAGGTGCATCCTATCATGCACCTCTCTCAGTCCCCTTCAGTGTGCTAGTTCACCAGAGAGGAAGCCATTTCTTCCCTAAAGCTTTGGAGCAAGTGAGCTTGGCCCAGTCCTTGCACAGAGGGACTCTAACCTGCCTGGTAGGGCCCTCAAGGACCTCTTTGCCATCAAGTGGTTGGCATAACATCTGTGGGCAGAAAGCCCACATTAGGTCATTGCTATTATGGTTGTATACTATGTAAATGGACATTATATACTACCTAAATATTTCCAGAATATCAAGGCATTATAAACTACTCCCTTATTTTATAGGTAAGGAAATCAGGAAGCAGAAAGGCTGAACACCTTTACAATAGAAACAGTGTTGTTACTATATTGTGTTTACGTGTAAGAGGGAGACTATGAATATTGATGAATGAATGCAAACGAAATGGATGAATAAATCAGAGCAGAGAGACTGACCCTCTCTGCTCTGCAGATGCTTCATCTTCAAAGCTGTCTATCTTCCAAATATCTTGGCTTCGCTTAGCATACAGTGGGAGTATTTCTCTTTCCATCCCAGCTTTCCCATCATCAAAACTTAAATCATGTAAACATTAACAAGAAACATAAACCCAAACCCAAAAGAGTTAAACATTTTTCAAAAGCTTTACATGTTTGAATATTGTAAATACATGCTTTACTTGACAAAAATGGCCCATAGTCATAAATTAAAATGCAAAGTTCTGTGAAATTCCACCGAGTATCATTATTCTAAAAATGTTCCCAGCATTTGAATTGCCCCTCTGTTCTCTGCGATGGCTCACATATGTGCACACCACCGACAGGCAGTGGCGGAACAGAGGAGCAATTCACACGGAGATGTAGTAGGAATTTGTGGATTCCACTGGTGGACATGGACTGGACAGGAAGCTCCATTTTGAACAGTCTCTGACAAGGAGGGCTGGCCTCAGGTACAGACCCAACAGTGAAGGGTCTGCGACTCCAAGTTGGGGTTGAAGAAACCCATGTCCCATAATATGACTGCAAAATTGTGACAGGCAGGACAATCAGCTCAAAACCAGGACTAATGAAAGCCAGAGCCATATCAAGTTAAAATGCCAGGCAATTTGACCTTTAGATTTCAGAAAAGGTCACATTCAAGACCAGGAAAACTTGAATGGGTGACTTTTCAAGGTTATTTCCCCAATTTAGTTCCATGCATGTTCTTTAATATCAGAGCTCTATTCTCGTCTGTCTAGTGACCTTCAGGGCTGCTTTCATTTCTCCTTGTTGTTTTCCTAGCTCTGCATTTCTCTCCCCAGTGGTACCTCCCTCCTCTCCCTTCAGCCCTGGAGACACACTCTAAATCCTCTTAACATTGGCCACCCAAATCACCATCAACACATTTTTTATTTTCAGCCTTTCGGACTAGAGGAGCTCCCCCACAGTGGGAAATTATATTGAATATCAATATAAGAGAGACTTCCCTTCTCTCTGTCATTATGGACAATATCATTATTTCTACTTTTAAGATTCCTAAGGCAGCTAAATAAGAAAGATTCTCTCCCCTTCCAATGAAATTCTTGGCACCTTGGCACAGGGGAGTCTTTTGTTCATCTTGATTAGTTGATTTTGAGAAAAGAAACAATCGACAAATCCTCCCCTTCCCCCAATTCCCCCCTCTTCCTCTCCTATTCCCCACCACCACCCCTTCCTTCCTTCCTTCCTTCCTTCCTTCCTTCCTTCCTTCCTTCCTTCCTTCCTTCCTTCCTTCCTTCCTTTATTTTTGATTTGCCAATATATAGTATAACACCCAGTGCTCATCCCATCAAGTGACTTTCTCAGTGCCTGTCACCCAGTGACCCATCCCCCTGCCCACCTCCCCTTCCATTACCCTTTGTTTGTTTCCCAGAGTTAGGAGTCTCTCATGTTTTGTCATCCCCACCACCCTTTCCTAAATCAAGTTTTTAAATTACCGTGGACTTTGAGATACTGCTGCTTTGAGGTTAATATTAAAGTTCTAGGAGAGAAATTATTTGGAAGAATGGAAATTATTTTAAATATCTTGAAATTTAAAGCTAATCATCGCTTTGACTTACAACTTATTTTGAAACTCAGTCATTCCTTGGTTTTATCATTTAGTAGATTCTTGAATGCTATTCCTTGGACATTTCTTAAGATCTAATTCTTTTCAAAGTGAATTCAATTTGCTTTTCATTGTTTCCCAAGTACAAAAGCATGAAGTCCCTTTTAAAACAACTGTAACATGCTTCTACCATTCTCTCAAAGAGTGACAGGGACTTAACTGGCACAGACCAAAGGTGAAGCAGTGATTAGAGCCTTGTCTTCATGTGTGGTGGGGGTGGAGGGAGACAGTCCAATTGGGCTGCTTTGTTTGTCTTTAAGAGCACTATCTTCTCAAACACTATACTTAAATCTCATAAAACACAAAAGGTATACTGGATTGTTTCCTTTTCACTGCTCCACTTGGACCTCTGTTACTTCCTAGCTGTGTGACCTCAGCAAGTTACTGACTCTCCCTGGGACTTAGCCTCCTCATCTGTGGTGTGGAACAATGATACCCACCTCATAGGGTTATTGTGAGAAGTTAATGGAATAATGTCTAAAGTAGTAGTAGTCATCACGGCATGTGATGGTATTACTCTGCCAAATCAAGTATATTGCAGTATGGATACACAGAGAACATAAGAATTGGTATAGGTAGAAGATCTGGGATGAGACTAAATAAAACATTGGAGTAAACCACAAAACTGAGCATGACAATGACAGAGAAATGGAGAGGCCAGCCTGAGACAGCTGGGCACTATGCTAGTGGCAAGGGCCTCATAGGGATCTTGTCATGAGGATTCTTTCTTGAGCATCCTTGAGAGTGTGATTGAATGTAGGAAGTGGACTTTCACAGCCACAGAGACCTGGTCTTTGCATCAGATGGTAGCTGGAAGAAAGTCTCTGGATACATTAGCATTTTGCATCTAGCTCCAGCCAACACCAGGATGGTAGATGCACTCTGGAGTCAGACCTGGGTGTGAATTGCTGCTGGCTACATGGCTTTAAAAAAATCATGTATCCTATCTGGAAGTCTTAGTTGCCTTACATATAAAATGAAGTAAATTGATGTTGCTAGGATAGGATAAGACAAGGAATGAAAAGTACCTGCCATATAATAAATTTAATAAGTCTTAATTGTTTATTTTATTATTAATTATAATTTTAATATTAACCAAAGCAAAGGTTTACCAATGAGAAAAAAGAATGAATGGGATAGTGTTTGGTTTCTTTTCCTATCTTTTAAAAAATTAAATTTGTGATATTAATCAATGAATGATGACTGGGACCATCATAAGATTATGCATGATTTTAAAGGGGTTGAAATCAACCACTCTGCAAGGTTATGGTCTAGGTAAAAACCTTCAGGGAATCATTTGTTAAATTCACATATACAAGTACTGCTGGTAGTTTGTTCTAAAGGTGCCATTTCCTGTGAAAATGAAAGGAGTATCTCAAGTCTAGAATTCCTTTTGTGGGCCAAAAGGAAACTCTGGGCAATCTAAACAGTTTTGCTTGTTTGTTTGTTTGTTCATTTTGTGGAGGGTAGAGGTAGGACTTAGGCTATGTGGTCTTATGAAATTGATGGATATAGTAAAAAAAAAAAATGGCAACTCTAGAATTTGCTGTCAGGGCTGTTTATTATCTCCTAATGCAAGGGCTCCCTCTGCAGGCTCCAACAACTCTCAGAGCCTGCCTGGGAAGCTAAGTCCAGCTGTGCAAGTGCCTGTCGGAATTCCTTTTATTTGTGATTGTCGTGTCATCCCTGACAATCAAACTACACGTCTGAAAATGTCATGGTAAATGCACTTCTTAGGTACCACTGGTGCTGCATTGTGGCAGACTGGGTGCTGTCAAGTGGTGAAGTGAGTCTGGACCATGGTCCTCTTGTATCCACTCGGTGTTGTGGGTGTTGTGGCCTTCTATGGGCACATGGCCCGTGGAACATAAGACATAATACATTTTTAAGACTGCACCATAGTAGAGAGACACTGTCTCTGTGGATTCACATAGCTCATTAAGTGCCTGATATTCCCATCTATTAAAAAGTATGGTACAGAAACACCGAGGAACAACCCTAATACTATGTTATAGACCAACGGTAACATCTGCAGAATATGTTAAGCTAAGACTGGTTTAGTGTCTCCCAGATAAATAAGTGCATATGTCAGATTATATTTACCTAGGGGAAAAGATTACCAAAAATTGTTTGGATAGATAAAACAGAGCTATATGTCAACAATTATATGGATAAGAATGGAGAGTTTATTTGAGGTAAACACTGTTGCACCACAGATGATGTGGGCATCATGCCATTAAAGTTCATTGGCCATGGTTCAAGAATAGAAAGGGCAATAAGATGTCTACAAGGTCTGCACTCAGCCTTCAGACTCTTCTACATGATGAGAGTTAGGGAAACTGAGTAAGAGAGGGAATGAGTAGCAATAATGAGCATGGACAAGGCTAGCCTAAAGTACACTCACAACTTATTTCAACTGTTTTTCCCATTTGCTTTCCCATCTGGTGTCTGTGTGTGTGTGTGTGTGTGTGTGTGTGTGTGTGTGTATTAGTATGATTAACACTAATTGAGAAGGAAGTTTTAACTAAAATTATCATTAAAAAATATCATGAATTGAACTGTATTGAATTCCTTCTTAACAGAAATATTACTCAATAAAAAAAATCTTCTACCTTGTCTCCATATTCTTAGTTTTTAAAAGACATGTAACTTTTGAGACATACCAAGAATGCATGAAAGACATGTAAGTTCTAATGATACTGAATCCACCTGTGTGCTTTAATCCTTTGTCCGTCTTTCTATCTTTAAAATCTTGTATTCTTCTCCTTATTAATGGTGAACATCATGGTAACCTTTCCTCACTTTTATTGGTGAGATTTTTATTGGATATTGTTTGTGGATCTTAAAAAAATAAGAACATTGTATTATGAAAATTATTAAGCATAGATAGAAGTAGAAAGGCTAGTAAAATGAACTCCCATTTACCTGTCACACTTCAACAATTTTCAGTATGTGGCCAATCTTGTTCCATTCTCCTCTTCCCCCTGTTCCACTGCATTACTCCACAGCAAATCCCGGACATCTCCCATAGAAAGGTTTAGCATTTGTCTCTCAAATATAAAGGCTCTTTATAAAAACATAACTGAGATATCATTAGCAAACTTCGAAAACATGAATAATCCCTTAGTGTCATCAAATATCTAGGGTTCGAACTGACCAGCTTGTCTTACAAATTTGTTACAGTTAGTTTGTCTGAATTGGGATCCAGATGACATCCACACGTTGCTTTCGATTGAGATGGTTCTTAAATCTCTTTTTATCAAAGGTTAGTCATCCTTTGTTTTTTCCTTGAGCTTTCCTTGTCTTTGAGGGTCCTGTAGATGCTAATCTTATGATGTTAACATGTTTCTACACCCTCTGGTTGTCAGATTTAGAGACTTGCTCACATATAGGTTCTATTTTTCTTAGCAGCATGCTTTCTGGGTGGCCTGTGTACTCCCCATTGCACCACACAGGGTTGCAGCCCTGTGCTTCCAACCTCACCACAGAAGGGCAGAGGTGAATAGAAACACAAGAGAGGGAACCATTGTATCTGGGGTGGGGTTCAAAGTAACCAGGCAAAGAGATAATTATTTTTGATAAAAACATTCAATGCTTCTGGGTAAAATGTATTGAACTGTTTATCTTGGTTCTGCTTTGCTGGAAGGTGTCAAAATGCAGCAAGTGTGTGAATCAGTCAGGTATAGCTGGAGACCCTTCCCCCGTGAACTTACAGATACTCCCTCTAAAGGTATATCAGATACTCAAGAAAGGAGAGACAACAGAAATGCATGTGGTACAGGACAAGCTGTGTTCTCTACTTGGAGCTCTTGATGATAGGAGTGATTATTTAAGCTGGGAGAAACATGGGGTCACTCAAAGCTGGGAATCAGAAGGAGGAGAGGTGTTAGATAATTAGTACCTGTGGTCTCAAAAGGAACCATGTACTATGTGAAAGAGATGGAGACAGGAGACCAGAATCATAAAAGTGGCCTGTAAGCACAAGGAAAACGGTAATTATGAAAACAGGGATTAAAAGAATCAAGTCAGTAATAAAATGTTTAAATCTTTTCCTTTTCTTTTAAGGCCTTGTTTTCTCTAGAAGTATTTTAGGATTTAAAAGTGGAAAGTCAAGTTAAATAAGGATGAACTGTTTTTGCTAAATAATTTCATCATTTCTTATAATCCATGATTTTTGCACTGTTGCAATCTATAAGCTATTTAGCTCCTAACAGAACATAGATGAAACAGGACCTAGGGCAACGAGCTTGGGAGATTTAGCTTCAAAGTCTGGCTTTGGTTTCTTTCTGGTTTTTCCTTTTATAATTTTATTGAGGCATATTTAATGTATTATAGAACTCGCTCATTCCAAGTGTATATTTCGATGATTTTTAAAGGAAATTTAAAGTTGTACGGCTTCACCATAAATCAGTTTTAGAACATTTTCTTCCCTCACCCTTTATAATCCCTTATGCCAGTTTGCACTTAATCCTATCCTAGTTCCTATTCCTGGTCCCAGGCAATCATGGATTTACTTTCTGTCTCCGTAGATTTGCTTTTTCTGGACATTTCATAGAAATGGAATCAGACAATATGCGCTCCCTTAGATCTGGCTTCTTTCATTGAGAATACTGCTTTTGAGGTTCATCTGTGTTGTAGCTTGTAACTGCGGGTTTGTTACTTTTTATTGCTGAATATACCACATTCTGTCTATCCATTTATCATTGATGGGCATTTAGGTTGTTTCTAGTTTTTAGATATTATGAATAATTCTGCTAAGAGCATTCATATCTAAGTCTTTATGTGGACATATGTCTTCATTTCCTTTGGGTACAGGAGTGAAATTACTAGATCATACAGTAAATTGATGTTGAACTTTTTTTTTTTTTAAAAGATTTCATTTATTTACTCATGAGAGACACAGAGAGAGAGGCAGAGACCTATGCAGAGGGAGAAGCAGGCTCCCTTTGGGGAGCCCAATGTGGGACTTGATCCCGGGACCCTGGAATCAGATCCTAAGCTAAAGGCAGATGCTCAACCACTGAGCCATCCAGGTGCCCCAATGTTGAACATTTTAATAAACTGCCAACCTGTTTTCCAAAGTGGCTGTACTAGCAACTTGGGAGGGTACCTCCTTCACCATGTTCTCCTAGTCCTGCTTTCCAATAGCTGTGATGCTTTAGGCTAACTTTAGTTTCCTCTTTAATAAAACAGCTGGGATTGGGGCAGTTGGTTGAGTGTTCCACTCTTGGTTTTGGCTCAGGTCATGCTCTGAGGGTCCTGGGATCCAACCCCATGTTGGGCCCCGTGCTCAGCATGGAATCTGCTTGAGATTCTCTCTCCCTCTGCCCCTCCCATTCCTGCTTTCTCTTTTTCTAAAATCAATCAATCAATCTTAAAGCAAAAACAAAAACAAAAAACCCAAACCAGCTGAGGTGAGGGGTTAATACTTCCCAAGTACCTACTCAGCTGGGTATCAGCTAGACATTATGAGAGAGACACATTCTTTGTCTTGCTTCCTGTCATCACCAGGAAATATAAGTATGATTTTGTATGTATCTGATGAACATACTGAGGTTCAGAGACGTTAGGTAAGTTAGTCATCGCTATAACACAGGGTTGTCTTGAGTACTAAATTGCATCCAGTAAGATATGTGAACATGCATAGCATAGTTCTGGGTACACAGAAGGTGATTAATGAAGAGATTTTCTTTTCTCTGCTTCTTTCTATCATTCACATCTCATGTAGATCTAATGAAAGGGCTGGCCTACCCTAATCAGCCCCTACCACTTTTCTGGGCTAGTTGCCTGTTCTAAAAGGCTTTGGGCAATCTGAAAAGCTTTTATAGAGCTTATCCTGCAGCGGCAACTGCTTTTAGGGCAGAAATATCACAAAGTTCATCCTTAACTCCAAGTAGCATAAGCTTTGTTGCATGAAGCAGTAAGAGCAACTAGTTCAAAATGGGGTTATCTCTTTCAATGGTTTCTTTTATTCTTGTCTCTTCTTTCTCCGTCCACTCACAATGGCAGCACTTTTCCAAATTCCAGAGAAGGGAGTTCTGAAAAAAGTACCTTTTAAGATTGTCAAAAGTTAACTGACCCGACTGCTTTGGAATGGACCCGTATCAGTTGGCTGGAAGATGACACAAATGGCACTAAGAAATGAAAACAAAGGGGAATAACACTCCCTTTGTCAAGTATAAGAAAGTGATTTGGGAGAAGGGGGTTCAATTAATATCTTAGTCAAATTCAAGGGTTTGGGCTTTAAAAAAAAAAATATATATATATATATATTTTTTTTTTTTTAAAGATTTAACCCATTTATTTATGAGTGACACAGACAGAGAGAGAGAGGCAGAGACACAGGCAGAGGGAGAAGCAGGCTCCATGCATTGATCCCGACGTGGGACTCAATCCCGGGTCTCCAGGATCACACCCTGGACTGAGGGCAGTGCTAAACTGCTGAGCCACCCGGGCTGCCCTAAAATATATTTTTATATATGAAAATCTGTATAAAATATGTTTAATATGAAATATGACATTTTGTATAAAATATACAACATAAAGTTTTTCTGTTTGTTTTAAATCAGTAACTTGTCATTCACTGTGTCTTTTCAGGGAGAGCCTGGTGTCAGAGGCCCCCCAGGCCCCTCTGGGCCTCGGGGCATAGGAACCCAAGGGCCAAAGGTGAGTCTTTAGGTCTGTGCTCTGTGTGAAGGTCAGGTACCATTTGTGCCAGCCAAGTGAACATTAACTTCATAGCAAATGTTTATTTTAGTGTTGGCTTATTTCTTCTTTAGTGTTGATGAAAAGCCTCATTTTCTCATATTATGTAGCTTTCAGTAAAGTAGATCATTTAAGTTTATAAAGCCACTTTTTTTGCTTCCCCAGTAGAAATTAGAAAGTGTCTCTTAAGAAAGTGGTTACAAAAGGCTCAAAATATTTCTAGTCTCTTAGCAGCTGTGCCATCATTAAGGAGCACATTTTTACTTTGGTCAGAGGTGCCTCAGTTGGCCTTTTAACAGAATGCCCGCTAATAGATCGATTGTGTCCTATATGTAGAGTCTACTCTGTTGGGGCCTTATGTCAAGGTCTAGATTTATTGTCCCATGGAAGGTGTGAGAAACTTCCTCTGCTCCCTTTGCTCTCATTTCTATTTCTCTTTCTTTTGTCATCTCCAATATGGTGATTATTCATCCTTTCATTTTTTTTTAAAGATTTTATTCATTTATTTGAGAAAGAGAATGCATGATAGAGATAGCACAGACAGGGAAGAGAAGCAGAGGGAGAGGGAGAAGCAGACTCCCCACTGAGTAGGGAGCCCCATGTGGGGCTTGATCTCAGGACCCTGGGACTACCTGAGACCTCAGGACTACCTGAGTCGAAGGCAGACACTTAACCAACTGAGACACCTAGGGGCCCCTCATCCTTTCATCCTTATAATCTAGTGCTTTTCAATGAGGGAGATCTTATCCCCCTGGTTTACCCCGGGGGACATTTGGGATGTCTGGAATCATTTTTGAGTGTCACAACAGTGGAAGGAATTCTACTGGCATCTACTGGGGAGGGGCCAGGGATGCTGCTAAATATCCTACAGGACACAGGACAGCTGCCTTCATGAAGAATTATCCAGCTCAAAATGGCAATAGTGCAGAGGTTGAGAAGCCCTGTCTTAATTGTTGATTCATGTGATCAACAAATAATTCTCTGATTTGTTAAAATAGTAAAATAAAGAAGTATTAGGCATGTTCATAGGGAAAATGGGTGTCAATGAGGCACCTGTTACACATTCAAATTTATGACCAAAATGCACAGAAGTGAATTGAGCCCCATTAGCAGAGAGGGAAGGGAAAGGCTCTATGAGTCAAAGATTTTACTGAGGATCCCAGAATTAGCAAGATTCTTAGTTTATCCTTTTCAGTCCATCAGCTTCATTCTGTCAATAGATGATTTCTTAACTTTCTAGATTATTTTCTGTGGATAAAGATACTCCCAAGATGTTAGTAATTGCTATCACTGGGTGGTGGAAAGAGAGGCTTATTTTTTCTTCTTCATTTTCATCATTATTTCTAATTTATTTTTTCAATGAGCAGGTGTGCCTTTTACAATTAGAAAAAAAATAAAGCTTTTTTTCTGTAGTGGAAAGAAAAAAAGACTTATACAGTAGCTTACATTAATCCAGCATTTCTCAAAGCTTACTCCATCAAATGTTAATTTGGGGACTTCTCTATTGTGGGACTTCTTAGAGGCTCAATATATTCCTACAGGCATACCTTGGAGGTGTTGCAGGTTCAGTTCCAGCCTACCACAATACCATAAATACCACAATAAAGAGAGTCCAGTGAATTTTTTGGTTTCCCAGTGCATATAAAATTTATGTTACTATTATATTTCTAGTCTATTAAGGGTGCAATAGCATTATGTCTAAAATAAACCAATGAATATACCTTAATTAAGAATGCTTTAGGGCAGCCCAGCCTTGACCCATGGGCTGCAGAATGGACGCTGTGTTAACAGACATGAGAACAACTTAATCTCATCCTCCTTCTCCACCCAGAGCTCTGGGTGACCGGGTGCGTTGTCAATATTTTGAAAATAATCCTTTTTTTCTGAGCAATAAGTCTCAACAGTAGATTTAAAATATTAGGTAAACCATGTTATAAACAGATGTGCTATCATCCAGGCTTTGTTGTTCTCTTTATAGAACATAAGCCAAGTCAATTTGGCATAATTCTTAAGGGCCCCAGGATTTTTGAAATGGTAAATGAGCACTGGCTTCAACTTAAAGTCCTCAGCTCCATTAGCCTAGAACAAGAGGGTCAGCCTGTTCTTTGAAGCTTTGAAGCCAGCCGTTGACTTTTCCTCTCCAGCTATGAAAGTCCTAGGTGGCATCTTCTTACAAAATGGAGTTGTTTCATCTATGCTGAAAGTCTGTTGTTTAGCATAGCCACTTTCTTTTTTCTCTGAGCTAGATCTTCTGGACAACTTCTGACAGCTCCATCAGCACTTGCTGCTTCACCATGCACCTTTATGTTACAAGAGAGGATGTCTTTCCCCATGCACCAAACCCTGCTGGCTTCAAGCCTGCTTCTGCAGCTTTCTCACCTCTCTCAGCCTTCATAGGATCAAAGGGAGTGAGGGGCTTGCTCTGGATTAGATTTTGGCTTAAGGGAATGTTATGGCTGGTTTGAGCTACCCAGAGCACTAAAATGTTCTCCATCTCAGCAGTAGGGCTCTTCTGCTTTCTTATGCTTCATCAATTCACTGAAGTGGCACTTTTAATTTCCCTCGAGAGCTTTTCCTTTGCATTTGCAACTTGGCTAACTGTTCAGTGTAAGAGGCCTAGCTTTTGGCCTGTCCTGGCTTTTTTTTTTTTTTTTTTTTTTTTAAGATTTTATTTATTTATTAATGAGAGACAGAGAGAGGCAGAGACACAGGCAGAGGGAGAAGTAGGCTCCTCACAGGGAGCCTGATGCAGGACTCTATCCCAGACCCCGGGATCATGCCCTGAGCCGAAGGCAGACGCTCAACTGCTGAGCCACCCAGGCATCCCTGCCTTGGTTTTTGACATACCTTCCTCACTAAGTTTAATCACTTCTAGCTCTTAATTTATTTTTTTTTAAATTTTTTATTTATTTATGATAGTCACAGAGAGAGAAAGAGAGAGGCAGAGACATAGGCAGAGGGAGAAGCAGGCTCCATGCACCGGAAGCCTGATGTGGGATTCGATCCCGGGTCTCCAGGATCGCGCCCTGGGCCAAAGGCAGGCGCCAAACCGCTGCGCCACCCAGGGATCCTAGCTCTTAATTTAAAGTGAGAGATGTGTGACTCTCCATTTCACTTGAACACTTAGAGGCCATTGTAGGGTTATTAAATTGGTCTAATTTCAGTATTGTTGTAGGAAGTAGGGAGGCCTGAGGAGAGGGTGAGAGACAGGGAAACACCCCAGTTGGTGGAACAATCAGATTGCATACAACATTTGTGATTACATTTGTTGTCTTATACGGGTGTGGTTCAGGGTGCCCTAAAACAATTATGATAGTGACATTAGAGATTACTGATCAGATATCAACATAATAAATATAATGAAAAAGCCTGAAATATTGTAAGAATTATCAAAATGTGACACAGAGACAGGAAGTTAGCAAATGCTATTGGAAAAATGGCTCTGATGACCTCGCCTAACACAGGGTGGCCATAAACCTTCAATCTGTAAAACGAGCAGTATCTAGGAAACATAACAGTGAAGAACAATAAAATAAGGTATGCCTGTGTGTTCTAGGGGTCTCCAAGGAGAGGCACACACCGTGGTGTAGAACACTTTCCAATCTCATTTGACCGCAGAAGTCTTTCCTCAATAAACATGGGGTTAACTTATGTTGTAAAAAACACATACTAGGAAATGATGTACTTTTTGCTTCATTTATCTATTTTCTTAAAAATCCAATACTGATCCACTGAAACTTTAACTGCAACCCTAGTGAATAGCACTTGACACTGAAGTGGAGAAACATATTAGAGGCTACACAGAATTATGTGTGAGTGGTCTTCACACCCCTGGTGTTCTAGGGGCTGGTGGTAGAGCAGCTAAAGAAGCCCATGCAGACAAGGCTACCAGGCCACACTTCGGCTTAGGCCAAGTAGCCCTGCCTTGCCTTTTTACTTATATTTGGATTATGCATAAGATTTTTCCAAGGGTTCTGCGGCTTAAAATTTGGGGAAAAGCACTGCTTTATATAAACTATGATCTAGCTTTATGGGCACATAGATGTTAGTCTTGATCAGACCCTAGTTAGAAGGAAGCCAAGAGCAGAAATACATTATTTCTTCCTGAATCCTCTCACACTTCTCTTCAATTTCACTTCATCTTCCAACAGGGAGATATTGGGCAGAAAGGCCTGCCTGGCCCTCCTGGACCCCCTGGCTACGGATTACAAGGAATTAAAGTAAGTGGATGTGATTGCGCTTGAGTCACCTCTCAATTCTCCAGAATGATGAGAAAAGAGGTTGTGGATAATATCAAACATGACTGTTATGAAATGAATTTAATCTAAGCTTAGCAGTTAAAATGACCTCCGGTACTTATAGACACAACCCAGAAGTGTAAAAATGCTCTAAGCACATTAGTGTCACGAACACTAGACATTACATAAATTGCTCGGCGAGACATTTAACTGTGATGGTGGGCTTGTTGTTCTTGCCAATCTCTGAGCTGAGTGGAGAATTTATGCCCAGCTGCATGTTCTTTCCCTGTGTCTGTCTCTGTCTCTTATCTTCCTCACCTGTATTGTCTGCTCTTAGCCCAAGGCTTCCTAGTCTTAGCTCATAGTTGAACTGCCCAGGGAACTTTATGAATAATACTGATGACCTCCCCTGGAAGAATTAGATCTGAATCTCTGGTGTAGTACTTGAAGTCTGAAAGCCCCGCCCCCACCCCACCCCCCACCCAGGTGATTCTTCTGAGCATCCAGGGTGAGAACTCTGGCTCGAGGTCCTGAGTTGGTGTTATTGGAATTCACAGCTACTCATATTCTGTGGTTTGTCTCAATAGTAATAAGCTTATGCAGCAAGGTGGGACCACCAGGGTGCCCCATGTCTCAGGAGACAAAGTTTGGCATCTAAAGGTTGCCATGTAATTTCAAACAATTTCCTCTTATACATCTCATAGGTTGATTTATTGATTTTTAGTTTTTATTTTGTACTGGCTCATTCTCATTCTATTTTCTCTCAAATAAACTTCTATTGTTTTTACCATGGTTGCGCTTCAAAACTGGGTAGTTCATCCCCTAGATAATTGATGCTGACTCTTAAAAAGTGGAAATGTTCAAAAATTTTTTGAAACTAAATTTCAAATAGAATTTCTTATTAAGTAGAAGACAGTAAGAGTGTAAGTTAATAATTGTGAAAATCCTGTGTTGAAAATAAACCACCTACTCCTGTGCAGAAAATGAGCTTAGTCAAGAGCAAAACTCACTGAATCTGTGTTAAATCTTTCCATCTATCACACAATGTCTAAGGCTTCCACGGCAGGTCCTTTAAATAACAGTTGCTCATCTGTGGGGCTGAGTATCCAAGGGAAGGCCTGACAGTTACCATGTTGCTGATGTACCAGCACTGGAAAATCCAACAAAACCCTGCTTCTTTGTAAATAACATCACTCTCATCCTTAATCTTAAAATTCTATAGTTAAAAAATGGTGACGCTCTATAGATGCCGTTGCATGAGTTCGCTTAAGTAGAGAACCCATGTTAGACCACTGGTCCTTCCACCAACAGGAGCTCAGCCTAAATGCACTGGTAGATCCTTATTGCCACTGTGTTAAATTCAGTGCCAGCGTTTTTCTTTTTTAAATTTTTTCCCCTTTAAAAAAAAATTAAATTCAATTAGCCAACATATAGTACGTCATTAGTGTCAGATGTAGTGTTCAATAGTTCATCAGCTGCATGTAACACCCAGAACTCATCACATCACATGCAGCATTTTCCTTTTTATTATCTGGGAGATACTTCCTTATTTCCCAAGCAGCACTGTGGATTGCACTTAATCCTCACCAACTCTGACTGGTGCCCTGCCTTCCTCATTGTTCATCCTTTCTTATGCCCTCCAGGGTATGCTATACTCAAAATCTATCTTGAGTGAGACTCTGCTGGGAAGCCTACCACGATAGGGAAAGAACCAAAATTAAAACTGTCACATATCCAGTGCTAGCAGAAATGAGATCAGCTTTTCTTCCACTGAGGGCTGTGGTCTGATCCTATCTGTCAGTGAGCCCCGGCCACTGGCTGTCTCATAAAACCTCTCTAGACATACTGGATCACCTGGCATCCTGTTGGGAACAGGGAAAACCTATTTTACTCAGGACTGCCACCTCATTTTCTTGACCCTGGGTTGTACTATCACTGTAAAAGGATGGGAACTGAAAAATCAAGCTTATGGTGTTCCTCCAAGTCATTTTAAGGCTACGTGATGAGTGAAATGTAATTTCTTATGTTCATTTGTTGACCTATTTCCCATATCTTTCTAAAACCCATTTGAAATAGCAAAACACTTCTGTTGATTTATCTGTTGGTAAGTCTTTGATGGAAGCCCTTGCTGCTATAATACTGGTGTGTGACCTGTGCCTTGTCTCTCATGCTGTCCCAACCATGGCAAAAAAGAAGCGCTTGGGTAACAATCACATAAGTGGTTTGTTCCAGCACCTCCCTAACTTTGTTGCTAGAATATTGTGTCTTTAGGTAGTCACTCATCAATCAGCCAACCAACCAACCAACCAACCAACCAACTAACCACCAATACTGGTTAAGTACCATCTATGTCAGGCAAATAACCTAATTGCAATATAAAATGGCGGGTGAAGAGACATGATTTTAATCATGGAGTTTATAGGCCATAAAATAATTACACTCTGAGCTCCAGAGAATATGGAGGAGAGGCACATGGAATATATTGGGTTTATAGTAGGCCACAATAAGGAGGTTAGACTTAATCTCAAGAGCAATTGAAAGTCAGAGAAGGATGACATGATCAGACAGATATCAGAAAAGACTCTGTCTACCATCTGTAGAATGAATGCACGTGACTACAAGGAATGTGGGTGCTGCCCTACTCATGCCCCTCCTCCTGATTCTCCATAGGGTAGAATGTGATTTTCTGGCAACTCTCTCTTTCTGCCTCTCCTGAAGCTCTGGGACCACACAGGGCTGTTGCTGTGGCAGCCTTGGTCCTGGGAAACATAAAAGCATAATGGGCTCACTCCCCTTGGGCACTATGGCAGTTTTCTGCATTTTCTCTGTAGTTCACACTGTGACTCAGCTGGCTCTGCCCTGCAGAGAAGCCCTGGTTCCTTCAGGACCTCCAGTGCTTTCTCTCAACTACAGATGTCTATTGATTAAGTGGATGAATATGGACTATGGCTCTTTGGCCTTGGTCCTTCGGGTTCATGGACTAGGTCAGGAGGTTATGTGATGCTACCATCTTATCCCACTGTGAACAGTGAGCATCCCCCTAAATATGGACTATAGATATGCCAGTAATCCTCCAGGTTAAGTCAGGAGGGAGAAGAAATGGAGTGGGGTCTTGAAGGATTACTTGCTATGTCAACTAGCCCCTCTAGGGGCCAGGAGGGGTGTGATGAAAGGGTTCCTTCTCTCCATCTTTGTTGAAGTCAGTTCCAGTGCCCTGATCAGCCCTGACATTCCTGTAGTACTTTTTCTCAGAGGATCAAGAGGTATTTATAAAAATAAGATTCCTGAGGGCCCTCCTTGACTTCAGGAGTTTCTGAGGTAGATTTGTGGACTGGGCTCTACTTTTACTCCTTTATTCATTAAAATGTGTGCTTCCATGCCACTGGCTTCCATTCTGCATTTAGGCATGAACATGACTGATCCCCTGGCTGAAGGAACTGTCCCTGCAGTCAGGCTGTGGCAAAGGATGGGTTCACGGATATGTAGGCCAACCCAGTGTGAAGAATAGCCTCAGTGATGTGCTGGGGGAATCTGGTGAACATTATCTGGCAGAAATCCCAATATCTCCAAAGCGGGTAAATAGCAATGATTACAGTGGTCACATAGTCTAAGAGCTAAAGGATTAACCTCTAAGATGACAGGGACCCAGAAACGGAGGGAAACGCAATCCAAATGACCTCTCTCCTCTATATTCTGAATTCAAGGCATGATAGAAAGAAATGAGCTTTGGCCTGAGTCTTGCTAGTTGTGTAAGCTTGGATAAAGCCATGAACCTTAGCTTTTTCATCTTTAAAATAATAGAGATAAGACAGCCTATTTTACAAGGTACTGTGAAAATAAAATTGTGCAAAGTGTCCAGTACTTTGGGCCATGGAGTCAACAGATTTGAATCATGGCTTCCTGAGGACCAAAACCTGGCCTCAGTTTTCACTATTTGAGTAATAGGGATAGTAATAGTACTATTACCTAAAGTTGGCATGAGGAATAAATGAAACTTAATGAGACTATGTGTAACACATTTAACACAGAGCTTGGCACATAGTTATAGGTGCAGTAAATGTCTGTAGTTATTCACATTATTGTTCCTTCCTTTCTACCTCCCTTTCCACTAGTCCCTCTTGTATTTTCCAGGATGAAGTCCCAGAATTCTGGCATTCAAATGATTCAGTGCTCTAAAACATAAAATATTGGTTGCAGGAGTTAGTGTAGGCCTAGCTGCAGTACCAAATAAAACCCAAAAGGAATAATGGCTCAAACACAATAGAGATTTGTGCTTGCTTAACAGGCCAATGTAGGTGTTCCTTTTCAGTGAGCAATGTTCTTTCATTTTAAATTTCAGAGAATTTCATCTCCCATTGATGCTTCCTCCTTGTGCTCGGCCTCTACACCACTGATACCCAGCAGGCAGATAGGGAGAGTGTGAAAGAGGCACACCTACTTCTCCAAAGCCTTGGTCAGGCATTGACACATGTCACCTCTGCCCCATTTTACTGGCTAGGACTAGCATCATGGAAAGGCTATCTAGCTGTGTGTCCAGGAAGAAGAACCAGAAGAGGTTTGGTGAAGAGCTAGCTGGTATTAACGCCACACCTAATTTAACCTGTTTCTAGGAAGGATGGCAAATTTAAAGTTGTTTGTTGTTCTGAAGTATATTGGTGCTTCCAGAAGCAAATGGAAGACAAGAGTGGTCTCCATGGCAACTTCCAGGATGCCTCACACTGTCCTGGTACTGTGGGGCAATGTTACCCAGGCTTACAAAGGCTGGGTTCAGATTCATCATTCCTTTTATCCTAACTTCAAAAGAAAACCTTAGAGCCTTGATACCTTCTTATTTCACACAGCATCAGGAGCACTAGCAGATGATTTAGAAACCTGTCTTGAGTAGACAGGCTGGTTACCAGCCACAGAGCTGGAGGAGACTTTGGGTTTTGCAGGACCAGGAAAGGAACAGGAAATGCTCATTCCTGTCTGTGACAAAGCCAAGAGCGAGAGGACATGGGTCACCTGGATCCTGAAGCTGAGATTTCAAGATTGGGAGACATGGCGTCAGAGGAGGGAGGCTGGCCCACAGAGCTGATGTGAAGAATAAAGAGGACCCAATAATTAGGATCCCGTGAGGAATAAGGGAAAGGTCAGTGTTGATTACCCAGGACTCCAATAGCATCTGAGACCAGAGAGGTCTGATGGTGGGTGAGTTAACCCAGCTGGCAGGGCTGAGCATGAAGACAGCTGAAAAAAAAAATGGCTTCTCCCTCCAAAGCTCTCTGACTAGAAGCTCAGTGTACAACCCAGAACCTTTTAAGATTCTTGGCTCAATGTTTAGGGTTAATGTCATTTCTTAGGTACATTTTTGTTTGTTTCAGCTGCATCAAAGTAACTGTAGTTCTAAAAACCCCCAGCACCATTTTCACTGCAGCAAGTACTTTTGCCACCTTCTGAAATCCCTTCATCAGAAAGGCTAAAGCTTGGAAGAATGTGAGCAGGGGCACCTGAGTGGCTCAGTGGTTGAGTTCAGGGTGTGATCCCAGGGTCCTGGGATTGAATGCTGGCATCAGGCTCCCCATCAAGAGCCTGCTTATCCCTCTGCCTTTTCAAAGAGAGAGAGAGAGACAGAGAGAGAGAGAGAGAGAAGAAAGAAAGAAAGAAAGAAAGAAAGAAAGAAAGAAAGAAAGAAAGAAAGAAGAAAGAAAGAAGAAAGAAAGAAAGAAAGAAAGAAAGAAAGAAGAAAGAAAGAAAGAAAGAAAGAAAGAAAGAAAGAAAGAAAGGAAGGAAGAAAGAAAGGAAGGAAGAAGGAGAAAGAAAGAAAGAAAGAAAGAAAGAAAGAAAGAAAGAAAGAAGAAAGAAAGAAAGAAAGAAAGAAAGAAAGAAAGAAAGAAAGAAAGAAAGAAAGGGAAAGAAAGAGAGCATACCATAAAGAAGTGTGAGCATACTGTGGTGGAAATCTCACATAGAACCTAGCAGCCTTCTGTTTGGCTCCTACCTATATCCCTGATCACTTTAAAAGTGTTTCCAGAAACCATTTGACTAGATATTTGGTTAGAGTGGACCTATTACAGAATGGAAAAATTGCCCCCATGTAACAGCCAAATAGAAATGATTTATTTGTTGAAATTAAACTGACTCAAGGGGGGGAGAATGAGACCTAATAAAATTTGGGAGTAGATTTGATAAACACCAGGTCGCAAATACCTGCAGAGATATTGACAGGAGGTTTTTCTAGTCTTCCAAACTCATAACCTGTATGATGGTGTTAATACTACTAAAAAGAACAATATATGCACACACATATTTTAATATGGTGACTTTCTAGTGTTTCAACTTAAAAATTTCTTTCTCCTTCCTGACCACAAACAACAGCATAAAAACCAAAAAACAAACCAGCCCAGTAATAGTAAATCACCACATTCAACCTGAACATGACTTAAAAATTAAATTGAAACAATAAAGAATATAGTTAATAGCATAACATAGATTGTATGTGTGCTTAAACCAGAAACCATCTTTGAATTAGCTTCTAATACTTTTCCTGTACTGTAATTTTCAAACTCCCACAGTGGTTTCCCTACATAGAAAGGAGTCATCAGAAGCACATGAGAGGTACCTTGACCTCGAAATTGTTCAGTGTTTTGGGATTATACCTGCCAGATTGCTTCTGGTGGGGGAGGGCTGTGACTCAAAGTCCATCCTGGTAATCAAAATCCACAAACCTAGTTTTCAGACATTGAAGGCATCCTCTTATACCTGTATTATACCTTTATACCTTTTATTATTTTTTACCCAGCTGGCTCTGAGACCATTTGCATTTCTCATTTACTGCTTCATGCTTTCATTTTCCTCCTGGGCCAAGTGGTTTTCATACTTTCAAGCTAGTTAGAAAAAAGGATGTTTTGTTTGTTTTATTTATTTATTTTATTTCTGAGTATGAATCTGAGGATATGGTACAGTATTTTCCTTTCTCAGTTTCATTATTAAAATTTTATATGTAAATAGCCTTCCTATTCCCCAAATCAGAACTGGAATGGAGATTTTAGGATCTCAGTTTAGTGGTCTTGAATCATTATTGCCAGCTTCTATATATTCCATCTTTGCCATGAATAAAGCCCTATGCAATGACTAGTGACTACTCCTATACTGCCATAAACCCCAAAGGAAAAACATATTTTTTAATTTATTTATTCATGAGAGACACAGAGAGAGGCAGAGATGGGTGGTACAGGGATAGCAGGCTCCCTGGAGGGAGCCCGATGTGGGACTTAATCCTAGGTCCCTGGGGTCACGCCCTGAGCCAAAGGCAGATGCTCAACAACTGAGCCACCCAGGCATCCTGAAAAAATAATTTTTAAGTCACTTTTTCCATAGTAAATGGTATATCCTTCCCCAAGCTTTACTATGGTCTCCCTAGTTCCAAAGAAAAATCAAAAGACCGAACACTAGGTAATAAAGATAAATGTCCGATGTCATGGTCTGATGCCGAATATTAAAAAAAAAAAAAAAAAAAGATTAAGTTAGCACCAAATATTTGAAAATTATGTGAATGACTTCATTTGAGCAGTTATATGCTGCTAAAGGTACTCATGTTATAATAGTACATCATTTATAATTACAGCAAGCATGCTGTCATTTCAGATTGTTCTGACTTTTTCCTTTTTCCCTTTGTGTCTTCCTTTCCCTCTGTCCCTCTCCTCTTCCCACCCATCCATTCATATCATTCAATAAATAAAGATTTAAATGTTATATATTTATTCCTTTTCATTCTTGTAACAGATACTGTCTGTACAAAACTAAGCTGAATGAAGGACATGAATAAATTAATACCTTGCTGTCACCATCTTTTTAGCATATGAATTTCACTGTTGAAAATTTATAAAAGGTATTTTATCTTTTTCCCACCCATCAATGCTTGGTTAGAAGTAAATTACTAGTATATATTTTTCTCCTTCTTTCAAGAAAGAGGTAACTTTATTCTTCAGGGCTTTGAGCTCAGGGAGAGAACCAGGACCATATTACATTCTTTATATTCCATGTGTTCTATACACAGATGTTAAGTAATGTATCCAAAGCCACTCACCCCTGCTTCTCATGTGCCTCCCTGAAGTCATTGTGTGACATGTAGTAATCAAGTCCGGGTAGATGTCAGAAAGAGGAAATGATCCGTTTGAGACTTTCAGATGTGCCACTCAAAAAAATTTTTTTTGCATCTTGAAATTAAAAGGTGGCCCTTCCAGACAGGAGATCTATGTAGTAAGGTCTTTTACCATGATAATCTAAATTTTTTAAAAGAGAGAGGCACTAAAAAGCTCTTCTTTTCCCCTGAGTGCTGTTCTGTCAGAAGCCAGGGATTGGATGTAGTGACCTTTTGAAATCAATGGCCAGGCCTAAGACTAGAAATTACAGCAGGCTCTGGGCTGGCAAGTGTGGCTTCAGGGTGAGGCTGTAATAACCACTCTGCCCCACACACAAAGGCTTATTAAGTCCCTTCTGGATTGTTGGTTGAAGGACCCACTCTTTTGTACTGCAAACCTTTGACAAGTCAGTTAAGGCCAACTGATAAGTAATCAAACACTTTTTATGCTTTTACAAACATCTGAAGGACTTTACAATTATTGGCTTTTTAAATTATCAGTACCTTTGCTTATCTAGTTGCAGATAGGACTTCTAATTTTAAATATATGACAGAAAATGAGGTAATTACCTGTTCATAAGCAGAGAAGCTCTAACAAAGCCAAGAGTATGGAGTTTGTGGGTATTTGTGGCTCAAACTGATAGGCGATAAAGATAACCCCAGAATAATCTTTCTTTCATTTTGTGACCAATTCTTCAATCACCAGTTCTTCAAAACTGCTTCTTACATCATATGAGTAGGAATCATGGGCACAATGGGTATGTGTTCTGTCCTAGGAAAGTGAAACTGAATGAGAGGAGCAAAGAGTATTGATATGGAGAGAAATGGAAAGAGAATTAGAAAGAAAAAGGAGAAAGGGGAATAAAGAATAGAAAATTGGCAATGATGACTTATTTATTTATTCATAGAGATAGAGATAGAGATAGAGATAGAGAGAGAGAGAGAGAGAGAGAGAGAGAGGGGGGCAGAGACACAGGCAGAGGGAGAAGCAGGCTCCATGCAGGGAGCCTGAAGTGGGATTTGATCCAGGGTCTCCGGGATCACACCCCAGGCTGCAGGTGGCACTAAATTGCTGAACCACCAGAGCTGCCCACAATGGTGACTTTTTTTAAGACACTGGGTAGTAATGCCTTTGGCCTTAAAGCCTCCAATACCTGAAATGAATATAGTTACTATTCTTTGGTTAAATTTTGCTTATGTTCTACCTTTATCCTTTTACTTCTGCCTTTTTGTATCCTTTTACTTTACGTGTTTCTTTTAAGCAACATGTATTTGGATTTTTAAAACTCCAGTCTGACAATGTTTGTCTTTTGTCAGAAGCATTTTTAGTTCAGCTACAATTTTGTAATTAGTGAACTTTTATAATTTATTTCTACCATCTAACTTTGGGCCATTTGTCCCTCATGTTCTATGTTCCTTTTTGAAAATCTTTTCTTCCCCTTTTTGATACTTACTCATTTTTAACCATTATATTTTCCCTTTACTTGTTTGGAATCTACTCATTTTTCTCCCTCTTTTTCAATATTTACATTTAAAGATATTATCATTTACCTTAGGAAATACCCATTTTACCTGTCTGGTTCTTACAATCATTTTGAACACCTTAATTCCATCTGCCTCTACCCTATCGTTATTGTTTTATATTTTAAATTTTTCAATTCCCCTAGATCATGTTTTTTTAAAAATATATACTCACTGTTTATTTAGATTTATTCACTTATTTAGTACTTTCTACCCAATCCATCTTTCACCTCAGACTGGAACCACTCTCCCTCTGCCTGATGTGGATTCTTCAGAATTTCCTTTGGTTAAAGAACCACCAGAGCAACCTCTCCATTTTTGTTTGCCTGAAACTATATCTCTTTTCTTTTTTTAAAAGATTTATTTATTTATTAGAGAGAGGGGGTACAGTGGGGATGGGCAGAGGAAAAGGGAGAGAAAGAATCTCAAGCCGACTCCACACTGAGTGCAGAGCCCAATGTGGGGATTCATCCCTCAACACTGAGATCATGACCCGAGCTGAAATCAAGAATCAGATGCTTAACCAACTGAGCCACTCTGGTGCCCCCAAAACTATATTTCTTTCTCCTTAATCTCTTCTTAAAAGATATTTTTCTGAGTATAGAATTCTAGGTACGCAGCTTTTTCTCTCAGGGCAGGAAGATTTTTCCCATCAATTGGTCCTAATTGTTGCTCTTGAGAAGTTACCTATCATTCTAACTATTCCTTTAATGATAATTTGTCCTTGTCTCTGTGACTTTTAATGCTTTCTCCTTTTATTTGGTGGTATGCAGTTTTACTATCATGTAGCTAGTGTAGATTCTTTTTTATGTCTTTTGCCTAATTTGTCAGAATTTTTAATTTTGTGGAATAGTATTTTTTTTTATCATTTCTGGGAGACTCATCATCCCATTCTCAATCTATAATATTGTTCCTTTTTATTGTTTTCATAGCACTATCACCATCTGAAAATATATATATATCTTTTTGCTTATCTTCTTTGGATTAAAAAAAATTTTTTTTGGAAAGCAGGGACTTAGCTTCTTTCATCTGTGTCTAATTCCCCAACACCTAACAGAGTGTCTGGAATATAGTAGACACTTAATAAATATTTGTATAATGAATGAACAAGGTAATGAATGGTTGAATGGAGGTATGAAGGTAGATGTATGATGGATGATGGTAAAGTTCCACCTGTAATCAAATTGTTGACCCACAACATGATTCGTTTATACGTTCTTTGATTCAATAAACAAGTATTGAATTCCATTACTAAGAGAATTCTAAACTTGTGAAATGATAAATTCTTTTTCTTTTTTAAGTCCTAGTGTTTAATAGTGAGAATACCTTACTCTTACAAGTTGGTATGCTTGATTGGACTAACAGGTAGAAGTTTACTTGAAATACTGTATTTGGCTTTCTTGAAAGTAGATCTTTGTGCCCAAATTATCTTTTATCACAGTACAACAGGATCACAGTGGATGCTATCAAAGTAAATGTATTTGTTTGATACAAATGAACCTAAGGCATTGTATCTGGTGGTTCTTTTGAATGCTCAGTGGGATCTGCCTGGTGGTAATCAGAGTATATATTCAATAATTCTTGATTGATTTGATCTAGGTCCTAACTTTAAAGACTTACATTAATAGATTAAGGAGGTAAAGAGGAAAAAATTTAATTCATCATTACCTGTCACCAGATCAGACAATCATGGCAATATCATTACATTTCCCTTGATCCTTTTAAGTTAATAATCAAGTTAGAAATAAATGAGAGACGTATGCTATCTAGTTGTTACATTTTCACACCTTTACCAGGAAGTAATTTTTACCAGGAAGTTTTAACTTTGAAAATAGATTTTCCTATGAGTTTGTATTTGTAGAGATGACATTTTAAGAATACTAATACATTCATTATCAATTTCTCTTTATCAGTGTAAAGACAGTGAACTTTTTTGGTAAGACTATTTATTGGCATATGTAATTGTGCCTTTAAATAGTGGCTCTTAAATTTCAAAGGAGAAAATAGATTTTTAATGTATTAGAATACTAGCCTTCTGAAAATTCTCCAACTGGCTTCTGTTGGTTTTGAAAAGTGAAATCTGATGAGTCAATAGTTCCCATTGTGATTATTATGCCAGTTTCAGAAAGAAATAATTCTTCCACAGACCTCAGTCTGTTCTTCTTGATTTACCTTACTATGGTAATTTTGTGAAGTAAACACATTTGCTGTGTTTTCCTGCTACATATATACTTAAATAATAGTGCACACGCACTCTTTGCCAGGATTGTGAGATAAGTAATACTAGCATGTCCTTCAAATAGGATCTGTTTCTGTTCTGCATATAAGGAAAGTAAGTTTATATATGTTTTAAAATAGATATTCCTTCTGCTCAAAATTAGGGATACTGACTCCAATACTTAGTCCTAGCTAGTTATATAAAATTATATTGTGGCAATTCATTCAATAAATATTTATTGAGCATACATAAATATTCCCGGCTCTGTTCTAGGTGCTTGGGGTATATCATAAGCAAATAAGACAAAGATTCTTGACTCATGGGAATTGCATTTTATTGGCAATTAACATAGTAAATAAGTTATATAGTATGTTTGAAGATGAAACTGGTATGGCAAAGAAAGGGAGAGCAGGGTAAGGGGATGTGATGAAGTGTTAAGTGGGATGAAATCGTGAGAAGGTAACATTTGAGCAAAGATCTGAAGGAGGTGAGGGGGTACTCTTGAGGATTTCTGAAGAAAGAGCAACAGAGGCAGATAGAAGAGCTTGTGCAAAAGCCCTGAACTTGCCTGGCACCTTCCTGTGGTTCTAGAAAGGTGGCAGGCAAGTTCAAAAGAAGAGTAAAGGGACCTGCTATGTGGCTGGAGGTGAGGTCAGGAAGATAACAGCAGAGGGTTGGAGCCGGTCCAGCTCATGTCTAGCCAGATAGGCCCTTGTAAGGATGTTAGCTCTTATTCAGAGTCAAGTGGGGAGTTGTTTGTGGGTTTTAACCAACACTGTGATTTGGTCTGACTTATTTTGTAAAAGAATAACTGTGACTGGTGGGCTGAGAACAGACGGTAGCAGGACCGAGACTGAACGAGGGAGGCTATTTAGGAATCTAGGCAATTACAAATGATATTTGAAAATCTAGGTTTTATAATCTAGTTCACATAAATTTAACTTCCTCGGAAAGGATTTATATCTAGTTGCCTGTATCTGAAAGTAGAAACATGTGATGAGAAACATTCTGGCACAGTTGATGCCAGACACATAAATCAGGTTGCATATCTACCAACTCAGTTTAAGCTATTGAACCATGCTGAACTGTGTTTTATAGCTGTACTGTGTACAACTATAAAACATCTTCACCCTAGAGACATGTTTTCATCATGCTTTTGGAGAAAACACAGGTGGGATCTTCCTCTTGCCTTTGACTTTCTCTCTTTCTTCTCTCTCCTCAGTCTATGTTAACCATATGCTGAAAACATTATAGGTGAACCTATGAGGTTTAGGACATGTATGTGACAGACATACTGCTTGTTGCCTGACTTCCCGGCCAAAGTCCAGTAAAAGAAGGTCCTGACTTCTCTTGGCTATTAGAAAACATTCTAGAATGTACTTCTTAATAAGCAAAACCCTCATCCATAGAAAAGGTGTGGATGTGACTATATTATTCAAAATCTGTTCTATAATTTTATTATTTTTAAAGAGATTTTATTTATTTATTTGAGAGTGAGAGAGCATGAACAGGGGGAAGGGCAGAGAGAGAGAAACAGACTCACTCCTGAGCAGGGAGCACAAGGTAGGGCTTGATCCCAGGATCCTACAATCATGATCTGAGCTGGAGGCAGGTGCTTAATCAACTGAGCCACCCAGGTACCTCTGTTCTGTAATTTAAAAAACCTTTATATATTTATATATCAAGAAAATAAACCTAAAGAGTTTTTAGCATATACCCAAAGAGACAGCTTCACAAGTTAGCATGACTCCATAAGGTCTGGACATCCAATCTTAAATCTTCTCAACCTCACAGCTCTGAAAGCCTTTGGTTCCTGTGTACCTTGGCCCCAGTGCTTCTATGTATGCTTTCCTTCTTTTTGGAGAGATCTCTTTCACTCCCTGCTTAAGTAGGCTCACTTTTTTTTTATGTTGAAAGTATACAGTATAATGACTTTACTTACATGCATGAATACTGCAATTACTGTAGTTAAAATCCATCATCTCATATAGATATAAAAAATAAATGAAAAAGACATAAAAGATTTTTCCTTGTGATGAGAATTCAGGATTTACTCTCTTAAGACCTTTCAAATATATCATAGAGCAGTATTAACTGTGATCATCATGTTGTATATTACATCCTTAGTACTTATTTCTCTTGTAACTAGATGTTTACACCTTTTGACCATGTTTATTCAATCTCTGTACCTTTACTCCTTGCCTCTAGTAATCACAAATCTGGTTTCTCCAAGGTTTTTTTTTCCCTATTTTTTTAAGGTTTCACATAAAGTGAAAAAATACAGTATTTATTTTTCTCTTTCTGGCTTATTTCACTTAGCATAATGCCCTCAGAAACCATCACTGTTGTCACTAACGGCAGGATTTCCTTTTTTATGGATGATTAATACATGGATATAACACAACTTCTTTATTCATTTATCAATTGATGGGCATTCAAAATTTTCATGTCTTGGCTGTTAAAAACAATGCCTCCATGTACATGGAGGTGCAGATATCTCTTTGACATTTTGCTTTGTTTTCTATGGATATGTTCCCAGAAGTGGAATTTCTGGATTGTGTACTTCCATTTTTTTAATTTTTAAAGGAAACTCCCTACTGTTTTTCACAGTGGTTGTGCCAATTTGCAATCCCACCAACAATGGATGAGGAGTCCCTTTTCTCTGGTTCCTTGCCAGGATTTGTTATCTCTTATCTTATTGATTACAGATATTCTAACAAATATGAGGCAATATCTTATTGTGGTTTTGATTTGCATTTCCCTGATGAGCACTGAGTAATGTATAGAATTGTTCAATCACTATATTGCACACCTGAAGCTAATAGAACACTATATGTTAACTACACTGGAATTAAGATTAAGAACTGAATAAAAAAATTTACCAGTTACTAAACAATAATGAAAAAACAAATCTGAAAATAATTGATTTTTCAGAGGAAAAGAAATGATCAACAAGATGAAAAGACATCCTACAGAATTAGAAAAAAATTGCAAATCATACATTTGATAAGTGGTTAATGCCATAAATATAGAAAGAATTTATACAATTCAATAGCAAATAAAAATGAAATAATGGAATTAAAAAATAAACAAAAGTCTTCAATGAACATTTTCCCAAAGAACATATACAAATAACTAGCAAGTAGATGAAAAGTTGCTCAACATTACTAACCATCAAGGAAGCAGGCTCACTCTTATTTCTATGTCAGGGCTCATATTACATAACACTTCCTCCAGAAGCCTTCTCTTACACACCAAAATGAGCCCGTTCCTTCTGAGCCATAGAATGTGTATTTATAATTCACCACTACATAATTTACCATTGCATGATACAATGACATTGCAACCAGCCTTGACAAGAGGAAGCAAAAAGTCCTCAGGGCTAACTCTTTTTACTTTGTTGATGAAATCATAAACTGGAAGTAAATCCTAATAATGTCAGCCAATGTGGAAAACATACAGTTCCCCAGAGTAACCGGCTGTATTGATGGTAAGTTCTAAAGTATGAATAGAAGGAACAGAGGACTCAGGGCAACACATCTCCCACTGGGAGAATCTCTTTACCACCTGCTTTTGCTTATTTTGTCCAAAACACTTTCTTTTGGGCCATGTCTTTTGTCCTTCTTCACCCTGCATTCCTAGCCCTTGATATTCCATTCTCCATGTTAAAAAGTGGGGTAGGAGGCACTTGGGTGGTTCAGTCTGTTAAGTGGTCGACTCTTGATTTTGGCTCAGGTCATGATCTTGGGTCTTGGGATTGGATCCCTCATTAGGCCCCATTCTCAGTGGGAAGTCTGCCTGAGATTCTTTCCCTCTCTCCCACTCTCTGCTCGTGTGTACTCTGTCTCTAAAACAAATAAACCTTTTCTAAAAAGTGGGATAGAAGCTTAGGCAGTGGGTAGGAGGAATTTTGGGTTTCTTAATTAGGAATTTGGAGTAAGAATCCAGGCCTGGCATACTCAAGGAACATCAGTATTAGGACAATGACAAGACTTCAGTGAGTCATGAATGAGATAAGAAGCCATCAGAGGCTTTTTTTTTCCTCCCTCCCATCAGAGGCTTTGTACAGAGGAACAACCTGATATAAATCATCTTTTAAAAAGATGGTTCCAGCAGCATGCAGCAAATAGACTGGGGGGGGGTATTAAGACCAAGAATTAAAATGGGAAGATATTGCCAAAGTGCAGGTGAGAGATGGTGGTGGTTTAGCTGAGCATGGTAATGGTAGAAATGGGAAGGGGTGGTTGGATTCAGGGTTGGACGTAGGGTGTAAGAGAAGAGTCAAGGATGACTACGATTTTTGACTTGAGCAACTAGAAGGATGGGGTTGCCATTTTCTGACCTGAGAGAGACTATAGGAAGATGAGGATGGCCAAGTATGGAGGAAATCAATTCAAATAATGTGAAATTTCAATTTGGACACATGAGGCTAAATCTTCAGTGGGGCTGTTAAATAGATATCTGGGGATAGAAATCTACAGTTCAGAGAAGAGATCAACACAAGAGATACTAATTTGGTTTAATAATATATAGATAGTTTTTAAAGTCTTGAGCATAAATGGAAAGATGTAATGAGTAAATGTAGACAGAGAAGATATCCAAGGACTGGGCATACAACTCCATCAGTTGGTGGTTTGTATGACAAAGAGGATACAGCAAAGGAGACTGAAAAGTAGGCAGAGTATCAAGAGGAAGTGGTTCCTAGAAGCCAAGTGAAGAATTATCTCAAGGGGGGCATGGTCATCTAGTTTCATTGCTGTTGATTGTTTGAAAGGTGAAAAGTGGTCACTAGATTTGACAACATCGTCATTGTGACCTTGACAAGAATCACATGTATGCACACAGAACACACAGACACACCACGCTCACAGAATAAAACCTGGAAAAAATCTTAACAATTGATGAATGGGGGTGAAGGGAATATGTGATATATTTGTATTATTATCATAATTTTCTGTATGTTTGAAATTACTTTATAATAAAAAGTATAAAACAGAGACAATGATGAGAAAGAAAATGAAAACAGAGCACAATTGGCAATACTTTTGAAAATGAGGTCCGTAGAGATTGAGCAATAGAGTGATATGTGTGATTAAGAAGTTTCTTTTTAAAGAATTATTTGAGAGAGAAGGGGTGCCTGTGTGGCTCAGTCAGTTGAGCATCTGCCTTCAGCTCAGGTCATGATCCTGAGGTCCTGGGATCAAGTACCACACTGGGCTCCATGCTCAACAGGGAGCCTGCTTCTCCCTCTCCCTCTGCCTGCCACTCTTCCTGCTTGTACTCACTCTGTGTCAAATAAATTAAAAATATATTTATTTGAGACACAGAGAGGGATGGAGGAGCAGCAGAGGGAGAGGGAAAGAGACACTTAAGCAGTCTCTGCTGCTATCTTATGACCCCTGATATCATGACCTTGAGATCATGACCTGAGCTGAAACCAAGAGTTGGAGGCTGTGCCACCCGGGTGCCCTAAGGAAGGTTTTCTTAAAAATGGGAGAGATTGTATGTATGTGTGTATGTACATATATTGTATGCCAATGGAAAAGATCTAGTGAACAGAAAGCAATATTCATGATGCCAAAGAGAAAGCGATTGCTAGAGGCATGCCTGTGATATTTTGAATTAGAATGGGTTTCTACTAATTCCTCTCCAATCCAACACAAGAAGCTATTCTACAACATCCTAAAGGGCATCTGGCCATTTACACTCTGCTTAGACACTCCAGGGAATGGAAACTTTGTACCTGTCTTATATGTTTCCTAGTAGCCTTGTAGCAAATTCGAGAAGCTTTGTTCCTTTTTCAAAAGAAAACTGTCAAATCCAAATACCTCATAATCATGTAAACTTCTGAAAGTCTTCTACTTTTCCCGGCAGTCCTACCCTACAGAGATTGTCAGTGTTTGCAGTTTGATGTGTAGCTTCCATATTTTCAACTAGATGTATAAACACACACATATACAGTGCAACAGCCTTTAAAATAATTTTATATGTTATTTTCCCAACTTGCTCCCCCCCTCAGTAAATAGAGCATGAATGGGCCTCCAAATCAATACATAAAGATTTACTATACTTTTTAGCAGTTTCATAGTACTTCATTACCTGAATGTGACAATTTTATATATCTGCTTAGATATGCTGCAGAGAACATTCTTGTACTTTCCCATACTTGTGCTAGCATTTCCATTTCATTGTGCTTTGAAAGGCTTATTCTATAGCTATAATTGGTAGGCTTTCCTTCTTCATTCTGAACTGAAATCTGTCTACTTATGAATTTTTCTGCTGCTGCCACTCCTTTTATGCTATTTTCTACTTCACTGTGAGCACAAGTTTAGGCATATAAAGACTTGTGAATATTATTTCATTATACATATGTTTGTCTCTTTTACTGGCCCTTGCATGTTTTCTTGCTTTATCCTTGAAGCAAGTGTGATGCAATTAAAACTTGAGTTAACTTTATCAATAACTGAATTTCTTGAAACATATGCTTTTATAGGAGACTATGAGTTTGTGGATGTTTTCATATTGCTTCAATTCTGTTTCTTGGCCTGAGAGATGCCAACCGCATCTGTGTGTTCTGTGGTAGAGTAAGGTTGATTGTTAGGTTGTCATTGAACTGCTTAAGAAGACAGTTTAGAGGAGTTTTGCAGGGAAAAATCAAGAGGAAAGTTGCCATATATGTGTAAGCTCTGCCCCTTTGAAACTAGCATCTGAATCATTAGGAATAGTTTCTATCATGTTGAGTTGGAAGCAATGAGAAAGGAAAACAAGGCATATAAATGAAAGAGACTGAGAACTGTCTATAGGAAGTAGGCCCTATTGTACTTTTATCCCCCCAGCTTTTTCCAATTAATGTAATTTTCTTTATTTTGTTTTAAAAATATATTTGGATAGCCTTATCATTTCTATATTTTGAAAAACAAATTCATTATTTTCAGCCTTTGTTTTAATTTTTTTTATTGTGGTAAGAATACTTAACGTGAGACCTACCTTAACAATCTTTGAAGTGTACGGTACAGTATTGCTAACTATAGGCAGTATGTTATGCCGCACATATTTAGAACTTACTCATCTTCCATAACTGAGACCTTATTTCCATCGAACAACATTTCATTTCCCCCTCTTCACCCCTGGCAGCTACCTATTTTACTCTGCCTCTATGACTTTGACTATTCGGTCATCTAACCCTGGGTGATCATGCAGTATTTGTCCTTCTGTGGCTGGCTTGTTTCACTTAGTACTCCTGTGTTCACTGTGGCACTATTCCAACAGCCAAGATATGAAACAACCTAAATGCCCATCAAAGCACAAATGGATTAAGAAAATGTGAAATATCCACACAATAGAATATTATTCAGCCTCCCCAAATTGGAGGAAATTCATGCCATAAGGAACAATATAAATCAACCTGGAGGACATTATGAGAAGGGAAATAAGCTTACCCTGCTTTTACTCAAAGAATTCATGGGTCTCTAGATATGACTTCTTTAACTCCCATATCATATCCAGAAAGAGACACATAGAAGAACTAATGTTGTGAACCCTCTGGTGAAAGACATTCTCTGAGAAAGCAATCAGTTAGTTGTTAGTCCTTTTTGTGCTTTTAATTCCTGGTAGAGGAAATCAGTTTCTAGAATGTCACTGTTTCTCAGTAGTTATAATCCTTTTGATAGGTAATAAAAGCAGGAGGCCAATACAGAGGCACAGGTCCAAAATTCACATCTCAAATATAAGCATTTAAAAGCAGAATTTCCACTATGGTTTTTTGATGTCAGTGTCAATGATGCCTCCATAATTTCTCCATGGGAGGAGCAGCAATTGAAGAGCCAGGATGGCTGGGGACTGTTGGCATAGCAGGCAGTGTGCTTATGTTGGCTTAGAAGTCACTGGTGTGGCCACAGAAGACCATGGGATAAAGTGGGGGGTGGGGGGCATTCACCTTTTGGTCTGTTCTTTGGTGCACCACAGGAGTTAACAGCTGTCACCAAACCTACTGACAGGAAATATCATACCCTGGGCCTAAGGATAGACCTGGCTGAAAGTCTCATTGGTATCTTCTTTTTGGTAAAATTAAACATGTCACATACAGTCTAAATAAGTTTTTCTTCCCCCAGAATCATAGAGTGATGATATAAAGTAAACATCATCTTTACCAGCATTCACACCAGAAGTGTGACAGTCAAGACACATTCATTTTGACAGCTGGAGCTGCTACCTCCTGCTTCTACCAAAAAGGTAGCCAGCCTCCATATCCACTCCATCTAGCTAGGTCTGAAATGCAGGGACCTGAAACAGGTACCTTAGGAGGTAGAAAGACAATTAAGATGAAGTGCCTCTACTTTGAGAATTTAAGGACAGAAAGATGTGTGCACCCAAACCCGCGAGGAGACATATACCACAGAGGTGTGGGCTGATGTGGGGGTTTTACTTGTGATTGGGGTGAGAGTGGGTCAGACAAGACCCCTTGGATGTGTTTGGTGGGCTAGAACTGGTCCACAGATGAGATGAGGACACTGGGAGGGACACAGAGAGGACATGAAGATCAGAACATAAAGAGAATCCCAAACCTGGGCACTGGGAGAGGAGTCAGAGAGGGAAAAAGGCAGAAAGCAAAGCAGCCTTGCCTGAAGAGAATGTCTATACTTGATAGATTTGGTTCTGACTTGGCTAACAGGTGGAAAGTTCTGGAAAGCAGATATAAAGTTAGGGCCAGAGCATAGAGACTAGGGTGAGACTGGGGCTAGAGAAGTAGAGATTATCCTCAGAAGGTCACCACTGATGCCATGGTAGTGGACAATACTACAGAGGATAATACTAAAACAAAAGGAAGGACCATGGCAGACATCCACCTTGAGGGCACCAAGGGTTCAGAGACAGACTCTAGAGAAGTGAAAAACAAGCTGACAATGGCAGGAGGGAAACCAGGAGCCTACAGCCTACACTGTGCAGGTGGCCAGGAAAGGGAGCATTCCAGAGTCCTCCGTCTCTAGCCGAGGCAACTGCCATAAAGCTGACCTTGTCTCTTTGTATCCTATCATGTGTGCTGCAGGGATATCCACATGCCATACAAGATTTTCATGAAACTTGGCAGGTTTTACAAAAGGCTATTTAAGCAGAAAAAGTTAAACATGTACAACTGAGTTGAGCTGGCAAGACCCCTAGAAGCCATGATGGGCTTTGCACTATGACCTATCGATGTATTTAATTCTAACGTTTATATTAAGAACAACCTTATTATTGGAAAATGGGACCAGATCCTGCAATCAGATGGAAGATCGGAACAGCAACACACGTGTCCACCAAGCAATCAAACAGTCCAGTTAAGTGGCTTGACCGTTGCTGAGATTCTTTGGGAATATTTGTGCTAATTGTTCAACCATGTTAACATCTGCTAGAAGACAGAGACAGAAAACTGGAAGCAGAGACAAAAAAGTTTAACGAAATGATTAGGGGGAACATATGCCCAAATTGAGCACATTTGGCCGTGCCTGTTGTGAGCTGAGCAAGGTCAATTCCAACATTTAGATTTGTCAGGTTCTTTATGGTGACAATTGGTAGCCTCTAAAGATTAGAAATTGGCAGGAGTTACTTGCTTCCTCCTAGACAACCTTGCTATCAGGAGTCATATTTTTTAATTAAACCAAGTTTCAGAGAGGATTGTACCCGATATTCAGCTACTCATTACCAAGAAGGCGCTAAAGCATGGTCCAAGTTCCAATTGTCTTTTTTTTTTTTAAAGCACTTTGATAAGCTCTTTGCATAAAATTATTTCTCTGAGACAAATATACCCATATTCTCATGATTGGATCAATTAACCTTTTAGATCAGTGAAGGGACTCTTCATTATGGGATGGGGGTAGGAGGCACCTGTTCTGAATGAGTTCTAGAATTAGGGTGCTCTTCCAAAAGTATTTGGCTGACTCTCATTCCCATCCATGCAAGGGGTGAAGTACCTGCATGACATTTCTATCTATGACAGATCTTGACTACCTCTTATTTTCCCAAGGGTAAATTGTTTTTCTCATCCCTCTGGAGCAAATTCAGATAGTAAGAATTGAAGCACAGGCCAGTACCACTGATTATGGTATTTCAAATGTTACTTCTGCATCCCTACAGTATAAACTAAATTACACATACACATTCTCATGATACTATCTAAACTAAAGCATGTGAAAGTAAATTACAGAAAATATAACAATTATCTTGCTTTTCACATAAATATAGGTAAAAAGCCAATGTGGTAGGCTGAATAATGTCCCCCAAAGATGTTCATGTCCTAATACCTAGAGTCTATGAATATTGCCTTCTATGGCAGAAGAAACTCTGCAGATGTGATTAGGTTAAGCATTTTGAGATGGAGATGTTATCCTGGATTATCTGGGTGGACCCTGAGTGTGATCATGAGTGTCCTTATAAGAGGAGGGAAGAAGGAGAAAAGACTATGGAAGAGGTGATGTTATGGTGGAAATAAGGATAGAGTGGAGGAAGATGGACGAAGGGGCCACAAGCCAAAGAATACCAATGACCACTAGAAGTTGAAAAAGTCCAAGAAACAGTTGCTCCCCTCAGAGGCTCCAGGAAAAAGCAGCCCTGCCAATACCTTGGCTTTAGCCCAGTAAAACTGATTTTGTACTTCTGATTTCCAGAACAGTAAGAGAACAAATTTATGTTGTTTCAGCCACTAAATTTGTGGTAATTCATTACAGTGGCAAAAGGAAATGAATATAGCCATCAATATGGATGTCAGCAGCATTTTGGTCCAGCTCATGCAAGTTTCCATAGGAGTTGTTCAGAAAACCCTTGCCATACATGGCTGACACTACTTAGGTTTTGAAAAAGACCCTATATTATGGGCCATGGAGAGGAGGAGAGGAACAAACGATGCAAGTTTTAAACCATTTTTAGGGACAGACCCCAAACAAGTCCCTGAATCTGTAAAAAGTAAACCATCTCTGCCTCTCACTGGACACAATAGGACTAGATCACCATTTGAATGAGAATCAAGTATAATGAAGCCACATTGTTCCATTTAAGCCCATTGGTACTGTAGCCTGGCCAGGTACCAGGTGATCCTGGGCTGTGCTCCCGCAGAAGGCTCGCTGGCTAACACATAACTTACGCATGGATTCCATTCCCTGCACAAGCGTTATGCTGCATTAGCCCATGTTAGAGAAGCTAACATATCAAAATGGGACATTAAGTTAGAGGAATTCAATTCCACAAAAGAAAGGATTTTTAAGAAACTGGAGGCTCTTGATTTTCAGGCTAGAGATGGAGAAACTGCCAGGCTTCTACTTTGTGCCAAGACGGAACTGAGGAAAGAAAGTCAGCAGAGGCTTGGGAGGAACTGCCTTTGGAGAGAATTACTGTTGGAAGCATAGAGGTGAAATCAAATACAATCCGAGGAAATGGGGAGGGATTGCAAGCCTTGGTTTTATCATTTACATACTTGCCCCCAGGTTATTCTAGCAATTACCTAAGACTATGTCTAGCTCTCTTATTGTGTGGCTCAGTCCTTTTCCGTGGCAGGTGCTAGTTGTAACATGAGAATGTGATGATGGCGATTCAGGAGGAAGGGATAGGTTTCAAAATGCCAGACCATTGGGTCGTTCTAGGGGCCTCTGGGCAAGCGCCTTCGATCTACATGTACAATTTTATGTACTCCATGGGCCACCAAGAAAATACCATTTTTCCTTCTAAAGTGAGTTACTGTGTCCTTCATGAAGCCTAAGAAAATAATCCCTTTCCATACAAGATGGTTCGTGGATTTGAGGCCAAATACTTCTATAATTAATCGGCCAGGTCACCATATCTTGCTCACTCTGCCATTTACCCATTAAGTCAACATCTTAATACAATACTGGCTTCTTTCTTTGAGCTGCTTTTCCTTCCAGGCCTGCTTCAATAATCTTGTACCCCCTACCTTCTAAATTTATCAAAATCTACGTTCTCTTATGTAACACAGTAAAATTATCAATGTTGGAAAATTACCATTGCTTCAGTACTGTTTATAGACGCTGTTCATTTTGCCCCATGTTCTATTAATTCTTTTTACTTTTTAAAAGACTTTCTTATTTTAGTAAAAGACTATTTATAGAAAAATTCAAAAAAAAAAAAAAAAAAGAAAAATTCACCCTTTTAAGTGTGGACAGTGTTATAAGTTCCAGCAAATGCATAGGACGCCTCTGACGGTCTGGGCTAAGGAAGGTTTCCTGACCCTTCCCCAAGTAGTGGGGCATCTCTAAAAGTCTATGATCCATGCCTGCAAGTTTTATCCTGTTTCCTTTCCTCAGCTCCCAGGGGTCATCTGTGCCCTAAAGGTGACAATGATTGCTGTACTTCCTCAACAGCTTCAGATTTTTGTCCCATAGATGGCTTTGTGCCTTTTGCTGGGGGTTAGCTCCTTCCCTCCCCTGGGCCTGAGCCACTAGGGAAGTTTTGGGAGTCACTCTGCTCCCAGTCTCTCCTATGAGCCCTGGTGAGGTCCCCAAAGGACCTGTGAGTGGATATAAAGTCCCCTGTGTCTGAAGCTCCCAGGGGTTCTGACCTCTCACACTGGCCCACACTCAGCCTTTAGCGATTGGTTAGGAATTTTATCTGAATTCCTCTTACCAGCCTGCATGATATCTGTTGTTTCCAGAAGGTAAATGCCCAAGTCTTGTCTCTCCTTAAGAGGATCCTTTGTTTCCTTAGATTTTGAGTCAGTTGGCTACCCTACAACCACAGGTCTATGATGCACTCAAAAAAAGTTGTGCTTTCATAGATTGATTAGCACTTTTTGTTGTGGATTTAAGAGTGAAAGCAGAGGGACACCTGGGTGGCTCAGCAGTTAAGCGTCTGCCTTCAGCTCATGGAGTCCTGGGATTGAGTCCCTCATTGGGCTCCCTGCATGGCACCTGCTTCTCCATCTGCCTATGTCTCTGCCGCTCTCTCTGTGTCTCTCATGAATAAATAAATAAAATTAAAACAAACAAATTAAAGAAAACATGAGAGCAGCCTTTTCTAGTTTCTATGCCCTCAAGGGAAGGCAGAAGTTTTATTTTATAGTTTTGGATCATCCATCATTTTGATTTCTTTTCTTACTGCACCTTAATTACCTGAAAGATGAAAATGATCACATCTGTAGCAGGATGGATCTAAGGGTGAGAGACAGAGTGGTTGAGAAGCTGGGTTTGAATTTTAGATTTAATTATACCTTCAGACAGACAGGTTCTTTCCTGTAGTTGCTTCTGACCCAGGCTGAAAATAATTGTGTATCATTTTCCTGAGACTTGTAAGGAAAAAAATGGTTGGATAGCATTCACCTCTGCCAAATTAAGGAGCTGGCTCACTGTTGGCCAGATAGTACACTCTGAAAGTTATAGGAAGGCTTCAAGTATTTTGAAGGGAAACTGACAGAAGAAAAAAAAATGGTCTTTTTGTAGGGAAACCCAGCTGCCTGGAATAGCTACAGCGTGAACAATTATATCTAAAATGTCTATAATGTGAAATAATGCAAAACAAATTCCTGACTGTGAAGCTGATCCTAACACAATAAGTGGCCACTTTGAGGTTTTCCCCTCAGGGCCTGGCAGTGAAGCCACAGTAGCTTTTATGTTTGCTAGGAAATTGTATAAATTCTTGAAGGAAACTAGTTAGTCAGAAATATTTATTGGACATCTATATTAGCTGTTACAGGATCCAAAAGGTTGTAAAAAAATTATTATTTTGAAGAATTGTCAGAAAGGTGTCAAGCTCTTTCTGGACCCACTTGTCTGAATGTGCGATTCTCAGTGACAATTCGCCATCACACCCCAGGCCCAACTGCTTTGTTTGTCACGCTGTTCTGTCCTACGGGCTGGGACACAGCCAGCTATACAGCCTTTTCTAGTGTTCTCTCTCGAACCTTTAATCCCCTCCTGCCTATCTGGGAAACCTTCTGAACCCTGAACTCAGGTCCCAGGGATCGCAAGCATCTCCCTGACAACCTCAAGTTACCTTTCAACCAGGTACCCGGTTGAATGAAGTTGTCCTACTTACCTCTGCAAAAAAAAAAACTCTGAGGAAACTAATTTATGCCAAAGTATCATTTACTGACACATCTTTCTTTTTTTTTTTTTTTTTAATTTTTATTTATTTATGATAGTCACAGAGAGAGAGAGAGAGAGAGGCAGAGACACAGGCAGAGGGAGAAGCAGGCTCCATGCACCGGGAGCCTGACGTGGGATTCGATCCCGGGTCTCCAGGATCGCGCCCTGGGCCAAAGGCAGGCGCTAAACCACTGCGCCACCCAGGGATCCCCTGACACATCTTTCTTAAGAGGATATCTTTCTTATAATTTTTTCTTTTTTTTTTCTTTTTAAATTAGAACAGAGAAGGCAGATTCTCAGGCAGGTATCTCCCCCACCATCTTCCATATGATTCTGTGAGCTGGCCACACATTCTGTATATAGACAGATCCTTCTAGCCTTCATTTTCTAAATGAGGCTGCACATCCACTCCCAGAGCATGTTTGTCGGCAAGTGTAATGAGGTTGGTCTGTGTTCCACATTTTCCTGTCTATTTCTCTTCACACCTGTGTTCAAGCTGTTTAATCTTTGGAAACAGAACAGATTTTTCTCCTCTCCTTTCTCCTTCTTTTTTTTTTTTTAAGATTTTATTTATTTATTCATGAGAGACAGAGAGAGAGAGAGAGAGAGAGAGGCAGAGACACAGGCAGAGGGAGAAGCAGGCTCCATGCAGGGAGCCCCATGTGGGATTCGATCCTGGGACTCCAGGATCACACCCTCCAGGATCACGGGCTAAAGGCAGGGGCTAAACTGCTGAGTCACCCAAGGATCCCTCCTTTCTCCTTCTTGAATCTCTAGCTTGGACTCTGAATGTTGATGTACTGTCTCCAGCTTACTTCACTGGCACCAATCCCAATCTAGGGTTCTGGGCTCTCTGTAGCACCATGTTTCCTGGTGGGAAAAGACTCTTCTCTCTTGACTGTGAACTGAATAGAGAAGACCAGTGATCCCTGCCAGTCTTCTGTCACCACTAAAGCAACTAATACTGGGGGCACTTCTTCAGGGTTGAGTCTCCTCAGATAGGCCTGAGACATCCATGCACAATACTGCATGTACCTTTACTGTGGGCCCATGCTACCATGGCACTGTGTTTGGCTCAAGAACGACCAAGGTGAAAAAGACTCAGTGAATGAGCTCTCCACAACCTGACCTTTGTAAGGAACTTGGTCTGAGTCCTCTAGAGCTGAATTGAGGCAAAACTGTAACACCATAGCTGCTTTCCATTTAGAAATACAACATGGCAGAGATGAAAAGGACCTAAAAGTTCAGCTAAGTCGATCCACTTCATTCTTTTTTTTTTTTTTTTAAGATTTTATTTATTCACTCATGAGAGACAGACAGAGAGAGAGAGAGAGAGAGAGAGGCAGAGACACAGGCAGAGGGAAAAGCAGGCTCCATGCAGGGAGCCCAATGTGGAACTCGATCCCAAGTCTCCAGGATCATGCCCTGGACCGAAGGTGGCACTAAACTGCTGAGCCACTGGGGCTGCCCCGATCCACTTTATTTCAACAAGAGTCTCCAATTATATTTATACTATATTGTACCTCTCTGTATAACATTTGTTTTAATGAAAAGGTTCCCTCCTAGGGATGTGAGCAAGTGTGCAAAGATATTTAAGATAGTATTCACTGAAGTATTATTTGCAATTGAGAAATATGGGAAACAACCTAAATGTCCATCACTAGGATAATGGATCAATTATACTCTAGTTATTTAATGGCACACTGTAAAGCAGAGAAAATTAACAAACTAGAACTATGTATATGTACACAGATATATTTCAAATAGGTAATGCTGAGATTTAAAATATAAATTGGATACATAGATATACCTCTTCTTTGAAGTTTAAAATATGAAATATTGTCTTAGACTATATATATGTAGTTAAAGCATAAAAACATGGATATGAGTGATGCATATCAATTTCAGTGACAGATGTCCCCTCTTCTTAGGGGAGGGGATTGGGTACCTCAGGAGTTTCAAGGGTATCTTTACCATCTCCTTTTTAAATATGGTAGTATATAAATATTTGCCTTTTTCAGTATACATTTTGCATGTCTAAAATATTTCATTATAATACTTTTAAAAACAAAGGGTTCTGTTGATTTTTAAAAGTTTGGAAGCCAATGAGTTAGGAAGGGGGCTGAGGAATGCTGATACTCAAAGTTGCAGTGGTCTCCAAGCAAGCCTCTTGCTCCTCCAGGCTCTCCTTCTAGATCCCATCCTGCCTTCTAGAATAGTGGTTCTCAAGCCCTAGCAAGCCTGTGGCAAAATGCATATTTTACCTCTAACCCCCACCTGGATTCTCAATTCGTTGTCTGAGGTTTTCATTAAGTGTATAAGTGATTCTAGTAGGTATAGTCAGGGTACCTTTGAGAAAGATGTTCAAAGTGAGCAAATGAAATCCCAGTAGCTCATTGTCACACAGCTTTGCCACAGATTCATTGCTAACAATGATTTAGAGGTAAGCAGAATCAGAACTGCGACTTCGTGTAGTAGACGGATTATTTCTGCTTCGTGCTCAACCTCATGAAATCCCTTTAAATCTGTGTGGAGACAGGGGTCTGGGAGTGGGAGAAAAAAGTTGAGGTAAGGGATGGGGCAGTTAAAAACAAGTCCTGCCATGAAAACATTTTTATTTTCTGAATTAAGGATGTACTAAATAAATAGATCCATGGTACCAACGATCAGGGCTGCAACTAACAGTCTATGGTAATTATATAAACAGCTCCTTGGCATTTACTGGGGAGAGATGCAGTTATATCCTCTTTTCCTCCACTAATAAGACAATACATGCTTTTAGCATATCAAAAAATATAGAAAAATGTAGAGAAGATCATAAAAATCACCATTCCTATCACAACTGAAATAACAGCTGCCTGTTATTTGTGAACTGGTTTATAAAATATTCATAGTTTGAAATTGCCCAAGGTGGGAGTAATTATATCACAGAAACAGGCAAATGCTGTCAACTAGCTCCTTCACTTCTACCCCAGATTCAGAAGTTCAACTTTTACTAGCAAAGAATTAAGCCCATCTGACATATACAGTCCCCCTCCCCAATTTAGATAATGCTACAATATGGTTTTGAAACTGCAAGTGTATATCTGACTCAAAGAATTTTCTGAGTTATCTTGAGAAATTAATGGGATGATCCCTTTTTCATACTGTGTAGGGGGAGCAAGGACCTCAAGGCTTTCCAGGGCCAAAGGGCATGACAGGCCGTGGGCTCCCTGGCCAGAAGGTAAGTATTTCTGGACCTTAGAAAAATGCTTAGTTTTAGGATCTCAATAGCTTATTGTGAACTTTGGAAGAGCTCTCATACTGGTCATTCATCATTACAGCTCTCATAGGAAAAAATCCATTTGAAAGCAAATCCTTATGCATTTCCTTTCCTAACTATAAACATGTTTACTTTATAAATCTCATTTTCTTCATCCTTGAAAGCCAGCTGAAAAAGGACTAAACCCTTACAACATACGACGTAAAAGACACCAGATAACTCTGGTGTAAAGTTTTATAATAGTTGAACTTCCTGAAGGCAGTGAGCTGACCTAATAGTGAATCAAGGTCTCCTTACATTGTGATCTATGCTTCATCATGAATTAGTTTATGGAATCGGGCTGGGGGTAGAGGTGGGGGGGATGATATAAATATCATGCCTGTCTCTTTTTTTCCTATAGTATATTTGTATCAACCAGAACCACAGGTCTTCAAAAGCTACCACTTGCAAATGAAGTAAATTTTAGAGTTTTTCTTATTTGGCTTTAATATTTACATTCTAACCTTGTCTTTTTTCTGTATTCTAAAGGGAGAGCATGGAGAACAGGGCACTGTGGGAAAGAAAGGCGATAAAGGAGAAATTGGGGAGCCTGGATCCCCAGGAAGACAGGCAAGCAGTGATTTTTAAAGTCTTCCTGTGATTTTATACACTAACCAGTTCCAACTATATTGACTGTTACTCTTCTTCTGCTAAGTAGGGGTTACAAGGACCAAAGGGAGACATAGGACTTACAGTGAGTATCCATCCTAGAGGGTAATTGAGGGTTTGTGGTTGCAAAATTATTACAATCATGTTTTAGCTTCAGAAGTGTGAATTCTTTTGACACAGAGTTCCAGTTGCTATTTAATGATAGCACTACTACAAGCCCAGTGTCGGGGATCCCTGGGTGGCGCAGCGGTTTGGCGCCTGCCTTTGGCCCAGGGCGCGATCCTGGAGACCCGGGATCGAATCCCACGTCGGGCTTCCGGTGCATGGAGCCTGCTGCTTCTCCCTCTGCCTGTGTCTCTGCCTCTCTCTCTCTCTCTCTGTGACTATCATAAATAAATAAAAATTAAAAAAAAAAAAAAAAAAAGCCCAGTGTCGACTTAGATGCATGAGGTAATTGATCTGAGCATGAGAGAGATAATACTAGGCAGTCCTTACCCAGCCTTGAGGTGGTGGGTGACTACTCCCCTGTGACCCCTGCTAGATAGGGTAACAAGGACTTAAGCTGTATAAAAGTAGGCCAAACAGCCGGACGACTTACTTTACATGCTCCTTCTCATTTCCAAAGTGGGGCAGGGGCACTCTCTGTTTCCTTGAACTAGCTTCTTTAGGAAGTGCTCTGAGGACAACAGCCATCACAAATGGGGATTACTTTAATGCACTAATTCACTTACTCAACAAAACTTGTGAGGCATTGGCAAACTTTTCCCTATTCTCCCTACACCATTGCAAATAAAAAGCTGACTCTTCTAGCTCCCACTGGGTGGAAAGTTCTAGAATTTCTGTAGCAAAGTTTACTTCTTCCTTTTTCATTGAAAGGTACTTCATCTTCTGGAGTGGAAAAGCAATAGGAACCTTCTCTTTTTTCTTCTTTTTGGTTTTCCAGTGGGTCATAGCCTGGAGATGCTGACCCTATGTGCTGTGCTAAGCAAGTCTAGGTGTAAGGGGTGGGAGTACAAGTAGTGAAGGTAAGACACAAGAGCTGGGCATATGACAAACAGGTCACACACTTTTTTAGGGCTTATTTGCCTTTTTCTCTTTGTTCTTCCTCACCACAAGTGAGATACCCCAGGTGCCTACAGCATATGAAATAGCTACATATGTATCATACATAGCTACATACGTACGTTCCCCACCCCCAACACCAAAGTAGCAGGGAGAGTGTCTGTAAAATGCCACGAGGAACAGTCTCCATAGTTTCTCCCCTCCCTCCTATCCCAGTGTGGAGAGGACTTGGTTTCCTTCATCCATTCATTTGTTCACTCATTTCACCAACATTTATTGGGTGTGTATTCCAGGTTGGACTCTAAGACAGGCAGGGGCATAGTAGAGAGTAAGAGGCTGTTTCTGTGGATTCAGTTGCTCACAGCCCATTAGAAAAAAAAAGACAAGCAGATATTCACCTATTGTTTGATAAATGCTATGATAGGAGTAGATATGTGGATCCAGAGCAGACAAAAGAATGTATGATATTTGGGGTCAACTTAGGCTTTTGTTGCTTGTGTAGAAGATTTTTAACCAAGAAATGAGGATGTTATTCTTCTGGCCTTGTTTATCCAGATTCTAGAAAAGAGACTAGCAGGGAAGGATGAGTAAAGGAAGAGAGAATTTATCTGAAATGAGAATCTAGTATGTGACTGGTACTGTGTGAGGCTCCTTTGCATCAGTGGCACCCTTACCTAGTACTGTAAGGTGCCTGAGGCTCATGTTGTAGAGCACCAACACAGACCTTTAGGGCTTCTTCAGCTGTACCCCTTCCCTTGCCCTGGGTGAGGAGCCCTTAGGGCCAAGGAGAGTGACCACCTTGAGCACATGCACCCTCTATCTATATGCTGGATACACAGGATCCCCACATTGCCTGTCTAAATAGCCTGAGAGGAAAGCTGACAGCACTGGCTTGTGTGCATAGGTCCCCCCAAAAGGTGGACAAAGAAAAAGGCAAGTGTTTTCAGGGAATGTGGACAGAGCTCAGAAGCAAGGAATGAATGATGGACCAGCCCCCGTGCAGTGTGGAAATGGTGGGGAAGGGGGTGCAATGAGAAGGGCACAGGCTGTCAGCCACAGCCCTCTTTTGCCTAAGACTTCACGTTAATCTACACGATAGCTTTGTCAGGTAGGTATTGTCATCTCTACTTCAATGAAAGACATGCTACGTCAGAAGAGTTTGAGCCTTTCACCTCAAGTCACCTTGCTAGCCAGTAGCAGAGCCCTTGTAGCGGGAGCTGGCTTGTCTGGTACCAAATCCAGGCTGATCCCCATCAATGCTGTTCTTAGAAGGCTTCTTTCCTCTTCCCACCCACCTTCTCTCCCTGACCAAATATATCTCCAAACAGCTGTCAGTTGTAGATTCATTCCAGAGTAGCAAACTACTGTTTTAGGAGGCAAATACCAGTGACAGAGTTTAATGTCATAATAATTCATGCCAGATTGCTTCAAAAAGGCTGTTCTTCCACCTGTCCCTTAAATGTTAGCATTTCCCAGTTTCTGTCTTCAGTCTTCTTTCTCCTGGCCTTCCAACTCTCAGGCAGGGATGGCTGTGAACAGAAGGGGGGATGTATAGTTTGAAAAGGCTAATTTAATATCATAATAAAGTTGTATGGGGAATGAAAACATACTATCTTTATATTACAAACATGGAAAAGAATATGTTTAACAAGTGAGGGTGGGTGGGGACACACTGTTTTAAAAAAGACTGTGAAGCTCTGTTCCATAAAATCTCATCTGCCATCCCCATTTCCACAGCCAGCTGTGCCTTTCCTGAAATCTCCCGCCATTCTGAACTGCTCTCTTGAGCACCAAACCTTACAACTTAGTGTCTACTGAACATCTTCAGCTGGATGGATCAATGTATCAGACTCAACCAGGCACTAGCAGAGCCCAATGACCTTCATTAGCTCCCTTCCATTCCTCCCTATCTCAGAGAGTGGGCCAATATCATTTGCCTCCTCTGAGACTGCTTTTCCTGGTCCTTCCTTCCAATTACTCACCAATCTCCTTTATTTTCCCTCTGAAAGATCTGTCCAGGCCAGTCCTTCCTATCCATCACTGCCACCACTGCTCTCTGGTGTCACTTTTCTTCCCTGAACTATTTAGAGACCTCAAATTCCTCCATTGGCTGCCATGATCACCTTTTGAAAACGAAAATGTGATCAGATCTCTTCCCTGCTTAGGGACCATGTGTCTTCTCACTGCCTAAGATAAAGCATACTCTTCAACATGACTTGAAGACCTTCTAGAGTTCATCTGTCTTCCATGTTTCCTTTCATCCTCTCTGCCACATACCTTGTGTCATAAATTTACCCAAGCACTATAATGTACTGTGTGTGTGTACTTCGTCCCCTGCCCGGAATGCTCCTTCTATTCCACCTCTCTCCTCTCCTACCTGCTCATAATTCACCTTCATGGACTGCAGCCCCACCCGCACACTCCCACCCCTGGAAATCCCAGCAGACCAACATGGTTCCTTGGCTCCAATCCAATAGTATATAGCACTTATAAAAGCATTTATTTGTTTACTTCTTACTAGACTATGAACCTTTTGATAAGTAAAAATTCATCCTTGATGAATTTGAAAATTCAAGGATGAAAAATGCCTTCATCCTTGATGAAAATAGCCAAAGTAGTCATTGAGCAGTTTGAGTGGAAAAAATAAAACTATTTCAGTCAAGTAAAAGCAAAGAATAGGAGGAAAAGATTGATATATGTGAGTACTTAAAGCATTTAGACATAGGCTATCAAAACACATTCAAAAGAATTTAAATGCAACTTTGATATATAAATTATTCTTACAAGTCAATGAAAGATAATTATCTTAATAGAAAAAATGGACAAAGTACATACAAAGAATTTGCACAAGAGGGTACAACTTGGAAACATGCATATGAAAAAAATTTAGCCTAAGAATTGCTTAAGTATAATTTAAAACAATGTGCTATCTTGTTCTATCAAATAGCAAAGATTATACAATAATAATAACCAGTATTGTATGTCTAAAATAAAACAGGTTTTCTTATACACTGCTATTAGAGGCATCAGTTACCTTTCTGAAGGTCACTGTGGCAATATGTATCAATTTATAGTAAAAAACACAATTAAAATAAAATGCCCTGAATATTTTCTGTGCATGCTTCTGTTAAGTCACATCACTAGCGATGTCACCTTTACCCCAGTTCTGTCATTAAAGATTTTTTTTCTTTAAAACTTTACTTTCACAACTGTTAAATTTTATCTTCCTAGATGAGGTTTTTCCTCCTTCCTGTTGAAATTTTTGGGCTTCTATTCAGTTAATCATTCTGGTCAGCTTCCTGTCTTTGGCAAATATAGAATTCTGTTTTCTGTTGTCTCATTCCAGTTATTTGTATATGTGCTACTCCGGGCAAGGCGTTGGCACACTGACTTCTATCCACCTCACCTCGGGCTCTTTTGCTGGAGCTTATGGTGGCAGGAGCAGGAAGGAGCACTTAGGAATGTGGGAACATTTCATGGAAGTGCCAAAGTGAAAGTATTAGAAACCTAGGGAGGGGATTTGCAAAATTGGACAGTGGTAGAGAAAGGGAAGAAATAAACTGTAGAATGAATTCTCTTTTGGCCCTTGTCTTGATTGCTCAGAACATGTGGGTTAAATTGTGTAACTGATTGCATGCATCTCCCATACCTTTGTAAATAGTACTTTATGGAGTTGGACCCAAAGAGTTCTGTGTGCATAGCCTCATTTGATCTGCACCATCACCCTGAGACACAGGTACTGTTAGGTTATCTAATGCCCAAGGTCACACAGCTGATAAGTGCTGGAGCCACAATTTGAACTCTGAAAGTCTGAGCTATGACATTTCACAACTCAAACATATTTCAGTCATTGATATATTACAGCCAACTTTTAACTTCTGTGCTATTTATTTCCTTCAGCCAAAGAATGAAAGCAAGTAGCCCGATGCTGATTGTAATAAGACATAGCTTTTATGACTATAGGAAAAAATATTATGCTCATGTAATTCATGTGTTTTCCTTTTATTCTCCAGAGAGAAGAAGTTATCAAAATTATTTTTGAAATATGTGGTAAGATTTGACCATCAAGAAAAAGAACCATCACTTTAAAGTACCAAAGCTACTATATTCTATGTTAGATAAGTGTGGTTACCCAGATATATATATATATATATATGATAAAGCTCATGAGAAAGTTTGAAGCTCATTTGAAAAGTCAATGGGAAACTGAAAGAAGTGGTGACAGGAGCCGTGGGAATCCTGATTTGAAAAAAGAAATCATCTTCCCACGGTGGTTAAGAGTGAAGACACTGGCCCTGGAGTCTGTGGGCAGCCAGGCCTTTTGTGAGCACAGAGCTCATTTGTATTCAGTGACATTTACCTGAGCTTGGGAAGGAAAAAAAACAACAAAGGAAATATGACCACAGGGGCCTAACTGGTATTTGAATCCAGCCTGACTGGTGATTATAATGTCTGTGTTTTTCCTGAAGCAAGAAGTCTTTCTGAATTGAGTTTTGAGCATGATTTCTAGAGTGCATTTCATTTCAAAGGCAAGAGGACATAGTCAGAAGGTCATCTTGCTTCATAGCTCCATCTAAATACTTCTATGGCTAAATACTTTAGACTTAAAATAGAGTTAGCAGAAAGGGGAAGAAAAGAGATTAGCCAAAAGGCAAGAGATTAGTAGAATAATAGAGATGAGAAACTTGTGTGTTTAAAATGGACAGAGGCAGAAATGTCATTGTTCTTCCATAACAGAACCCCTGAACTAGCTTGTCCCCCCAAAAACCTCTGGAAGTTAGGATCCCACCTGGGACTCTGTACAGTGACAAGCCAATTTAGATGTGGCTTCTGAGTTCTAGAAGCCCGGTAAAAATAGCACCAAATTTCCTCATGGTTTTTTTGTGGTAGGTTTGTTGGTCAACATGAGGATATGAATAAACCAATGCAGCCCTGTTAGTTCTTATTTCCTGGTGACTCTAACGATTGCTTTGAAAGGTAAACCCTAAACAGAAGTTGTTTATTGGCCAGCAGTCTGAGACTATTCTCTTAAAAGGTTTCATTATATGGATGGACTCCTGGCCTCATGGAGCCGCCTTTGTCATCTTCATGAAAGACCAAGGACACAAGCTAGAGTAGCTGGGGGCAGCTGTTCTTGTGTACAGTTACGGGCTCTAGTCCTTCCCCTACAATTAAACATTTTCAATCCATCACTTTACCCAGTGAGCAAATATCAATTTTCACATAAGGATATGGTTGAAGACCAAAAGATTATCTGTTGGATTCAGATGAAATACAAATGCTGGAAGGATAAATAGCTAGTTGAGAAGAGGGTTATCTTTTAGGGAGAGAGAGAGAGGAACATAGTCAGGAGGGTACACAGGGATGCTGACCCTTTAAAAAAAATTTTTTTTTTAAATCTGAGAAATTGGCACATCAGTGTTTGGTATTTTATCCTCTACAGTGTTTTGGTGGGTTGTGGTGGTGGTGTTGCAATATATTCTCTTTTAAAAAGTCAGATATAGAAGCCAGAAGAGGGACAGCGATTTGCTGGGTTAACACAGAAGAGGAAGGTACTAATCCAGGCCTCTGGTGGCCCGCTGCCCCTGCTGCTCCTGTCTCTTACAAATCTCATACTAATCAGTGATGTTCTGACTTGGCATTCATGCAGTGCTTCTCTCTCAACATCCATCTTTTAGGTTGTGGGCCCAAATGCAAAGAGACTCCTCTAGAACTGATGTTTGTGATTGACAGCTCAGAAAGTGTGGGGCTAGAGAACTTTGAGATCATCAAAAGTCTCGTGAAGACTCTGTCTGACCAGGTTGCTCTGGACCTTGCTACAGCCCGCATAGGCATAATCAACTATAGCCATAAGGTGGAGAAGGTGGCCCATTTGACGCAGTTCTCCAACAAGGATGACTTCAAGCTGGCTGTGGACAACATGCAGTATCTGGGGGAAGGCACCTACACGGCCACAGCTCTCCATGAAGCCAACCACATGTTTGAAGCCGCAAGGCCTGGTGTAAAGAAGGTGGCCTTGGTCATCACTGATGGGCAGACTGATAGCCGAGATGAAAAGAATCTGACGGAAGTGGTGAAGAGAGCCAGTGACATCAACGTGGAAATATTTGTGATTGGGGTAGCGAAGAAAAATGATCCAAACTTTGAAATGTTCCACAAAGAAATGAATCTAATTGCCACTGACCCAGATAGTGAGCATGTTTATCAGTTTGATGACTTCATTACCCTGCAAGGTAAGACTCAGTGCCAGGGGAAAGGAATTGATCTTGTTCTTCCAAGTACTGCATCACTGGATTATCCTGACCAAAAAATGGAAATCAAGAAGAGGCTGATGAGGCTTATACCAACATTAAATTGAATACATAAACTTCGGAAGGCAAAAAACATTTAGCACTAAGCCTGTTTAGAGAGTACAATCTCTTGTCCTTATTCATTTGGAATAAGTGCTGAATTGGCCTTGGAGGTGATTAACTGGGCTGTCTATGGTCGAGGACATGGTTGAAAAGAAAGGGTAGGGTCTGGGTTATTGCTGAGACTAGTTAATGTTTAAAAAAAATTACCCAACTTACATAAGAGATGAAGGAAGCCAGAGCAAGGCAGAAAAGAACTATGGAATCAAAGTGAATTAAGAAGTGCATGATAAATGAAAGAAAATTATGACCATCTAAAGAGATGAGAAACACAAGCAGCAGGGATTATTTTATTCTAGTCTCTGTTCTAGTCTCCACTCTCTGCTCTTACAAAATATGAAGCTAATGAAGTGTAAACAGGTTGATATCAGGAGCCTATCTTAAAGTACCATATTGTGAATACTCATCATACAGTCAGTGCCAGTCTGATGGGTTTCCCTTTGCTACTTGACGCTGTCACATGAACTGATGCTTCTTCCCAGGGAAGCATTCTAAGACACTGACTCATCTGTGATTGTAACATGGTTGCTAGTGCTTCATGGTGAAGTACATTCCAATTCTTTGGCAGCTGAGAACTCATGGTGGCAGGGGCCACATCCAGCGAGCTTATGAAGTGGGTAAAATGTATGCTCCACATGTTTGCTTACATTTGGCTTCCATTTGGCCCCATCATTCCTTGACCATCCGTCTGGGAGTGGGGGGTGGTATGTCCTAGCTCAAACCTTCCTTGCCTCATGCTGTTCCCGGCCTAGTTTGGGCGCTGGCAGCGTGCACCTGAAGGGTAGCGTGCCCTGCTCAGAACCTTCCTGCTTTCTATTTCTCCCTTTCTCTAAGCCTTTTTCCCCTTAACACTGCAGGATGACTGGTGGGCTTAGTGGATATAGTCAGTCTCACTGGGCTGTTACTGTGTTAAAATGACCAGAAATTTTGCACATTTCAGAGACATTGTATTTAATAATTAAAGAGCTTTATCATCTTAACCAGGGGAATTAGTTATTCATTCCAGCCAATGAGGGATATATTTTTGGACTGGCTGGCCTTTTGCTATCTCTGAAACCATAGGTAACTGCCTATTATTACTCCTTATGGGTGGGACCTACCCCTTCCACAGAGTAGTTCAGTTAACCGATGCTTTGGATAGCCAGGATTTAAGTGATTCTTTTGCCTTCATAGGCTGTTGTACATTATTAAATTAAACTGAATTATTTTAGATGGCCTCTTATGGATGATCCCCAAATGCTTGAAAACTTAGTTCACCAAGCAGGTGACTTCAAGCGATGGGAAAGTGACTTTATTTTAACGAAAGCATGGACTATCTCTTTAAACAGTGGTTCGTTTTATCCCCCCTACTTTTCTACTTCTCTTTTAAAAGACACCTTGAAGCAAAAATTGTTTAAAAAAAAGTGTGAGGATTTTGATTCCTACCTCATTCAAGTTTTGGGTTCACCGGCACTTCAACCTGGATTTGGGACATCAGGGGAAGAACTTGGTGAATCCACTCCAGAGCCTCGGAAGGAAATTTCAGAGACTGTAAGTAACTGTCTTGCTTAATTTGTGAGCTTGAAATTGTGTGTTCTGTTTTACGTCAAAGACCATCTTGGCCTGCACTGTCAAGAATCAACTGAGGGATGTGTATTTTCAAGTCCTTGGCTATAAATAGTAGTACTTTTGTCTTCACATTTCTAGTTCTGAAATAGCTCTGGGGCTTATGAGCATGAATATGAGATTTTTAAGTATTTCCATTTTTAAAAGTAATTATTTATTGAATGTTGCAAATAATGTATTTTTTTCCAAATAATATTTTTATAGTATGCCCCAACCACCATCAAAGGAATTGTGTACACTAGAACAGATTAACATGACACACTATTTGAATCACCCAGTTGCCATGCTCTGCAGATCCTTTTGTACCAGGCCACGAATCCCCCTCATCCATCTGTGGTTTTGCTCCCCATTTTGCACCCTCTCAAGTTTCTTCAAAGTGTGCATATGCTCAACCTGCCATTTTCCATGTTCCAAGCTATGTTCTTGCTCATTTAGCTTCTACTTCCTGGGCTCAGAGTAAAGACTGGGTAGGAGGCCATGCATGTATCTGGTACAAGGTGGGTGCTCTGTTTCAGAGCTCATCAACCACACATGCATGAGAGAACTACTTCCTGAATGTATGGAGACAAATGTGACTGTCCTCATAACAAGCTTCTGGGCACTGACCTCAGCCAATCAGGTCAAGAGCAAAGCTTTTTTAGGTGAAAATTGGAAACTCTCTCATAATTACTGGTAAGGGAGTGCTGTGCTCTTTTCCCCACCAAGTTACAAGATCTAGACTGATCTCTACAACACATAAGGACATCCTCTAGCAAGCAGACACACAGGAGTCATGACCCTATTCTGTGTGCTCAGTCAAGTCTTTGTGCTGTCCTTTTGTGAAAGGACATGAAAGATTCATTATGAGCAAGTGCAACAATATTTTAGCATCAGGATTCAGTTAACTGTCTAGTTGGACTAAAGCTGTAGGAAACCTCCAGATCAGTAGTTGAACCCAGGACCATTCAGGAATCAGGCCTATGTTGTCATTCCTAAGGGGACAGACTATAGAACTCACTGGATTTTTATCCTCTGTTCAAAAAGGGGCAGAAAAGTCTATGATATATTTTTATTTAATTAAATATTGACTGACTCCAAGATGGGAATTCCAATTAGAGCAACAGAATATTCCTAGATTGTAGATTGAAATTCACATACACATTTATACCACATGGTCTATATCAGGGGTCAGCAAACTCTTTCTATAAAGGGCCACAAAATACTTTGCTGGTCATTTGATCTCTGTTGCAATTACTCGGCTCTGCCTTTGAAGGGCAAAAGCAGCCACAGCCAACACTTAAGTGAACAAACATGGCTACATTTAGATAAAACTTGTTTCTAAAAACAGATGAAAGCTTGGGTTTGGCCCATGGGGTTTGCTGATCCTGGTCTTCACTGAGCATTTAAAAGTAAATTACAGATAATAAAGTACACAGTTTGTCTCCTTCTGAGCATGCAGTGCTCCTGGGGCCGTGCCTACGTGTGTGACCTACCACTTTTGCCCCTGTCCTACTCAATCTGTCCCTTGTGAAGTTCTCCTAGATAAGAGTAGACTTAGGTTTCATCTAGCAAGTGGCACTTAGACCCTGAGCTCTCCTTATAATCAATGCATTCCATAGTATATATTGATTATTTACTGCTTACCAGTGGGTGGTTCTTAAGACACAGTTCCTGCCCAAGAGAAGTCCATGGCCTATCAGGAAGATGGATATATACGAGAATTATTAAGAACTTTAACAAAGCTGTAGATGAAGCACAAGAGACGTTGCAATTAATTTCAGAGTAAAAGAAGGCTTTCCAGAAGAAGTGACACTGAGCTGACTTTTAAGAATAAGTGGGAGTTTCTCATGACAAGAGTAAGAGGAAGGGTATTTCCAGCAGAAGGAACGTGTGGCCAAAGGAGGATTCCAAAAGGCAAAGCATCTCAAGACATTAGGAAAAGTTAAGTCTAATTGGAGCCTGTGGCGAGTGTGGCAGGATGGTGAGTGGTACAGCGGGACAGTCAGGACTAATTATACATGCTTCATGTATCAAGTGAAAAAGCTTGAACTTCATGTGCAGGGCAGGCAGCTGGGAGAAAGCAGGGAGTTTCTAAAGCAAGCATCATATGGTCATGTCTGGTTTGCAGGAGGAATAATTGTGTTGCAGCACAAAGGATAAATCAGAGGACAGGAGACTGAGCTGAACTGTGAGGTCTTGTACTCATCTGGGTGAGAGAGAATGCAGCCCCGAACTAAGGCAGGGAGGTCAGAATGAAAGCACGCATGGATTGGAAGCCATTTCTGGGGTTGAGTGAACAGGATTTAGTGACTGGATGGACTGGAGGTCAGAGAGAGGTTAGCCAGCTGGGTTTCTAACTTGGATTTGGAGTGAACTGAAACACAGTCTGCTGAGATGGAGACTTAGAGGAGGCAGGGTGGGGGTTTTGAAGGAAAATAACGAGCTTGAAAAAAAAAATAATAATGAGCTTGGTTTGCTCCAGGAAAGCAAAGGTGCCTGAGGCACTCTTCAATTCACTTGTGACACAGAATGAGGAACAGTAAGTACCTTTGCCCCTGGTATCATGACACGGGAAGTTAGATGGCCCTGAGAGACAAGCAGTGTGACCACATTATGGCAGGTGAAGCATTCTAGGAGTTGTGGAGGGCAAAGAGTAAGAAAAGTGCATCCCAAATAGTTTGGATTTAGAACACCAAGAGCCACATAGAGGGAAACTTAGCCTCAGCTAGGTCTTCTCCGGTGCCTCTAACAGAGATAGGGAAGCTTGCAATGGACTTGAGCTTCCTGGATGGCCCTCATCTCTAGACCTTCTCACTCTGGCTCTCTTTGCAGAAGCACCAAGGGAAGACTGGATTTTATTTTATTTTTTTAAAATTATTCATGAAAAACACACAAAGAGAGGCAGAGACATAGGCAGAGGGAGAAACAGGCTCCTGTGGGGAAGCTGATGTGGGACTTGATCCCAGGACCCCAAGATCACGACTTGAGACAAAGGCCACCACTGAGCCACCCAGGCATGCCGGCAAGACTGGATTTTAGACAATGAATGTTCCCAATAGATTTTAGTCTGAACAAATATCTGTGCATGTATATTCACAGTTGTGTTTCTCATATGTTTATATAACGTGTACACACACATAAATACAAAAGCATACTTAAGATCCACCTTTATCTAAAACTATAATTACAGTATCCAAACATGTAAAGTTGATCTGTCCGAGCTTTTCAATTCTCTGATTTTCCCCAAGCCTGCCCTAGGCAATACTGTCAAGCAAACCATCTCCGAAGTCCTACTTCCCTTACCGTGTGTCTCTCTTTCCTTTCTGTATTGCCTCTACCACTCCTCACAGCATCTAAATCTGGCTTTCCTTCTTCCTCTTCTTTCTATGGAAATCTGTCCTTAGAGAAAAATCTAGTTATTTATACTTCTGTATGAAATCTAAGTCAATGGGTTTCCACCTCTAGGAAGGACTTACATACTAAGTCTTTTATCATATTGTGGAATGAACTTGAGGTACACTAAACATCTGTGCACAGGTATGTTGGGAAATAGAGCAGGCGGATTTCCCAGGTTCTACTAAATTTGTAACTCTTCAGTAACCCCCTACTCTGTTGTTCTTTCAGGCCAGTCTTGGGAAGCTAAACATGTACATCCATTCTACTCTGTTCCTCTCCTGAAATCTCAGGATAATTTACACGTTGTTTGGAATGTGTTAGGTTTTACATTGTTAATAATTATTTATGTATATACCTCAACTCTCCTAATGGACTTAAATACCTTGAGAATGCGATGTGTCTAATTAAATTTTGTGTCCCACTCATGACTTAAAAATATGCTCCATCTTTCACACAGTACATACTCAGTAAATACTTACTGACCAAATGAGTGCTTTACCAAATGTTAGGCTAACAAAGAAATCTAAAACTTCTTTTCAATGAAAGATATCAATTGTATGTTTAAAAAAATCCTTATCTTTTATGGGAGTAAAAATGTTGGCACTCATGTTCCTTTATTCTTTCTGGGTATAGTCAGGTTAAGATTTCCAAGGTATAAATGGGAGTGGGGCAATAAAATTAAGTAAATATCATTTAGTCAGACCAACTGGTTATATTCAGTCCATTAAGCAAATAAGCATATTAATTTCCTGCATGAAATAACTTTTTGTCATTCTAAATGCATTAATAAAGTAATGTCAAAACACAGCTTGTTTATTCACTGGAACTGGTTTCTTGTAACAATATCTTAGTTCTTTTTCCGGTTGAAAGAGTAGAAAAAAAGAAGCCCTGTCTATCCTTTCCATAAAGCTTCTTTTTGTATTATAAAACTTTGTTCCCTGATTGCAGATAACTTAAATAACTGGCAGCAGCGATATGTTCCTCTTAGTGGAAAGGAGGCTGTGGGATTTCTAGGCAGAGTGATTCCACAACAAGCCAGTGAAAGGGAGAGTCAAAGCTAGTCTGGGAAGGGTCCCTGTGGGTAGCTCCACACCAGGTGGAGACATGTGGTGGAGGAAGTGGGAGCTGTGAGTCTTCTCCTTGCCTTCGTTATCATCAGGACATGTAGTCCAATGTGAGAATGCAGGCCCCTCATTTCCATGGAGGAAATATATACCTTATTGATGTAAGTGACAGGAAACTAACACAGCAGGCTGACTGCTGGCTGTCCCACCTTCTCATTTAGGGAAATTCTTTCTCTGGTCCCCATGCCACTTCCCTCATTTCTCCCCTCCTGTCATTGTCACACAGCTGCTCCCAGCTCCCCATCTCATTTTCCCCCTTGCTGGCTCTCCCATCTC